>NC_081411.1:828603896-828921396 GCF_030272615.1 Cryptomeria japonica
GGCTAAGCTGTATGAGAAACCCTCGGCTTCGAATAAGGTATTTCTTATGAAGCGTTTGTTTAATTTGAAAATGAGTGAGGGAGGATCTGTAGCGGAGCACTTAAATGAATTTAATACAATTACCAGTCAATTGTCTTCGGTAAAAATTACCTTTGCAGAAGAGGTTAGGGCTCTCTTGATTTTATGTTCTTTGCCAGAAAGCTGGAATAGCTTGGTTATGGCTGTAAGTAACTCTGTCTCTGGTAAAAATACTTTGGTATTTGATGATATTGCTGGTGTTATCCTAAGCGAGAAAATGCGAAGGAAAAGCACAGGTGAGACTCCAACATCATCGGGTAGTGTTTGAATGTGGAGAACAGAGGAAGATCAAAGGAAAGAGGAAAAAGCCCTGGAAATGAGAAGTCATAAGGGAAGTCAAAGAAATGACGCTCTCAATCTAGAGGAAAGAAAGATTGCTGGTACTGTGGAAAGCCTGGTCATCTAAAGAAAGACTGTTGGTCTCGGAAAAACAAAGAAGGAGACAAAAATAAAAATGACAGTAAGGAAGCTAATATTGCAAGTAATACTTTACAAGATGCTTTAATCTTATGTTTGGATAATGTTAATGATTCCTGGGTAATAGATTCTGGGGCTTCATTTCATGCTACACCCCATAGAAAATATTTTCTAGATTATGTTCAAGGTGATTTTGGACAGGTATATTTGGGTGATGATGAGCCCTATCAAATTGTTGGAAAAGGAAAGATAAAGATCAAGTTGCAAAATGGTAATGACTGGTTTCTGCAGGAGGTAAGACATGTTCCTAATTTAAGAAGAAATTTAATTTCTGTAGGGTAACTAGGTAGTGAAGGTTGCATAGTTACCTTCTCAGAAAGTATGTGGAAGGTCACTAAAGGATCATTAGTAGTAGCTAAAGGTGTGAAGGTAGGCACATTATATCTATGTACTGGTAACACTTACTCTACCTTAGCTGCTATAGATAAAGTTACTGCAGGGACAACAACAATAAATGTTGCAAGAACAGATTCGATAATGTGGCACCATAGGCTTGGGCACATGAGTGAGAAAGGGATGAAAATCCTTCACTCCAAAAATCTATTGCCAGGACTAAAGAAGATTGATTTAGAGTTCTGTGAAAACTGTGTTTATGGTAAACATAAAAGAGTCAGATTTCTCAAGGTTGGGAAAGAGAAGAAGAGTGAGAAGTTAGAGCTTGTACATTCAGATGTATGGGGACCAGCTCAAGTATCATCTCTTGGTGGCTCTTGTTATTATGTTATTTTTATTGATGACTCAACCAGGAAAACATGGGTATATTTCCTAAAACAAAAATCAGATGTTTTTGAAACTTTTAAGAAATGGAAAGCTTTGGTTGAGAATGAGACAAGAAAAAAGTTGAAGTGTCTCAGATCGGATAATGGAGGTGAGTATTGCAGCAAAGCATTTGAAGATTACTGTTCCTTAAATGGGATTCGAAAGCATAAGACAGTTCCAGGAACTCCACAGGAAAATGGTGTGTTAGAGAGAATGAATAGGACCATCATGGAACGTGCGAGGAGCATGAGATTGCATGCTGAATTGCCCTTATATTTTTGGGCAGATGCTGTACATACTGTTGTCTATTTGATAAATAGAGGACCTTCAACCCCTTTGGATGGTGGTATTCCAGAGAAGGCATGGACTGGTAAAAAGGTAAATTATTCTTTTCTAAAAACTTTTGGTTGCGAAGCTTTTGTCCATGTTGATAAAGAAAACAGAACCAAGCTTGATGCTAAATCTTAGAAATGTACCTTCATTGGATATGGGATAGATGAATATGGCTATCGGTTATGGGATTTTGAAAATAAGAAAATAATTAGAAGTAGAGATGTTATATTCAATGAGAAGGTTATGTATAAAGAACAGATGCAGGAAAAGAAGCATGAACAAGACAAACAAGAATATGTGGTGTTGGATGAGATTCCTGAAAATGAAATGCCACAGATACCTGATGCTCAGCAACAACAGATTGTCCCACAAACTCCTGCAAGTGTTAGACATTCTACGAGGACAAGTAGACCCTCAAAAAGATTTTCTCCTTCTTTGTATTCTATTTTATTAATGGATTCTGGTGAACCAGAAGAATATGAAGAAGCAATGCAGGTGGATGCCAAACAACAGTGGCAACTAGGCATGAAAGAGGAGATGGACTCCTTGATGAAAAATAAGACTTGGGACTTAGTCCCCTTACCTGCAGAAAAAAGAGCCTTGCCTAACAAATGGGTTTATCGGCTGAAGGAGGAGGAAGGAGGTCAGAAAAGATATAAGGCCAGACTTGTGGTAAAAGGTTTTGCACAGAAAAAAGGTATAGATTATGATGAAATATTTTCTCCAGTTGTAAAAATGACTTCAATTAGAACTGTACTTAGTCTTGTGGCTGCAGATGATTTACATCTTGAACAATTAGATGTCAAAACAGCTTTTCTCCATGGAGATTTGGAGGAGGAAATTTACATGTTGCAACCACAGGGATATGAGGTCAAAGATAAGGAGAACTTGGTGTGCAGGTTGAAGAAAAGTCTGTATGGCCTAAAGCAAGCACCCCGACAATGGTATTTAAAATTTGATAGTTTCATGGCTGAACACGGTTATCATAGATGTCATTCTGATCATTGTGTATATTTTAAGAGATTTGATAATGATAGTTATATTATCCTGTTGCTTTATGTTGATGACATGCTTGTTGCTGGGTCTGACATGCTTGTTGCTGGGTCTGACATGCTTTATGTTGATGACATGCAACATATAAATGATCTTAAACAGAAATTAGCCAGGTCATTTGCTATGAAGGATTTGGGTGCAGCTAAGCAAATTCTCGGTATGAGGATTACACGGGACAGGAAAAATAGAACCTTGAATTTGTCCCAAAGTGAGTATATAAAGAAGGTGTTGAAAAGATTTAACATGCAGGATGCAAAAGCAGTTAGTACACCTTTGGCTAGTCATTTCAAATTGACTAAGGAGATGTGCTCAAAGACACAGGAAGAGGTTAATAAAATGTCTAACATCCTGTATTCATCAGCTATTGGTAGTCTGATGTATGCAATGGTATGCACAAGGCCAGATATTGCACATGCAGTGGGAGTTGTGAGCAGGTTTATGAGTAATCCGGGTATGGAACATTGGAATGTTGTGAAATGGATTATTCAGTATTTGAAAGGAACTACTACGAAGGCATATGTTTCAAAGGATCTAATGCTGCTCTAAGTGGATTTGTTGACTCTGATATGGTAGGTGATATTGATTCACGGAGGAGTACTACAGAGTATGTTTTTACTATAGGGGGAACTGCAGTCAGTTGGATTTCTAGGCTGCAAAAGGTTGTTGCACTTTCAACCACTGAAGCTGAGTATGTTGCTACTATAGAAGCCAGCAAATAGATGATTTGGTTGCAATGTTTTCTGAAGGAATTAGGCCAGACACAAGAGGATAGCCCATTATATACTGATAGCCAGAGTGCCATTCATCTTGCGAAGAACTCTACTTTTCATTTAAGGACAAAGCACATTCAGCTCAGGTACCACTTCATCCAGACTATTTTGGAGGAAGGTCAGTTATGGCTTGAGAAGATTCACACAAGTGAGAATCCTGCCGATAAGTTCACAAAGGCAGTTCCACAGGAGAAGCTGATTTCTTCATCAGTTTCTGTTGGTCTTCTTGATTGATAATTGTGGAATTTATCCCAGTCAAGTCCTATTGTTTTATCCAGTAGATGTTGCATGTACAGTGGTGTCGTGTAGTATCAGTCTCCAAGTGGGAGATTGTTTGGTGTTGAGCCTGATCAGTCTCCAAGTGGGAGATTGTTGAAATGTGGCGACTGATCAGCAAAGTACTGTACACTCAGCACGTATCCTCGCCAGGGTCTGGGGCCGGGCTGGGCCCCGAGCAGGGGTTCAGAGGCGGCAGCCCTCGAGAAATTTTTTTTTTGCCGTTTTTGTTGATGAAAACCGACATTATAATAAAACCCTAAAAAGGCCGACTTTGTTTGTTGCCCTAAAAAATGCATGTTATAAGCGGCTGGGATGCTTAAGGCATGGTAAGGTTGATGTACTGTTTTTGCTGGATAATAAGAAAGATTGGACGGCTGTGTATGGTGGACGTAACCCATTCTGGGTGAACCACGTTAAATCTCTGTGTTATCTGTGTCCTATTTTATTTCTTTATCATTTGTATTTAAATCTGCATATAATTGTTAGTTCATATTTGTTTCGGATTTGCTTGAAACCCTAACAACCTTCTGTTGGAATGTCATGCCCTTTGGGCTAAAAAATGCACGTGCTACATATCAAAGAGCCATGACTACTATCTTTCATGATCTCATACACGTTACTATGGAAGATTATGTTGACGACCTCTTGGGCAAATCAATAGACAGAAATACACATTTGGACATACTTTCAGTCGTCTTTGATCGGTTGGAAAAATATAAAGTGAGATTAAATCCCAAGAAATGTGTCTTCGGAGTAACCTCCGGGAAGCTCCTGGGATTCATTGTATCAAAAAGAGGAATTGAAGCCAATCTAGCAAAAGTCAAGGCCATCCCATAGATGCAACCACCACGAAACCTCAGTTAGCTTCAATCTTTGCAAGGGAGACTTCAATCCATACGAAGATTCATAGCACAACTTGCAGATAAATGTAATCCCTTTCAGCACTTGCTATATAAAAACATCAAATTCAAATGGGATGATAACTATCAACAGACTTTCTAGATACTCAAAGATTATCTTCTGAATCCACCAGCTTTGATGCCACCAGTTCCAAATCAGCCTTTATTACTATCCATATCAGCTACTTCAACAACACTTGGGGCACTCTTAGCACAACAAGTTGCTGAGGGCAAAGAAAAGGCAGTATACTATATTAGTCGCACATTAGTGGGATATGAGCTAAACTACACACCAATTGAGCATGCATGTCTCGTCGTGGTCTTTGCTTCGCAGAAATTATGACATTACATGCTAACTCATAAGACTAAGTTGGTTGCAAGGATCGATCCATTGAGATACCTTCTCAATAAAGCAACGCTTACTGGGCGACTAGCCAAATGGGTAATGATCCTGAGTGAATTCGACATCGAGTATGTGGATAGAAAAGTAATAAAAGGACAAGCCATCATAGATCAATTAGCAGATGCCCCATGATAGATGATGTTCCTCTAATTTCAGAATTTCCAGATGAATCCATTTTAACAGTGTCACGTGCAAAGTCATGGCAACTATACTTTGACGACTCATACACATAGCATGGGGTAGGAGCTAGCATCCTCTTCATAACTCCTCAAGGGGATTCTATACCAAAAACATATCGATTATCATTTCCCTACACTAATAATATAGCAGAATATGAGGCATTAACAACTGGATTACGGATTGCAGTTCGGTGGAAGATCCAGGAACTTCATATTTTTGGGGACTCTCAACTTGTAATTTGTCAAGCAATTGATGACTACCAAACAAAGGATGAGAAATTAATGCCTTACAAAAGAATGGTGGATGACCTGAAACAACATTTCACAAATATAGACTTTGAGAAGATACCAAGAGAGCAGAATCGAGCCGCAGATGTCATGGCTACAATTGCTTCACTAATCGATCTACCTCTGAATGAGACCCACTATGAGTTCTTGGTGGATAACCTTTTGGTTCCTTCATATGAAATCACTCCTATTGAGATAATATGTGTCGTCGGTCCTGAGTCCCAGTTATATGGTTCCATTTTCACATACCTTTATGATAATACCTTTCCTCCTGACCTATCCAATAACCAATGTCGCACTTTCATTCGCCAATCTTCTCCATACGTCATTTTAGCCGATGTCCTATACCGTTGAGGTCTAGATGACACTCTTCTTAGATGTTTGGAAAGCTGCGAAGCTCAGATTGCGTTACGTGAAGTACATGAAGGGATATGTGGTCCACATTCTAGTGGTCCTACCTTAGCCAAGAAACTTATCAGGACTGGATATTACTGGCCCAATATGGAAAAAGATTCATATCAGTTTATCAAGAAACTTAAGCAATTTCAACTTCATGGAGATCTCATCCATGCACCAGCACAAGAACTTCAACCAATTGCGACTCCTTGGCCCTTTTGTCAGTGGGGACTCGATCTCATAGGCAAGATTCATCCTCCATCCTCCAACAGTCATAAATTCATTATCACTGCCATAGATTATTTCACAAAATGGATCGTAGTCATGCCTCTCATGCAAGTCACTGGAAAATAAATTGCTACATTCATTCTCAACTATATCATTTGTCGATACGGTATTCTTGTTTCCATTATCACTGATAACGAGTGTCCCTTCAAAAATCAGGATGTTCGTGAACTCTGTGACCACTTCCATATTTCCCATTGTTTCTCCACACCATATTACCCCCAAGGTAACGGTCAAGCTGAGGCATCTAATAAAACAATCCTTAAAATCTTGAAAAAGACAGTCGATGACGCTGGTCGTAATTGGCATATCCAACTTAATCTCGCACGTTGGGTCTACCACACAAGTGTTCGCACACCTACAGGAGCTACACCCTATTCACTTGTCTACGACGCTAAAGCTATCTTGCCTATTGAGGTCGAGCTACCCTCTTTACGAGTCTCTTTGCAAAACATTATCAATGATGAAGACTATAGGGTCTCTCGCTTACAAGAACTTGAACTATTGGATGAACGAAGACAAACTGCTTTTAATCATCTCAAGGCTTATCAACAACGAATGAGTCACAGCTACAATCACAAGGTCAAGCCTCACACATTTGAGGTAAGTGATTTGGTTCTGAGAGAAAACCCCCAAAATCAGCAAGACAGAGAGAAGAAAGGAAAGTTCGAACCAAACTGACTTGGTCCTTACATCATTACAGCAGCATATGGATCTGGTGCATATCAGCTCTCAACCACAAAGGGTGAACCTTTAGAGGATCCTATCAACAACATGCACCTTAGCAGGTTTTACACATAGCTCTTCGGAGTATCCTAATTCAAAAAACAAAAAAAATCATTAAACAAAAAAATCGTTACTTGGTGAAAACCTGACAAACAAACGCCTTGTGACAACCAAAAATAAAAAATAAAAAATTAAAAAAGTAAAGAGAAATAATTTCATCCAATGGTGAAAACCACTTCGGTGGCGTCCTGGGCAAGTACCATGATGAAAACCGGGTCACCGGCGCCATGAGTAGAGACATTGCTCCTCCCTTCTTCAGGATTCCATTTCATCCTTTCACTTTGCACACACTCACAGCCTATCCATTCATAATAAACTTCCCCATTCCCATCATGGCTTGTTATTGATCTACCCAAGATTGGTTAGCCATCCATAATAACCTCCTTTTCACCCCTTTCCATCCATAATGAATTAGATTCTATCTGTGGCTAAGGCAGATCCTACGTCTAGTGATAGGTGTGGAACTGAGAGCATCACATGTTTCGAGGAGTACAGTTTCTTCCAACTTTCTTCAGTATATCCGCGCACAATCCACAATAAAGCAACATCTGCATCGCCAATTCGCAATAAAGTTCCATCTTCTTGGCAATAAAGTATCAGTTTCATGGATTCAGTCAGTTTTAGATGAGACACAACAGCAACAATGGGCTTCAACAAATCAAATCTTTCAACAGAATCAGACAACATTATGGTTTAGTGCGATCTATCTTTTTTGTGAAAGTAAACATTGTGACCACAATCAAATAAGACTTATACAAATGACAAGAGACACTAAACTTGAGGACTACAGTAGATGTTGGTGTCGAGTCTTGGTTTTCTTTTGATTTTATCTTTTTGGTGACATGCCTTTTAGCTTTTCCAAGATGTCTCTAACTAGAGATTTTTATCTCCAAGATGTCTTTGACTAGAAAGGCGAGGATGGGGTATCATCACCTATTTTTATTTGTTGTCTGTGGATTGTCTCTTAGTAATGCTATGACTTGTCCAAGGATATGAGGACACTGAGAGTCTAGTATGAACTGGGGCATTCCTTGTTTGTGACTGTCTTATCTCCATGCAAATAGGTACAATGACTTTCTGGGTCAAACATATGCCTCGATTGTCATAACCTACTTGCCATAATAAAGCTCAATGCTGATAACGCACAAGAAGCTCTTTCACTTTCATATCTTCTATCTTTCATCCCCCTTTCTTGATTGACCTTCATCATCCTTCTTGAGTCCATGTAGCCCGCTATCACATGACTGAGTATAATGACACACCCAAAAAATATCTGCATCCCATGTAGTTGCACCTGCATTATCACATATTAAGCATTTCATACATACATATAGATATCACAATTGCATCACATCCTGCACATAACACATGTTAGCACATCTTGCATTCTCATCATGTAAATAGTTATTTGCATTATCATATTCATTTGCATTTCATACATTCACATTCACATATGCATAACATATAAAACATAAAAGAACAAAAATATTGCATTTTCTCTTATACATATTTACATCCATATCATAATCCATCACATAGGTACACACGCATATAGCTGCCGCAAAGATGAATCATCTCATATATATATATATATATATAAAGTGTCATGATACAATGATGTCAAAATCATATGACTACAAAATCACCCGAAGGTGTCTACATAATACAAAATGGTACAAAACACTGATACATAGGGAGCCCTCTATGGCTATGATGAACTCCCTCTCTCGGAGCCGCCTGGCCTCGACGGAGTCTGAGCCCTAGAAGGACCCACCCCTGGATCATCTCTCATGTCCCCTCTATTTGGTGGTGGTGGAGGACCCATAACCCCACCGCTGGACGTCTGTCTCCTCTGGCTCCCTCCCGTAGCTGTTGCTGTCAGCGATGGTTTGCGGAAGCTCCTCGCCCGCTGCTCTGGTGGCACTGCCCCGTAATATAGGTCTCTCCAGTAACCTATCTCCTCCCCTGCCCATAGAATATAGGCATATACAGCCCCTGTATCCTCTATCACCTACCTCCTAGCCCTCATTGTTGTCTCAGCCTCAGTATAGCACTGGATAGCCTGATCCCGTTCATGCTCTGTCTCCCTTAGTCACCTCCTAAGCCTAGTTGTCTCCCTCTCCAGGTCCTGAATCTCATCTGCCTATCCCTGGCAGATCTCCCTCAGCTCAAGTAGCTCATCCTCCTCCTCCTCGGCCCCCTGTGGCTCTGCCTGTGGCTCCCCTTATATTGGTGCCTGTGCCTGTACCTGTACCTGCCTCTGCCCCTGTCTCTACACCTGTCTAGGACCTTGTGCTGCTGGCACCTGTAATGGCAACCCATCGCAACCCCTCACCACCCGAGCCTGTCTCTCCTCCCCACCCTCTCTCTGTGGAACCACTGTCCTCTCTCCAACTGCACCCCGCCTCCTCTGTCGGCCTCTACCTCCACCATCTCCATCATCATCCCCATCCCCACCACCATCTCCATCTAGAGGCTCCCCTGGGTTTGTCAGTCGTGGAAAGGGATGCTCAACCCAATACGCCGTGTACTCTACATCCATGCCTGCATCCTCAATCTCTGGCCACATATCCCATGGCAAGGGAACCATCTCCATCAGCTGCATCACGACCTGATCATACGACAACAATGGCCCAAAGTGTGCCTGATCCCTGACTGTCTGAGCATACGTCCCGGAACCCCATGGCATCCGTTGAATATGGCCAAACTGCCTGCATACCCTATCAACCAGCTCTCTCTCCAATACATAGGGTGTCCACCCAATCAGATATCTACTCTGGAAGGTATAATTTAAATCTACTGCATCATCCTCCCACTGCTCGCACCCAAGGTACGACCTCCATATCACAGTGTCGATCTCATCCAGGACTCGACGCCAGTACTCTAACCTGCCAATCTGTGGCTGTGATGTAATCATATCATATAAATGCACAAAACTGCTTCCATGACCCTTGCCCTTGAAGTGTATCAGTTGGGTAACCGACAGATGCTCATAGGCCCATACTTGCAACAATGTAACTCCACAGCCCAATCCTATGGATCCATGATACACAAACTGATGCAGTTCATAGTACAAGTGTGCCAGCACACACTATCCCCAGGCATATCTGGTGTGCTGTGTAACCAGTGTCTCCAAGGTGCTCCCCCAACCCACAACCAACCCTCGTGTCACCCTTTCTAGACACAGGAACCCACTGATCACTCCTCTTAGCACTGTTGGTAGTGCCAATCCTATCGCTGTCATCGTGTCCCATGCCACGTGTGCAGCTCTCATCTTTAGGCCTGGATCTTGAAACACTCATCTTAGGGCCTCCCTATCTCCCTCTCGATCATAAGGAATCAACTCCCCATCGATCGGTACCCGCAGAATCCTGTACACATCCTCTAAGGTGACTGTCATCTCACCCATCGGTAAATGAAACGTACAAGTCTTTGAGTGCCATCTCTCAACCAGCGCAGTCAGCAATCTCAGGTTCGCCCGAAACTCAGGCACATACATAATATGTCGTAAACCCATACCCTCAATGGCAGCTCTGTCCTCGAATGTCAACTCTGGTCACAACCTCTGAGTTGATGGGAATCTCTCTCGCGACTCCAGCATAGGCAAATACTCCTGCAGTCAAGCAAATCAATCATGTCAGTCATAATGGCATTCTTTGGCAAGTTTGGCGATCTTCTTGCAGGTTGAGCTCTTGGAGACCACTTTGGACAACATACTACCAACACCACCATTGTTGCAACGCCTCAAGCACGCTACACCAACATTTACAATAACTATTCGTGAAAGGGGAGTTTTCTCAAACCTATCCTTTTTACTTTCCAAGTCTTCATTTCCAATCTTGTATTGCATTTTCAGTTATCTTTATCATATTATCATTCTTGTGGCTTCTTGGGTTGTCCGTGGAGGTGGAAACACCAAAATGGGGGTTTGACTTAAGCCGGCTCCAAAACACAACCCCCAACATTTTCCTTTCTTGCATGTGTTTAGGTACATTATCGTGAAGAGGAGATTGACTTGCAAGAAGCTCCATAGCATGGACCTTTTGTTTGTCTATTCTTTCCCTTTTCTCCTTCCATTCTATTTTGGTTAATTTGCATATCGTGTTTACTAGTTTAGTTTCATTGTTTTCCATACTTTTATTTCATTGTACTTGTACTCCAAACTTTCTGTATGAATTGTGTACCTCGTCTGTACTGGACGACAACGCACTGCGCTAATGTCCCAGATTTGCACGCTTGTCCTGAGGACAGAGGCTCTACAGAGTCGTCCAAAGATGTTTCTCAGGTGTCTAATACTTCCTGCATAAATTTGTTATCCCCTGGCTCATCTTAGCGCTAGTTCATAGAGGTAATTGGAAGGATAATTTGTCCTCAAGGATCCATCATCCTTTAGGTGGCAAATTCCCTCCATTACATTTTGGTGAACTCAACATGAATCAGGATTATCTTTGCATTACTTGCTTTCTGCTTCATTTAGGTGCATTTAGTATTTTAAGTTTTTTAAAGTTTAAAATCTAAAAAAAAAAGGAAGACCAAAACCAAAGCTTTCATTCACGTTTAGTTTAATTTTTTACACTTTTCTATTTATCATTTAAAACCAACTTTATCATTTGATGTCCTTGTAGTGTGGTCTTGAATGTCGTGTGGCTTTGTCTATGAGCTTTACAACTCAGATTGCAACAGGAGGTCATCCAGGCGAAGGTTTCCCCCTGATCACTATAGTCCTCCTCTACCTGACGCCATGCAGGGTGGGTAGTCATCCGATCCCAATGAGTTCTTGACCTCTCATAGTTTGAAATCAATTATGACAAGGGGGCCTTCTCCTTCTAATTTGCAACCTAACTCTCCTAAGAGTTCTACCCCGTCTTCCCCTCCTGTGGTCAATCACGATTCTGCAGTCACTGTAGACTTTGAAAAGATCAATATGTTGGAGCAGAATCTGAGAGACTTTGAGGGTTTTTTTAATAGAGAAAACATCCTCCCCTGGGCCGGGAATGTCGTAGGTACCTTCACTCACACCGTATCTAGTGTTAGTGCTTCATTCACTCCTTTGGGTTACACATGCATGGATAGTAGTTCGACCTCCGTTGATGCTCAAGTTTTAGTAATCAACACTAGCACTACATCTATCGGTAGCACTGGCCCTTTTGGAGGTTCTGGTGGAGGTGGCGGTAGATCTGGCCCACCTCCACCTCCTCTACCTTCTAATCCTATCCTAAATACAATCTTATAGAACATGGGGCAGTTGCAGTTGCAGCTGACAAACTTAGCCTCTTCCTTTGGTCAATCATCTCTACCTTCGTATTACAGGAAGAGTTCCCTTGACATTACCATCCTGAATACTATCCTCCCAATTGCTATTGAATCCTTGAAGTTTGATAGATTCAATGGTGATGGGGACCCAAACGTGCATATAGATTCCTTCATGACTATGTGTAGTGACTACCATGGTCTAGATTTCATCTTGCTGAAATTGTTATTGCGTTCCCTCAAGGGGACAATGTTAGAATGGTATAAATCCTTACCTAACCACTATATCTATACCTTTGATCAACTTATGGATATTTTCCTTAAACTATTTTAGGTGAACATTGGTAGCAAGGTCACTATCGCTGACCTTGTTCATTGTAAACAAAAGCCCAATGAAAAGATCATTGATTTTATTTTGAGATATCAAGCTATCTCGACCAAGGTCCCCTTTGCCCTACCAGATATTGATTTGCAAAGGATGTTTATCAACAATCTGCAACCGACACTGAGGGAGAAACTATCTCTTAACCGATATCAGAACTTCACTAACATGTGCTCTGCTCTCACCGATTACGAGCACACTGTGTCACAGTTCAGAGATACTTTTTCAAACCCTCACGGTGGGTCCTTTGCAGGCACAACCACGGATGGGTCCTGAAAGAATAAGGTTGTCGCTAATGTTGCAACTATTCCTTTAATGGCTTCTATGCAAGCCCCACAACAAAATAGAGTCTTCACTAAGCTGAATGACTCCTACTTGAGCATAATGCAGCGGTTGCTGAAAGACAAACTTATTACCCTTCCAGAAATAAAATCATTGTCTGATAGTCGGCCTTATCCACATTGGTTTGATGGTTCAAATTTTGTCATTATCATTGTGTACCTATTCATGACATTGAGCGATGTTATCATCTTTGACATTTTGTCCAAGACCACATTGACAGTTGTGCAATCAAGGTGGATGCACAAAAGCACAAATCAAACAAGTTTGTTGATAAAACCAACAATGACTTGCAAATTTATATCGATCCTTTCCCTCCGCATTTGGAAAAATTTATGTATGCATTAGATCCTTCTTCAAATGGTGGCCCAAATGTGAACATGGTCACCATCACCCCCTTTAGCTTACCTCCGACCTAGAAGGGGAAGGTATCTGATATGTCCTTGTCATTTACCCCTCGAGATGCCCTATATTATGGAGAGCCTGCTCCTCTTTATGTCCTTGCCAAGTTTAATGGTCAAATTGTCACAAGTGTGATGGTTGATCCATCTAGTAGAGTAGATGTCATCACAGAGGAGACTCTCTTTATGAACGGTTGGCATAGACTGGCGAATGATGAATGTTGTGCAAATTTGAGGACTCATGATGGGTTCTCTATTCTCCCCTTGGGAAATATCACTTTGACGGTCCTCGTAGGACCTAAGGTGGTGTCCTCTGTGTTCATCATCATTCCCGAATTGGACCTCTTCTGAGTTAAGCTCGACAATCTTGGCTGATTGTTATGGAAGCAGTTCCCTCGGTTGTGCACAAATGTCTCAATTTTCCCCATGAGGGCACAGTGCATGTCATTCGGGACACTAAATACTGACCCCTGATTTCCCATGGGGATTTTTTGTTGGACCACTTTTGGCCTGCTCCAGTAGGACCCATGCTTCCCCATGGTGATTTAATATATCATGCTTATTATCAGTATAAAATGGGGGAGTCAGCTCCTACATTTGTGCAGCCTAGTGTTTCGTTGCCACCTCCTGCATTGACCTCTCATGTATTGATTCTAATCTTGGACTAGGTAGTGCCTCATGTCTCCTCATCATCGAGGGTCGAGGCTAAGCCTGCTCCCTCGAATAGACCTCTACATCCGTCTAGGACCGCATAACCTCTAGCGGTGTGTTATTCTTGTGACTGTGCCTAGCGTAACCAAGGGAAAGGCACCTATGCTATCAAAGTCCATGACTTGCTCTCCCTTTGAGCTCCCAATCATGGCCACTATTCCTCAACCCTCTTGTTATGCAAAAATGGATCTCTCTCCTCATGTCTCTTTGTTATAGCCTATGTTGGGACCCTCTATTCCTCTGAACGCTCCACAAGTGAAATGAGGTCAGGCACTCGTTGTTGTGGATGTGGCGCCTCTCCAGGATGCACCTCCTGTCTCATCAGTTGGGCCTTCTCCCATCCTTTCCATAATTCCAGAGGCCTCTCCTATGGAGCACGATGCTCCTGAATCCTCTCTGGCTCCAGTTGGTGGTCCTCACCTCCGCCAGAATCAGCGTGCATGTATGTGTAAATGCTTTTGATGGGCCCAAGCTTGAGAGCAGGACACTGCCTTATAGTCCGCTAGTGTGGCTCTGACACCAGAGCTACTATTTCAAAGCCTATTCCCTCGGTTGCTCTTGTCTCTACACCTATTTTGATCTCGCTCCTTGCTACTTCAGGGATTTCGATTAACCTCCCTCCAAACAGGTGCAGGTTTTCATTTCTCATTCTTTGGAGCCACCTCTTATCACTTCTTTGTCAGACATACCTCCCTTGTCTTGACCCCTTAACATGGCACATACGCAGGTGGTGCCTAGTATGGCTTTGTCTACCCCGCCCACTTCACCACCACTACAACATCTGAGTTTTATTTGGGTCCTTCAACCTGATACGGTTGATAGGAGGCCTAACACTCCTATCGCGTGTAAATGCAAGTTTGAGTAGGGCCCTGTTCCGGAGCAGGTATGTCCTTCATCCCTTCCTTTGCTTATCTCAATGCCTGCTTGTTTGCCTATTTCTATTTATATGATTGAGAAGGCCTCGCCTTCTCTCGAGTTTGTCACTGCCCCTTTTCCAGAGGCCAACAATCATGTTCTTGTTTCATCTTCGCTAAGCGAGTCCCTTGTTTCCTCCAAGGAAGCTTGCATGTTCGACTCCTTGGAGGACATCCTGACCTTGTCTACAATCTTCACATGATCATTGACCCTCGCCTCCTCTGAGCCTATAGATGAAGACGTTGTTTTTGCTTTGTTTCTTGCCCTCGATGTTGGTGAGGCACCTAGTGCAACCCTTGCGATAGTCCCTCTCTGAGCTCGCTCCCCTTCTCCCTATGACCTAGATTGGGAGGATGAGGGTCTTCTTGAGGATGATGATCTCTTGCAGTATGATCCCCTCCCTAGGGATGATCATTAGGACTTTTACTTTTCATCTACATCTGCTTGCATGTGTGTGTGATTGTCTTCCCCCATGCTTTCTTTATCTGTTTGTTACCTCCTGGAGGACCCAAGTCACTTCATAGGTACTTGGATACGAGAGGTTGACTATTTTTATCTATTGTGCTCTCCTCAAGGACCCGAGTTACTTCATAGGTACTCAGATACAGGGGATTTTTACCTCCTTCTATTTGTTGTATCTTTCTTTTTGACATTTAGGGACAATGCAAAGCGTTGGGGGCATTCTTTGCCTTCTTCCATGTTGACCCAAATTTTTATTTTCTCTTTGTCTTCATGTGCTCTTCTTCAAATCTGAGCAATTTGAAAATATGATGATACACCCATCTCGCAATGATCCTATATATCTTTTTTGACAGTGCTATGGGTTATGATGCCAAACTATCGAATCCCCTGTCCTCTTGCATTGCATCTTTTGATGTTGTGGAAATACATGTGTCACTATCTATTGGTGGCATTCCATAGAAACATATCATTATGTTGATGTGCCACAACTCCTCTTCTCCTTAGAATGACATGCCTTCCACGCATATCATTCTAAGGGGGGGCCATCATATCTACATTTTATCTTTTAGCTCTTATATCAATTTCCAATGCCAACTTTCTTTTTCATGTTTGCCTAGGTGGGGGCCAAACCACTTGACATTTTTCCTTTCCAAGATCACCTAGGTGGGGGCAAAGCCACTTGATCTTTTCCAAAGATTTCCTACACGGGGCCAAACCATTCTTGATCTATATCTCTCTTGCTTGCCTTGGTAGGGGCCAATCTACTACTTACCAAATTTATCTGGCCTATCACATGGCTATCTAGTGCATCACTACCCATGCTAGCAAAGCTATCTTTATCTTCCCTATCACATGGCTATCTAGCGTATCACTACCCATGTCAGCAAAAATTATCTTATATGCCCTATCATATGGTTATCCATACCATCATATCACGCCCTATCGTATGGCCATCTAGCATAACACATCTTGCTACCCATACCTACGTATCTTATGCCAATGGTGGTCGCTTATCTCGTATCTTTCCGTAGCCAGGGGCTTTCCTCCAGAGTGAGGTTTGTTTATGTTATGCCATCTCATCCATTTCTTTATCTTATTATCTACCATGCTAGTTTGCAACTAGTGTGTTTGAGATGTACCAAATATCGACATTATCTTGTTGGGAGCAACCTCGTCTAATCAATGAAAATCTGTCTCCCTATTGTGACTCTTCTCTCTCTGTATCTCCTTCTACTTTAGCTTCGCTTCCCCCGACAAAGGCATGCTCGCTAAAGTGGGGGCAAAATGTAATATAAAAAATATTATCCCTTGTAGTTAATGTAACAAATGATGCCTTTCCTCCATGTCATCGGAGGTCAGGATCTGCCATCATGTCCTTTTGTCCACTCAAACCATCAATGTGAGCTCTCATCGAAGCATTACCAACTCTGTCGACCTGTCACCTTTATGGAAACAGGCGCAATGCGGAGACATCCACATGGCACGCTAGCATCCCATGAATTCGACAGCCCGCATGTGGTTGTTTGAGCATTACGCTTGCACCTGGAAGGAATCGTAATGCCTCTGCATGCACCCACTGATGTCTGAATTCCTTCCCGAGCCTTTATGTTTCACTTTGGAGGCATTTGGAGGGGATTTTTTGGCAAGTTTGTCAGTCTTCTTGCAAGTTGAGCTCATTGAAGACCACTTTGGACAACATACTACCAACATACTACCAACCCATGTCACCTTTGTGGTAAAGATCAACCATTTTTTTTTTTCTGTGCAAGATGAATTGTTGCGAAGGGGAGTTATCAATAGTTTTTTGAAAGGGAAATATTTCAAAGAAGTTACTACTCACAATTTGTTCAAATATGAGTTTATCATTTCTGTATGTTGAGTCTTCATCACGGGGACTATATTCATTCCCTTTGTAACTCAAAAATATCTTTATTGGCATGGGAGGAAAGAGTTGTAACATTCATTTGACTATCGCACATGAATCATTTGACAAAATGCATGCATTGTATAGAGAGATAGAGCAAGCACGTGAATTATTCGACAAAATGTCTCAGAGAATTTACTATGCAAGGGCAAGTAGATTCATAGAGATTTTATCAAGCATATATCTCGATTCAATCATATGGAATTTAATTGGCAGGACAAAATACATAATTGAAATAGTATCATGAAATTTACTAATTACAAGGTGTATTCAGAACAAAAAAATGGGACGCAGACTTAGTGAGGCCGATTCAACTCAAGACTCAGACTTGACAAAAAATAAAAACTTAGCTTAGACTCGACTGGACTCGGCAAAGTGGAAAACACAAGAAATTTAGAGATTTTTAAAGATTTAAAACTTGTTTCATTCACCCTTTATTAAATACACTTTAAAGACACAATAATATCATCAAATAGAAGCTAACTTGATTACATACACAAGTATACGTCAATCACATAAGCAGAAACACAAATTGTAGCTAAAGGAAATAACAAACATAGATATATAAATATTGTCAAATGTATACAATATTACCAAACTCATGGAAAAAAAAATCCATGTCATCATATGATAAAATGTTCCATACAAATATCAAAAGTAAAAACAACTACAAGCCTATGGCTCAAAGGAGCCTACATCCCCCCTACGAAGGCATCTAAGGTAGGTCCTGGATGATTCGAAAGCCATAGCCTCTCCCCGTGACACCATGCCACCCTCATCAACATTAGGTATATGAATATCTGTGTCACTATCTACCTTTGGCTCTGTTGTCTCTGCTCATGCTCTCTGCTCCTCCTCTGCCATGGCTACAACCTTAGCCTCTGTATCTACCTGGTTGACCCAATCAATGTTGTTGTTACTAAAGACAGTTTTTGTCTCAGTGGTCCACTTGGCTTCAAGATCAACCTCCTCTAGAATGATAGGGGAGATGCCATTTTGTGCACTCCTTTTTTGTCTAAGGTGGAGGTTGTAGTGAACAAAGATAAGATCGTTCAACTTCTCCCCAGATAATCTATCGTGCCTCTTGGAGTGTATATGCTCAAACATACTCCAATTTTTCTCACAAACAGATGTGCTGCATGGTTGGCTCAAAATACGAATGGCCACCTTCTGAATATTTGGTAGTTTTGGCCAAAACAGTTCCACCAATTATCTGAATTTGAAATGAGAAAAATAAAAAAATCAGTCTCACTCTTGACTCTCATTTAACAATATATAATAAAACTAAAATTATGCCTTAGAATGCATTTTTACCTAGCATCATAGTTGTCCTACTTTCTTTGCAGATAGGACAAGAGAAGTTCTCCCCTTGAACATTAGAAAACAATTGTATCTCTTGCATAAGTTTGGTAGTAGTACAACTAGTAGGTTCCATCCAGTCTATGATTGAGTACAACCCACTAAGAACCTCCTCATCCACCTTGAAAGTAGGGCTGAAATGGAATGTCAGATTAAGATAACATGTTGCTGCATGGATGGGCCTATGAAGCTGATTATGCCATCTCTTATGAGTGATATCCCAAATGGGACGATACCTACTCTCATCTCCTTCGTACACGAATCTGATGGCCTCCTTGGCCCTATCCGTCGCCTCATATATGTAGCCCATGATAGGCTTTTCCCCATCCACAACTTGCAGGAGAACCACCAAGGGCTTAACAAATGGGAAATATTGTGTAATTTATAAAAATGAGCAAATAAGAGAAAATGATGAATAAGAAACCTAAATTGTAGAATTTATAAAAAATTACCTTCACAATCTTAGCACAAGGGGTCCAAAATCCTCCCTCATAAAAAATACAATCTACCATATCTATCCTTGCAACAATAGCAGTATAGGATGAGGAAGCCCACTCCTCACCAAAAATCATACGTCTCCAAGCCGCCTTACATTGAAGCATGGACTGTAATGTAATGAAGTTAGTGGCAAATCTAGTGATTCTAGGATTAGTTAAATCCCTCTACTCTATGTATTGCCTCATAAGAGCTAACACCCATGAATGATTATATACAAATTTGCAAACATTTTTTGCCCTTTCTAGACATCTCTTTATCCATGGGACTTTCCCAATATCCTCTGACATGAGATCAATGGAATGAGCGAGACATAGAGTCCAAACTATAGATGGGTGCCTTTGTATCAAAAGTCTACCTGCAACAACATAATTTGTTGCATTATCGGTGACTACCTGCACCATGTTCTCCTCAACCACCTCATGTATCACCTACTTTATTTTCTCACACAGGTATGTGGAGTTTTTGCAATGTGCGGAGGCATCAATGGACTTGATGAAAACAGTGCCCCCTGAAATTAAAAATAAAGCAAGATCAATGATCATTCAATAAATCATTAAATAAAAAAAATAAAAAAATTAATGACTAAATGAAATTAAAATTAATCAATCACATGTGGAAGAAACAAGAAAATTAAGGATATTTCTATTTCTCCTATCTATCCAACCATCACTCATGATGGTGCAACTTGTCCTACTCCATATCTAGAGTTGATTCTCTAATTCACTCTTCACATCACGCACTATATTCTTCATGAAATTGGTCCCCTTAAATCATATTCATAAGGGGCTTTGAACCCTGCCCCGCTTATGGTAAGGACAACAACCATTTCTTACCAATAAGGATACCTATCACAAATAAATTAAATGAGTTAAGTTAAGTATGTACTATGTACAACAAAAAATCAAACTATAAAATTAAAAAATCAAACAAAAATATTTACCTAGCCGCAAAGAATGGAACAGTGCAGTAGACCCAAAACCTGTCACTGCCAATTTAGGAGCCTCAAGGATCTCCTTGTTCCAACCCATGCTCTCAAGCAATGGTTGGGATCCAAGAGTAGTGCGAGGCTCAAAGTAAGAATCCAACCTAGATTTATGAATTCTAGGACCAATGCTAACACTCCCACTACCACTGGCAATGCCAAGACCATGAGCACTAGAAGAAGCAGAGCCAAAAGCACTAGCACTGGGATGATATAGAGGCATGGAAGAAGGCCCTCCAACACAACCAATGGCCACCAAATCCTCCTTTTGCTTCTTCGTCATTTCCTTCTTTCCTTCAAGTGCTTCAACTGCCACATAGCACTCACATGTAGCCTCAACAATTGCTAATGTGCATGGTTCGACATCATGGCCACATACACCGGCAAGATGGTATTTTAATCTATATATGCTTCTATGGAATATTGTGTTACAATATTTACACTTTGTTTGTCCTTTTTTTTGCCTGAGAAAATCTTCATGATATTTTCAAGTGGGGTCCTTTCTAACAAGGGGTCTAGAAGTAGACATTGTATGATTGTAATGTGAAAATTGAGGCAAATAAAAAAGTGAAGGTTGTTACAATAAGACATTATCACAAATACAAATACAAAAATTAATATTTGAGAATTTGTGCATTGTCATAAATTAATATAAAAAAAATGTACCTTTTTTTCAAAAAACTAATGTAGGTACTAAGGTAGGGTTTGTAATTTAAAAAATAAATAAATGTAGGGTTTGATCAAAATTTCAAACCCTACTTTGTTTTAAAAGAAATTTACAAACCCTACCTACATTAGATTTTGGAAGAAAATGTAAAACTTTCAAATGAAATGAAATTTTTGCTTACAAGAAACCAAAAAAAGCTCAAAAAATTAATCTTACCTCTTACAACAAGCTTGAAATGAGATGCAAACTTTTCCTTTCCAACTCTTGATGCATCAAATGAAAGTATAATGCAGCCCCAATAAATCCAATGTGATATATGGATGAAATCTTGAGCTTCCTCCTTGTTGGTTTTCCTTCAATGAACCCTTGTTTCTCTTTGCAACTTAACTTTCTCTTCCTATTTTGCCAATTGAATGAAATGAAGTTCACTTTTAAGCTCAAAGCATAATATAAACAAAAAATCAATTCAAAACACATTAGAAGTTGTGTTGTTTTTTTAAACTTAAAATTATATGTCGCCGACTCAGTTTGGGAGTCAGGACTCACCAAAATCGGTCAAAATTGTCGAGTCGGATTTGCTGGCCATTTGGAGGAATTGATTATGTGTTGCATTGATGTCAACACTAGCTGCTTTGGCTGCTTTACCAATATCCTTTTGGTCCCAGTAGGTTGATTGGTTTTTGGTTGGTTAGATCATGATGATCTAGTATATTCTTGTATGCTTTGGTTTATGGAATTGGCTTGGATCTGCTATTCATGTCGTGATGCTAAAAATGTGGTAAATAGAATAGGCATAAACATATAATGAGACAACATAAATGGAATTACGAAGCAAATTGAAAGCTAAACAAAGGCAAATCAAAAGCTCCTTTGAGATGTCCCATTTTCCTCTATTCTTGAGGACCTTGAAGGTGTTGGATTGTTTGGCTCTCATCGGAGCAATGACCTCCAAATTTTTAGCATCATTACTATAGACATGATACCCCTCATTTTCAGGAATAGAGGAAAATGGGACATCTCAAAGGAGCTTTTGATTCCTGCATTACAAAATGGGTTTTCGGGGTTTTTGAAATTAAAAAAAAAAAGAAAAATGATTTTTTCCCTTTTAAAAAAATTCACATTTTTCAAAAAACTGTAAAAAATTATTTAAATTTTTCATTTGAGGGGGGGGGCATCCCGACGGCGCCACCACGGTGGATGCCGCCGGCACCATGGGCACCACGAGCGCTGCAACCTACCTTTTTTTATTTTTTTTATTTTTTTTATGATTTTCAATTTTTTAAATTTATTTTTATCGATAACCAGGATAATATATTGCTTAAAATAGGAAAGATTTACATCCAAAAAGCAGATAGACAGTCTACCACAACATGGGGTCTCGCCCTATTACTACAAAGGAACCTAAAAAAGACACCAGACCTACAGGGCCATCAACTACAAAAAATAACATACAAACACATACCCCACAAAAAAGAACCCGATTGGCCCATAGGACCTATCTATCAAAACCATCCCAAGGCCTCCTCCCTTGAGAAGTTACGAATACCCCGGATGGGCCCTACATCATGCATCTCACTCCCTCCACCTAGCACTATTCCTAGCCTGCCACCACACATCAAACCGTGCTCCACCACCTTCGCCTGCTTCCGTGGAATCTGATGGTGAACCATAGGCCTCCCATCCTCATCCAAAGGAACCTTAGACCGAATTGGGGTCACCTTCCTGCGAATCTTCACTCGCTCGGTCGGCCCGAACTCATGCACATACTGCACAATCTCTGTCCATCCCTTGCATTCTTCACCCGCAAATCAACCGGTCGAGAAGCCGACCAAATTACGAATGGTTGCAGCTCCCCCACTTCAATGCCAATCCTCTACCACAGTCCTTCCATCGACTTCAACCCTTCCCCAACAATAGCTCGAGCCACCACTTCCTTCAAACCACCTGCCCATTTGGGTCTCAGCACCAAAGATGCGACCCGCTGCACTTCCTTTGTCGACTTTCCCACCAGCAAGGCTAGGGCAACAAACAACGATGAGATATCAAGGTTAGTTCTAGGCCGACAGTCAGACACTAGAAATTCCTCCCCAAAAATCAACCTCACTGCTCTCCAAAATTCCTCTCCATCCACCCTGAAGACATTCATCAACCTGTTGCTCGAGATCAGGCTGCAAAAAGCAGGCATTTGCCCATCCATTGTCAAGGAAAAATTTGCCCCCATCCTGACTCGCCTCTGCACCAAAACCTGCACACACAACCAACACTGAAAACCAGCCACTGCAAAATGCCAGGGAGCCAAAATCAATGGCCTTAAAAAGCCACCACCATCACATGACGTGATTGCTTCGCATGAATCGCAAAAAAACCATGCATCATCACCAAGCCTTCACATCGATTGCCTCCATCATCACCCATCACTGCTAGGCCACTTGCAACATCATCGTAGATCACAATCCACGAGGACCATAACTTCCCACAAGTCCAAGGACACAAATAGTCATTTCAAAAACAAACTCGGGTTCACTTTCCTAAGACTAAGCAATGCAACCAAAATCATGAGAACTACCATTTCAAAAGTCCTTGAACAATCTAAAGTTATTTTCCAAGGAGCCATTCGCTCCCACATTTGAAAGCTTGTCAGCTTCCACATTAGCTTCCTTGAGAATGTGGGTCACCTTAAAATATTCAAACCCACACAAAAGAAGTTTCATTCTTCGAACATGCTTGTTTAAGTGCCACGCCTCCATTCAACCTCTAGCTATCCCATTCACTACAATCTGAGAGTCTCCCTCTAAATGGAGTTTCTTCACTCCCAAGTTCTTAGCCATGAGAATGGCTTCTAACACCACTTGACACTTAGCAACGTTGTTCGATCCATCCACCAATCTTTTAGCTCCTATGGCTAGAATATTGCCACAATCATACCAGACTATCACCCCAACTCCAGAGACCCCTGGATTACCCCTCGAAGCGCCATAAAAATTAACCTTAGTCCAACCTTTATCTAGTGGGGCCCACTCTTGTCTTGATTTGCCCTTCCTTTGAGGATTAGCCCTTAGAAGCCCATTAGTAGGCCAATTTTTTATTTATTTTTATTTTTAAAAGATTTTTCAATTTTTTAACATGATTTGTTCGATTTTTATGTGATTTTTGACATTGATTTTTTCGAATTAATAAAATTAGATACTCCTGATTTATGAAATTTGATGATCAGTTCTGATTATCTCGATTTACATGCAAGAAGAGATAGGATTGATAATGACCTCATGATAGATGAGCATCATTGATAGGGACTCAATGAGATTTGATAGAAATCTCAAGTCAGCAAGATAGACTAATAGATATATTGATTTGATAGATAGAGAAATCAAGATACTGATATGATGAGATGATTTGATTGCAGGAGTACTTTAGTGTTCTCCAGTCTCAGGAGCGCTTCCCGAAGACATGGATGTTGATACCCTACCTTAGCCAGGCGGAGCAAGACCACATTGATAGGTGTGGTTTATCTTCCCTTCTTGACATGCCCTGACCTTTGAGTAATAGGAGTTTATTGACAGCCTTAGTAGAGCATTGGCATAGTGAGCACAATAATTTTCACTTATCGACTGGCGAGATGACAGTGACACTTGAGGATGTGTACCGGATATTGCGCATCCTTGTGATGGGCGAGCTAGTGTATTATGATCTTAGTGAGCAAGGTAGGATACATGCACTTTGCAGAGTGTTTGATGATGATGAGATTGGTGGATATGACACTACGTGGCAGGAGATGCTAGAGGTAGGTTATGCCACATTACCCACTATTATTTCTGGATTGATTGGGGGTTTCCTTTGACTTGATCACAGGTCAAAAGGATTATCTGTTGGATGGGGTCGCCTTCTTGAACAGTTGGTGACATAGGAGACCCAATTTGCATGGGGGTCATGCATGCTGGCTCACTTGTATTATGACTTGCACCAAGTAGTGTACTAGGGATCAGTCGAATTATTAGCAGGGGTGACAGTTCTCCAAATATGGGCCTGGGAACATCTACTTATCACACAACCATTGGTTGACATAGATAGACCTGTAGGCAAGCCCTATGCTGACGGGTATCCAGGCACCATTATCTAGTGAAAGCTGGGAAAATTGGAGTATTGGCGACGAACACTAGATGATTTAGATACTGTGATATGGAGACCATACAGAGATTGTGAAATCGGGTCTGAGGATGTAGTGGAGATGTCATCTATATTCTCAACTTGATACCTGATCGGATCTACACCCTATGTTATTGAGTGATTCTCGTGTATGAGGGTGTTGAGACAATATGGCAAGATACATGGGATACCATAGGGTACAAATCATTATGCTTTCAAGAGACTAGATGTGGCTACTTGGAGGCCCTCTATTTTTGTTACCGCGTCATTTATTTCTCATGATAAGAGTGGATCATCTTTTTCTTTTTTATGTTGGAGTCCTAGTTCATGCTATATTACCTTGGTTCAAGTCTTTAATGCGTCCTCAAATCCTTTTTCTAGTCATTTATAGTCAAGTTCAGACAATTGATTGAACTCCTTGAACACGTCGAACCATTCTGAACTGGGTTCAATAGGTTCATTTAGGTTCAATAGGTTCCAAGGTGTTCAGAAAAAGTTTTTCGTACTAACATTTTCTCTAAGTGTTTTGCAGCGGCTCTTCCAAAAAGTTTTTCCTGTTCGGTGATATAACATTTGTGTTGAACTTATTCAACTGAGTCCAAAGGGTTCAAATATGTTCAACATGTTCGACACAGCAAGTGGTGAACAGTTTGACACGGTGTACATCTTGAACTACTTGAACACTCAAGAAGTCGGTTCAAGATGTTCATCTGGGTTCAATGTTGGTGGGTCCCGTGGTTTCTAATGTTTTGGGAAGTGCATTCATTGCTAAATACGGAGAGGCATAACCATATCTTAAAGTGATGTCATTCTTTGGCTTTTTCGAAGTAAGTGAACGTTTCGGGAACTGGCAGTTTCTTAAAGCACACCGTCATGCATTCAATGCATGCGTGCGAGGGTCTAATCTACCAACTTGCCGTGTCCAGACTGAAATTGTGAAATCATTGCATTTAATGTATCTATATCATTACCTTTCTCAATAAGGTATGAAAATCATTTGTGTTCTGCATTTGTTACTTGCTGCTGGACTTTTGTTTATGTTATCCCTGGATAAGAGTCTTTCTTGCTGCTAGCCGTCGTCCGATTATACAACTATGAAGGTGAGTCTTTCCTTATTTTCTCTAGTTCTTTCCCTTGCATTTTCTCTCATACAGAAGGTTTCACTGCAATCAAATTTAGGTTTCTTGTTTTGAAGTTATGAAGTCCACTCTGCATTTGTTTGGAAACATCTTTAGCTTGGCATCCACATAAGCCATAGTTAGTGATA
This sequence comes from Cryptomeria japonica, assembly GCF_030272615.1. Taxonomy (NCBI): domain Eukaryota; kingdom Viridiplantae; phylum Streptophyta; class Pinopsida; order Cupressales; family Cupressaceae; genus Cryptomeria; species Cryptomeria japonica. Next base: position 828,630,182 of record NC_081411.1, read on the forward strand.
CTGACCTGAAAGGAGAGAACCTTGAAGATTTGAAAGAAAGGGTGTTCAAGGGTATTGATAAGTCTTTTTGTATAGAGATTTTGAGTAGTGGACTTTTAGAAGCCGCAACCTTTCCTCCAGCAATTCCTTGTCCAGAGTTGGTTCGGGAGTGTATTGCTAGATATGACCCAGTATCTAAAACTATTAAGAGGGATAATGGCGAAACTCTTCTTGCCATTAACCGTGAGGTGATTGCTTTAGTTTTCAAGATACCAGATTACCAGTTTTCTAATTTCTCTCCTGCCCAGTTAATCAGTGAGTTCAATGCAGATAGAGCTGGACACCGAAATAATGTGGCGAAATTTTGGTTGAAGGTCCCTCAGAGAGGTGGTTCTAGGTTACCTAAAAATCCTAACAAGAACCACATGTTGCCACATATCCATGATGTGATGCTTCTGTTGCATCGAGCCAGAGGGTCTGCCGAAGCTTATAGTTTTGATGAGTGGATTTATTGTTATGTGCAATTAGTTCTGGAAGGAAAACAATATTTGGATTGGGCAGAGTTAATTGCTGATTCAATGAGAGAGCAGTTGAGTCTAGCCAAGCAGTTTCAACAAAACTTTTTCATGTCCTCATATCTCTTGTATTGTCTAGCTTGTGTTAAAGAGTTAACGGGTATGCCAAAGCAGCCCATTGAGGAGGATGTTCCTGTGTATGAGTTCTATCCTATGCTGCAAAAAGACAACGCCCTACAAGATTTTAGAAGGATACACAATGCATTCCTGGGTGATATGTTTCATGAACTGAAGAGTAAAAAGGCTAAACGGATTTCAGATGATGCACAAATCTTGATTAAGAAGTTCAGAAGTTTTTACATCCAGTTCCCACGCTTTTGATATATACGGGTAGGAGGCTTTGAAGAGGAACCCTTCAAGCTCCCCACTTCTGTTCTGATTGTTTTATTCTAGCAGAAGTATGTAGGCAACTGACCTCTGTGATCAAGAAGGCATAGCCTAAGGACAAGTGGGAAGGTCATTTTACCATACAATTGGGAGTGTTGTCTTGTAATTCAATGTCCGATGCACTAAGTATAGGAGCAGACCTTAGGAATTTTAATTTCTCTCTGTATTCTGAAAGGAAAGGGTTTGACAATAAGGGATTTTCTTGGAGCCTTGGCCTAATGCCTTATCTTCCCACGCCATAGTTAGAAGATTTATGGGAAGACTATACAGTTGAAATTGAAGTTTTCAAAAGGGAAAACATGAGATTGGTGCTAGAACAGGTTGTCTCTTTGCAAATAAAGTTAGACATTAAAGGGCTCGAAGAGGATTATCTTGAATTGTTTGAACCAGGATATTTAGCTCATGCAGAGACTAAAATGCCCCCAATTAATTGGGATGAGGAGGAAAATGATGACATACAATTGAGGACCAAACGAGTTCTAGAAAGAACTGTGGCATGGGTGGCTAAAAAGAAAGCAATAAAGTCAGGCGCCAAGTCCCTTTTTGCAAGAAATAATAAGGATCCTCTATCTTCACCAAAACGTCCTTCTAACAGTGCTCTTGTTCATGCAGGTAAGGATACCAAGTCACCTCAACCTAGACACAGGTCTAGTCCAACTCTGGATTTTAGTACCCCACGACATACTCGATCACGAAGTGTCACCTAGAGGAAGCTGGACCAGGTCAAGGATATGGGAGTAAAGGATGCTGTGCTTGAGGCTCAGATTTTTGAAATTGAAGATTTGGATGGTGAAGTTGCTTGTGATCTAGGCTCCCAAACAGTGACTGTGGCTATGATGCCATTGCCAAAGATGATTGAAGGAGCTACTCTTTCCGCTGCGACCCCTAAATGGTTAACAACCTCAGTGAACAAGAAAAGGAGCTTTCTTCCTGTGACCATTCCGATTCAGGAAATGGTTACTAAGTACACAGAGAAGAATCCAAAGCCGAAAAGGTTCAAGACCACCGCTCACCTAAACAATGATGAAGAAACTGGCAAATGGATGGCCAAAATTGCCTCATACAAACCGAAAGATGAAAACAGAGAGGCTGGTCCTGATGATTTTGAGATCACAAAAGTAGAGTTGGGAAAAATGAGCAGAGATACAGATAACCATTTTTTCCAAGTGTCAGCAAAGAAAATGCTTACCTGATCAGAGAAGGATGGATGGGAGAAAAGAGAACTTAAAAGACACGTAAGTGTTTTGGCTCAATTCATCTATAGTATCGGTTGCCTTGGAGCAATTCCAATATCCCATGCCAATGAGAATTTCGACCCAACTTCTCCGGAAAACAAGAAGTTGATGAACCAAGTTCAACGGGCTAAGAGCATCGCTGAAGCGGTTGAGAAGTGGATTGAACAAATAATCAAAGACGGTGAAAAGTACATTAATGACTCCCAAAAATTGTGTGATGAAGTACAGAGCCTGATTTCTGAAATCCAAAACCAGCTTGTGTCGTGGGAGAAAGAAGAGCACAAATGGCAGAATGTCCTGCCTCTGTTTGCCAAAATAGAAGAATATGGGACTATCAGGTTTCTTACAGAACACTCAATTAAGCTGGTGGCCGATGAATGCCAACTTTTCGTGCTGAAGAAAACAATCATGTGGCGAGTGCTTACCTTCCAATCGGTAATTACAGATGCAAGAACCTCTGTCTATGAACTCCAGGATTTGCAAAGTAGTATAGTCAAGGATAATAAGGTGGTTAATCCCGATCATGACTAGGAGTTAGGAATTTGTGGTTCAAGCACATAGGAAGCAATCAAATCTTTCCAGTTGAACATGGAGAAGATCAGAGTCAAGAGTAGCTTCATGCCAGAGGATATAACCAAGGTGGCTAGGATCGAATCTATGATTTTCATTGGGAATGATCAGCTGCCGAAACACTCAAAGAAAATGGTACAACATAAGTGGAATAAAGAGGTGGCAAAGGCGAAACTCAATGCAATGAAAGTCCCAAGCCAATCCATGGTTCAAGAACTCACAACTGCTCATGACGCCCGTGAAGACGGAGAAGATGACAATGATGGAATGTGACATAATGCATCAATTTAGGACTAGTTTCCTTTATTTTTAAAACATTTCTCATAGTTATGCAAAAACTTCAGGACATCTGTCCCAAAATACTTCTTGTGGTTTTTCGTAACTGTTTTACCGGGGAGTGGTCGAGTTTTCAAGGAGACCGTCCCCGTTTAGACTATAAATTAAGTAAAACAGATGGTAGAAAGGGGATATTTTAGTAACTAATTTTGTGAACTTCGATGAAAGTTTTTGGTTTTGGCATTTTCTGTTCTTAATTAAAGGAAGAATCAGATGATTGAGATCTGTTATGGAAAAATATTGGCAGATGTATTTTTGTGCCTTTGTTGCATAAGGATATATATATGAAATCTGATCATATTGTTTTTGGGGAGAAGAAAGATCTGTGTATTTTGAATCCGAATAGATAACATGTCTTTGCATATGTTCATCCGATCAAGTAACAGTAATTGATCATTTCATTGCAGTATTTCATTATTCCTCTGATGTTCTTTCCTTTGAATGTGTTATTTACTCTAGAAAAGATTCATGATTGAGGGCGGATTTATTTTCCTTGAATTTGTTCGTCTTTTATTAGTTTAGGTGGAAGAAGTATATTGAACTTTGTTTCAGTTGCTGAAGTTACATGCATTGGAAATTAAGGAAAATAGCTTTTCATTGTTTATGAGACATGTGCAAAGTTGCAACCTTTCATCCAAGAATGAAATAGGCGGCCTTATTCACTTTCTGGTTAAAAGCTTTCATTCGGATATAAATAAAAATAAAACACATTTCATGAAAAACCAAGATAGGGAGCTATACCTATGCAAAAATTTAGAGGGAAGTGACTTGAAACAACACTTACCCAACTGTTTAGTGAATCATTTGTTCTTAGAATAAGGTAACAGAGTTTAAAATTAATCATTTAAAAACAAAGAGCAAATCTGTTCACTAACAATTTCATATGACCAGGTGTGTGTAGAGTATCAATCATTGGGGCCACTGGATTGGGATTATCTACCACATATGATAGATAACAGGATGCCAGTTGAGTATGTTGTATACTTCACTGCACATAGGTTTCCTAGGTTGACATGTCCTGATGAGCCAGAGCTAGTTCTAGATGAGGACGATGAGAGGCCACGATGCAAAGCTCCTAGATGATTGAGGGATGGTGAGGGGAGAGGAGGTGGGGGCAAATATGATGGCGGAGACAAAGGGGATGATAGAGGTGGATATGAAGGAGATGTAGGAGATCATGGTGTTGGAGATGACGATGGAGGAGATGATGATGGGGGAGATAGCCGAGCAGTGGTGGTGGTAGGGGCAGGCACACCGGGAGCCAACAGTTCTAGATCTACTAGAGGTGTATATATGGATTAGATGACCTAGGTGGTCAGACGAAGGAGATCTGGTCCAATGGATCAAAGGCATCATGTCCTAGAGCAGGAGGTTCCCTAGGTTGAGTAAGTACCTACGAGAGTATCACAAGTTGAGCAGCCATAGGATGAGGCACCTCGATGGATCCTCATTAGGATGTCATCTTATCAGCAACGTACTCATATTACTTACTTGCAGGGCTAGGTTCAATGTTTAGAGAGTCAATTAGCAGAGAGAGACTCTCAGATAGCCCAGCTAGAGGTCTAGATGACATAGTTACAGGTATAAGCACATGAACAGATGTCCCAGGTACAGATAAAGGCATAGGCCCAGATTGTCCAGGTAGAGGCCCAGATGGCCTCTCTCATGGCTGAGAGAAATGCAGCGAGGAATAGATGTCGGCAGGCCAAGACACAGGTACAGATGTCAGGAGAGTCTAGTTCAGGGAAGGCTTCCCTGAAGATGATGCGCCAGGCGGTCCAGGAGGCTGAGTATTACAGGACCTTATACTATACTATTGTTCCTGTTGATCGAAGGGCTCCATAATTTTCATAGCTGAGCAGGAGATCGGATAGAGCCAATCTTAGAGTCGAGGAGTGATAGGGCTACTTCAGAGAGATCCCCCAGGTGGGGACCTATGTACAAGGGTATCGGTTGGTGTTACCAAACCTGTCGCATTAGGACAGAGTTCCACTCCGCGCTCTAGTGGTCACACTGATCCATTCGTGTACACACCTTTTGTGATGATATATTTGATGATTCCTGTGATGCATATTTGTGATGTATCTCATATATTTTTATGATATCATTATATCTTGGACATTGATCCTTTTGATGATATGATATGTAGTCGATCCTATTCGCTCTACATGACCTATGATATTGTGGATGCATTCTATTTGTTATATGATTATGTTGTGCAGTTACTTTCATGATGTATTCTTTATTTTCTATATGCCTATGAATTCTAGATGATGGATGTATGCTTCTTACATGATGATGCAATATTTACACGATGTTATGCAAATGTGAATATGTATGGTGGTGCTTATAAGTACTATGTGATGTATGTGCAATGCAATGCTTTCTATTTTTATGATGTTCTTATGATTTTGTCATGCATGTTAATAAGAGATGGATCTAATGCAATGATCTAACTAAATGAAAGAATGATTGGATGTTTTATATGAATGATGTCTTAATATGCAATGGTTACATGAGATGAACTAACTTATCATGCAAGACGATGAAATTATTAATTTTTGTTAATGTCCAATGCACTCAATCACTTAATAAGAGAGATAACACCATGTTGAAGCCTTTGGCCTTGGAAAAGATGAGCTTTTGTGATCCCATGCAAAATGCAATGCAATGTTGTGATTAGACCGATCATTGCTTTTTATCATCATTGAGCCTTTAAAGTATGGGAAGTGAGTGCAAACATCAATGGTATAATTGAACCATGATGACCTAAGCACTACTTTCCTAGGTTTTGATATTGCAAGTTAGCACAAGCATCGAGGTATAATTGAACCAAGATGACCTGAGTGTTGCTTGCGTAAAACAAGCAGTATTAACCATTTCTATATGCAAATCCGAAATGTCTTCGATGATACTCCGATGATCATGTCCTAAGACAACTTTGCACATATTAATGGTTAATTTATAGATAGTATATAAGAAAATGTCATGTTCCTTCCTTGTTCCTCTAGTCAAAGACATCCTTGAGTCACTCAGAAATCATGATAGCTAAAATCAAGATAAAATAGTTGAACCATTATTGTCAAAGTGTTAAAATAATTAGTCAAAATATATCATCCATTTATATGTGTTTGTCATGTTTAGACTGATAGTTGGTAGTTGATGGTTGACAATTTGATCTTGTGTTCAACGTTGGATGTGTCTCAATTTTTGCTTGACAAGAGTTGCCTAACTATTGTTATACCTGTTGGATTAAGCTCAAAACGATGAAATTTTTTGCCCCCAGCGAGGTTCAAAATTTTGCCCATAGTCTAGAAACAAACTTTTATTATGATATATACAATGATCCAAACCATGGTGAGAAATCACCTGCGATGCCTACGCATGTAGAAAGGCTTTATTATGGATATGAACAATGCTAATGGAAATGAATACAAGTGGAAGGATGCACAAACCAATAGATGGAAGAGCTAGCTGAGAGATAGCGCCTATTTGCTAGGTTTTCACCATCTATTATTATTGCACTTTTTCTCATATATTGATTTTTTTGTTTGTTTATTTTGCACTATTTTCTCTATTTTTGTATTTTGTATTTTTCACTTTTTGGAGGATTTTTCTATTTTTTTAGACATAAAACTTCTTCAGATGCATGTTATTGATGGGTTCCTCAAGCTGATCCCCATCCTATGTTGATAGATGATATGCTCCTGACCCAAATACTGTTGTGACCACAAACGGACCTAACCAATTTGGTTCAAACTTCCCTTTTTTTTCTTGATCTGACTGGTTTCGTGGATTTTCCTTTAGTACTAGTTCTCCCACTTGAAAGGCTCGTAGATTGACCTTGTGATTATAACTTCGACACATTCTTTGCAGATATACCTTTAAATGATCAAAGGCATTTTGTCTTCGTTCATGGATCAATTCTAACTCTTGTAAGCTAGATACTCGTTGTTCTTCATCTGGGATAAGGCCTTTTAATGATACTCATAGAGAAGGTATCTCTACTTCTATTGGCAGTATTGCTTCTGATCCGTACACAAGAGAGGAAGGTGTGTTGCCTGTTGGTGTACAAATACCAGTACAGTAGGCCCATAGAGCAGGGTTCAATTGAATATGCCAATCTCTGCTAACATCATTCACTGTCTTTTTGATGATTTTCACAATAGTTTTGTTTGATGCTTCTGCCGGCCCATTCCCTTGTGTATAGTAGGGTGTGGAAAATATGTGTCGGATCTTGAATTTCTCACATAGCTCTTGTACATCCTGGTTCTTGAATGGTCATCCATTATCACTGATAATGGTCAATGGGTATTCCATAGCAACATATGATGTAGCTCAAGATAAATGCAGCAATTTGTTTTCCTGTGATATTTGTGAGAGGTACTGCCTAATCCATTTTGTAAAATATTCTATAGCTACAAGGATGAATTTGTGACCATTGGATGAAGGAGGATTTACCTTTCCTACTAGATCAAGACCCCATTGGCAAAACAACCAAGATGTTGCCAAAGCGTGAAGCTCTTGTGTTGGTGCATGAATTAAATTTTCATGGATCTGACATTGTTTGCATGTTTTAACTATCTGAAAAGAATACCGTTCCATAGTTGGCCAATAATAGCCCAAGCGTATGATTTTTTTTGAAAGGGTAAGACCACTTGAATGATTGCCACAAATATTGTTATGGACTTCATTTAAGGCCTTCTCAGATTCTTCTTGCTCGAGACATCTTAAAAGAGTATCATCCAGACCTCGTTTAAAAAGGGTATCCACGACAAGAGTATAATGGGAGGATTGGCAGATGAAATTTCTCTTTTGGTTTTTTGACAAGTCAGGAGGGAGAGTGTTATCTTTTAGGTATGTATAAATTTGGCCATAGTGGGAGGCATTATGTCCAACAAGGTGACAGATAGTTTAGGAATCGGGACAATTATGAGTAGGGTAAAACAACTCTTCCACCAGGAATTCATAACGCTCTTGATTTTCCTGTGTCTGAAGTAGAGAAGCAATTATTGCCATGGCATCTGCTGCTTTGTTGTCATTCCTCAGAATCTGCTCAAAAGTGATTTCTACAAAATACTTCTTGAAATCATCTACCATATTTTTATAAGGCATTAGTTTGTCATCCTTTGTTTGGTAATCATCATTAATTTGATTGATGACAAGATGAGAGTCTCCAAAGACCTGTAGCTGTGTAATGTTCCACTCTATGGCCATCTTGATTTATGTGACCAAAGATTCATATTTTGTTGTATTGTTGGTGCTTGGAAAGATTAATTTGTACGCTTTTGGAATTATATGACCTTGTGGCGTGATGAATAGAATACCTGCTCCTGATCCATGTTGTGTATATGAACCATCAAAATATAATTTCCATGTCTTTGTGGTGACTGTTAGGATATCAGCATCTAGAAATTTAATGTGTAAAGGACGATCATCTTGAAGCGGTGCCTCTACTAGTCGATCTATAATGATTTGCCCCTTGATAGCTTTTTTGTCCACATACTCAATACTAAACTCGCTCAAGATCATGATCCATTTTGCTAATCTTCCTATTAATGTTGCCTTGCTGAGCAAATACTTCAATGGATTTATTTTAGCAATCAACTAGATAGAGTGAGATAGGATATAGTGTCTCATTTTTTGAGAAGAAAACACTACTGCCAAGCATACTTTTTCTGTTGGTGAATAGTTGAGCTTGTATCCCACTAATGTTTTGCTGATGTAGTAGATGGCTCATTCTTTTCCTTCATTGTCCTATTGTGTGAGCATAACTCCTAATGATACTTTGTGGTTGATACATAAAGTAACAATGACTTTCCTGGAATTGGTGACATTAGGATGGGTGGTTGCATGAGATAGGTCTTTATTTTGTTGAGTGTGTCCTCACATTGATGGTCCCACTTGAAATTAACATTTTTGTGCAATAGATGAGTAAATGGTTGACATTTATCTGCTAGCTAAGCAAAAAATTGTTTGATTGACTGTACTCTTCCTTGGAGTGATCTAAGTTGACTGATATTCCTGGGAGATGCCATTTCCATGATTGCTTTGACCTTGGCTAGATCTACTTCGATACCCTAGCTGAAATAATGTATCCCAATAGCTTGCCTGAAGTGACACCAAAGACACATTTCTTAGGATTGAGTCGTAGCTTGTGTTGTTTTAACCAATCAAAGATATTTTCCAGTATTCCTATATGTTCTTCTTTGTTGTATGATTTTTCCAATATATCACCCACATAATCTTCCATGAATGTATGCATCATGTCATGGAATATCGTTGTCATTGCTCTCTAATATCTAGCACCTACGTTCTTTAATCCAAATAGCATGACGTTCCAGTAGAAAGTACCTCATGGACATGTGAAAGTTGTCTTTTCTTTATATTTAGGTGCTATTTTAATGAGATTGTATCCGAAGAAACCATCCATGAGAGAAAACATGGAGTTTCCAGTAGTTAAATCCACAATGATGTCAATGTTAGGCAAAGGAAAGTCATCCTTTGGAAAGCCATTGAGAATATGTTGCAGGTCCAATGAATCCTACATCAAGTAATTTCTTTAGTTCTAATTTGACCAGAAGAGCGATATGAGGATGCATCTTCCTTAATTTTTGTTTAACTGGTTTGGCTCCTGGACTGACATTTAAGTGATGCATAATAAGATTTGGATCCAATCTTGGTATGTTTGCATATAACCTGGTGAAATTGATTTAACGTCGTTTGAATAATTCCATATATTGTTGCCTTTCTTGCTCTGATAGAGAAGTTGTTGGATGTAGAATCTTTGGTTGCTCCATTGTCCCAATGTTAAATGCCTCTATTGGTTTGATAAATATGGATGACCTTTCTTGATAGTATTCAAGTAAGGTGTCAAATCTCCCATCTTCTGGTGCCTCGATGAGATTTTCACTGTTAGATGTGTTCTTTTTACTTTTTCCTAGTCTAATGTTGTCAATAAATTGTTTTCAACATTAGACCTGATATTGTTTTCTCTATTTTCACTTTTGCGACTGAGATATTTGGTACCCACTTGACTGGAAGATCCATTGTTGAGATTCCTGGTGAGAATTATTGCGGGTTTTATTTCATTAAGATATAAGGATATGGCATGGTCATTAGGAAAGGTATCAATGGCAGCATGTCTTTCATTTTTCCAGTCAATAAGTTCATGGTGGATTAGAGGTAAGGGGTCCTCAAGTTGAGATTTTTCGATAGTATTTAGGGTCATGATAGAGATGTCAAAGTTTTCAATATGTACTTCAATGTCTATAAATGTACTCTTGTTAGAATGACCTCTTGCAAGTACCTCATGATTGTCCTCGATTAAGCCCAAGTCAACCAAATGTGATTCTAATTCAAGTGGGCTAATTCCTAACATTTTCCCTACATGCATATGAACTACATCAACTCCTAAATCTTCTTCAAACCATGTTTCTTCAGCCGATTCTTTAGAATGATAGGAATCCCATTCTCATTCATTAGAATCTATCTCACTTGTAGCCTACAATCTACAGATTTGTTCATATAGCATTTGATTTGTTTCTTCTATTTTTCTTGCTATATCTTTTCTTCTCTCATATTCAGCTTCCTCTAGGCTGATATTGAGTTCTGTCAACCTTGCTATCAACTCTCCTTGATTTGTACCAGCTTCTTGTTTGTGTTGACTAAGAGTTAAAGTTGCATCTTTAGTTTGTTTTTCCTATTTATTAGAAGCTTGCTTCTTTTGCCATTTCATGTTTTTTTTGTTCTCATTGCTTGGCAGTTGTTTCTTCTCTTTCAATTGCAAGTTGTTCTTGTCTATTTTCAAATTCATATTGTTGTTGGCTAGAAGATGTGTTCTCTGGTAGAGTAACTTGTCCATACTCTAAGCTTGATTCATCTGTAGCCTACTGAGTATGAGGTTGGATAGGTTCTAAGATACCTTCTTTTCATTTTCCTACAAGACCTATTCCAGTGTATCCCATTTTTTGAAGGATGTTAAATCCTTTTCCATACTTTTCTATACGTATTCTGACATTGTTGATCTTATGTTGGGCTTCTTCATCCTTGTATAGCTAGTATAGCACATCTTTGTCTTTTGTTTCCTTTGATAAGGTCCCAACACTAACAAATGCTTCATCAAATATTGGAAGATGTTTCACAATTGGTTGTTGTTTAGAGTTTGATGGTTTTTCATAGGATTTGGGAGAAAGTGGTAATTGTGATAGCGAATATTCTTCGTTCCCTCGATCTCTTAACTGCATTTGTTTTTCCATACTTGATAAAATTGAGGCAAATTATTTTTCCTTGGTTTGTGTGTTTGAAGATGGTGCCTCCCTATTATGAGGAACAATGACCTCTCGAGCTAGTTTTAGATTACTATAGTACTGGAATGGATTTGAATCTATTGAGATCGTGATTTTCTGCCCATTATAGGGAAATTTTAGGCACTGATGATATGTTGATGGAACAACTTGTATATCATGTATCTAGGGTCTTCCCAAGAGTATGTTGTATGATAAGTCAAAGTATAGAACTTGGCATGCTCTATCTTTCTGCAAAGGTCCCACTATGATGGGTAATATCACAATTCCTTTAGAGGAATGCTCTTCTTCATCATATGCTTTGATGGTGATCTTTTTTCAAGGATCAACTGCATCTTCTGAATAACCTAGAGCATGAACAAGACCGAATGAGAAAATGTTTAAGACAACTCCCCCATCTATTAGGACATGTTTAACTCGCATCTTATGAATGAGGACTTCAATATGCAAGGGAGCATTATGGGGATGTTGCAAGGACATATCATCTTCTTCAGTAAATGATAATTAGTGAGGGGTTGTGAGGTGTCCCACCGTGGTTTGGAATTGATCTACATCAAGATCTTTGGTCACTGTTGTATCTACTAATTCTCTTTCAAGAATATCTTTGTGTGTAGGTAAAAGCCTTAAAAGTTGTAAGATGGATATTTATGCGACAGTTTTCTATAGTTGATCCACTAGACTTTATTGTTTTGAAGTGGATAACATGTTAGTTGCAGGACTCGACATAACAACTTTGGATTTGCTTCTTGTGATAGCATGAGTGGGTTCTTGATGTTTTTTCTCTTTGAAGACAATCATATTTACCACATTATCATATGCGTGAGCATAGTTCACCTTTTCTTTACCTTTACCGTTGTGTATTGTTGATGATTCACCCTTCTCATGGTTAGGAAGCAGAGTTTTGAAAGTTGCGTGAGATTCGTTTGTTGTATGTCCATCTATAGTTAACACTCCATTATCACTCAAATCTTGGATGACATGTTTTAACTGTTGACAAGCATTTGTTTGGTGTCCTTTGTTTTGATGGAAATCACAATAATGGTTGTCATTCCACCAAGAAGGTTTTACCTTGGGTTCAAAGTTTCTTTCTTCTGGCAAGGTAATCAACTTGGTTGCAAGAAGCGTCTTTAATATTGACCCAAGTGGTTCACCAATGTTTATAAATTTCCTTTGAGAGAAATTGTTGAAAGTTGATTTTTGGTGTTTGTTGTTTTGTTGCACTATAGCTGAGTGATTGGATAAATTGAAAACCGGTTACTTTGGTTTTACATTATTGTTATCCACTATCCCATCGTTGATGACATTTCAATTTCTATTCCAAAATTTGGGCTTATCATTGTTGTTGTTAGCATTATTGTTAGGAGGATTAATTTCTTCTTTGTATATCTTCAACTCACCCTTCTTTATCATGGCTTCCTCCATCCCGATTCCATTATAAATCATCTTTTTAAAACTTTGATGATATTACATTTTTAGATTATAACTCATTTGATCATTTAGGTTGTCGATGAATATGTCAATTTTCTTGTATTTTGGCACCGTACGAGGATATCGTGAAGCTAACCGTCTCCATATTTGTAGAAATGTCATGAAAGGTTCTCCACTGTTTTGTTTAGTATTACATATGTCTAGCATTATGACCTCATGTTGTATGTTGTAAGAGTATTGTGAAACAAACTTATCCACCAATTTTGTGAATGATCTAATTCCTAGCGGAAGTTTGGAGAACCATTTTGTAGCTAGTCCACTTAAGCTCTTTGGAAATAATCTCATTGGGTATGTATCCTCATGTGCAAACTCCATACTCATTGTGCAAAATTCTCGTATATGATCTTGGGGATTAGTGCTTCCATTATATTTATCATATCTAGGAGTTTCACAACCTGTATGAAATGGTATTATGTTTAGATTTATGTCGAATGGATAAGGACATATTTCTTGAAGCGAGTATCTTCTAACAATTCCTCTCTGCATATCTTGAATCTGTGTTTGCAGCATTTGTATTTGTTGTGTAAGAGTTATAATAGGATTATCAACATGATTTATTCTTTATAACCATGAGTTTGTGTTCTAGTATGATCTGGATCTCTTCTTATATCGTCTCGACTCTTTCTTATGTCCTCATTAGATTTAACCTTGTTGAGAATTTTTACATCATCCCTTTTGGGAATAAAAGTTTCCTGATTAGTTCTTGTGTTAATAGGGGTTGATGCGTCATTCTTTTTGTGACCAAAAATATCCTCATGTTGTTCGTTATTATGGAAATGATTACTTCTCTTTTGTCCTAATTTGCACACATCAAAAGCTTGGAGGAGTGTAGCACCAGATTTTGCTAACATTAGGGAGTATTTTTTTTTTCTCCCTCCAATATTTTCTCCATAAATTTATCGAATTTAGGATCTTATTTGATTTCTTTGATATGTTGTTCTGTTATGTCCTCTTCTTCTTTTATTTTATTTTGGTATTTCATGTTCCTATAATCTTCAATCATTTCAAATGTTTTTGTTTTTGTTTCTTCGATCTTTCGTCTTTGAGCCCTAGTTAAAACGGGCATACACATGTTCTAAATGTTTTGCGAGGTTTAAATCTTCTATAATGTGTCATAATAAGTGATCAATTGCTGAAGTAAATATGATATATTGATAAGACACAAAATGGTCAGTCAAGTATTTTCCAGTTTGCAAGTATTCCGATCTTAGTTTGGAGTACGAATTTTGTGATTTTTTATATGACCAAGCTCAATAGGATCGATATATCCTATGATATAGAACGAGGTCAATTTGATCAAGCGTTGTAGTTTTGTGATAAATGATGATAGATCTTGATGAGAAGCTACGTTTGAATGATCAGTTTATCAAAGAAAATGTGATGTTGCACTTTGAGATGTTAGATCTTGAACTTGTTGGAGGTGAATACTTGAGAATCTTAGTGTGTCTAGCTTTGAATCCATTTTGACAGAAGATAACCTAATTGACTGACTCGAGAAGATGACCTAGTCTCTATGTTTGACTGTCTAAGAAATGGGTTGTTTTTGTTTTATGATTTTAGTGCAGTTTACCAGAAACGCTAACAAAATGACCGGAAACGCTGCTATAATAACCAGGAATGCTAACAAACTGACTAGAAACGTTGAGGAACAAACCATAAATGCTGCTATACTGACTAGAAATGCTGACAAACTGACCAGAAATGCTGACAAACTAACCAAGAACACCAAGGAACAGAACATAAACACTGCTATACTGACCAAAAATGCTGACAAAATGACTAGGAATGCTGAGGGATAGACTAGAAACGCTATTCAACAATGCAGTGACTCTAAAGTTCAAAACAATGATGTTTAGACTCAGCATATTTGGTGTTTGAACTTAGAAGATTGTTATTTTGACCCAACTTTTTGACTTCTAGACTCAGATGATATTTAGACCTAGCAAGTGCAAACTAAGAGATCTAGCGTTGAAACATGAGCAATTTGACATTCAACCCAAAAGAGTTGTTGCTTAGACCAAGAGAGCTGACCTTTAGACCAAAAAATTTGTTGTTTAGACCAGGAACTTTGTTGTTTAGACCAGGAACTCTATTGTTTAGACCAAGAGAATTACTATTTGGACTAGGAACTTTGTTGTTTACACCAGAAACTCTACTGTTTAGACCAGGAACTCTGTTGTTGAGACCAAGAGAGCTGTTGTTTGGACTAGAGACTCTGTTGTTTAGACTAGAAACTCTGATGTTTAAAATTAAGATGTTGGAACTTAGACAATGGTTGTTTTGACTCCAAGAGTCTATGTGTAGACTAAGAAAATTGATGCTTATACCTAGAAAGCTCAACCTTGGAGAGTTAATGTTGAAATATGAGAAAGCTAACATTCATACCAAGAGAGCTGACGTTTGGATCATGAGAGCTACTATTCGGACTAAAAGAGTGACTGTTTGGACTGAAAGAGTGATTGTTTGGATCGTGAGAGTGATAGTTTGGACCGTAAGAGTGACTGTTTGGACAGAAAGAGTGACCATTTGGATCAAAAGAGCGACTGTTTGGACCAAAAGAGCGACTATTTGGACTGTGAGAGCTACTGTTTGCACTAAAAGAGCTACTATTTGGATTGAAAGAGCGACTGTTTGGACCAAAAGAGCTACTATTTGAACTATGAGAGTGACTGTTTGGATTGAAAGAGCGACTGTTAGGACCGTGAGTGCTACCATTTGGACCATGAGAGCTAATCTACTGTGAAACTTGTAAATTTGACAATTTCAAGTTTGAGTTTGCAATTATTGTTGTATTTCAATGGATGATATCTTGACCTGACTTACAGACACATAATTCAGATTGTGTTTTTGTACCAAAGGACACATAAAGTGTATGTTCAAAAAGCTTTAAAGGAAGCCCAAGTTTTCATGGGTTTTGAATAATTGAAAACACATCATTCAGTCTATCTTAAGGAGATTGGCTTCATTATTAATTCTTAGCCCACACTTGGTACCCTGTCAGCTTAAACAACCTTGTCACCCCCTAAAGGCCGCCTGTGTTTTTGTCTTTGCAAGAGCTAGTGGAGTCCCATTATGAGCCTAGCAATAAGGTCTCAAAAGGGGAGTTTTCACATATGCTCAAGAGGGACATATGGTGAGTGTCTTAAGGAGAGATTATTCCCCCTCCATGTACTTATAATTTAATCGGAGTTAAACCGGGTAGCTTTTAATTTTAATTGGAACTAATAAGGGATCCGTTTGGTGCATCGGGGTATAAACTCAATTAAGAGGTCTCCCAGCCTTGAAAACCAAGGTTTGATATACCTGAAGGTACGAAGGAGAGATATTTCCAAGCATTGTCATTGACTTGATTTTCATCAAATCGCGTTTATTTTATAGTGGGTTGGAGTACTTGGTGTTATTCATTCCCACTTGGGTCATTCCCCTCTCACCGACCTTAATGTCTTTGGCCTAATAGGGTCCTTAGGAGGCAGGCCAGCTAAAGATATGTACTATTGAAAATAAAATATGAGTCTAGATTTTTAATCACCTAAGAAAGGTGAGAGCATACTCACCTATCATCAAAAACACATAAGACATGTTTGTTCATTTTCATTGTAATTAGTCTATGTGCCTAATTTATCAAAAATAAGTGCAAAATCCCGCGGTTGCAAACAAAGTTAGTAGTTTCTATTACAATCTTTGACAGTGAAATGGTTTATGACTCTGGTCTTTCACAGCGAAATAAGTACCTACAAAATCAACAAACTACAAATTAGGTTCGGGAAAATGACAGTCCAGAAGCAGAAATGAGAAATACAGATTACCACATTAGAAAAATCAATGAAAAACTGAAAACGCTATCAAATGGACCAAAAATGCTATTCTAAACACCCAAAATGTTGTCGAATTAACTGGAAATGCTACAGAATTGACCAAGAATGCAACCAAATTGACTGAGACCACTGTCCAAATGACCAGCAATGCTACAAGGCATACCAAAAATGCTAAGATATAGACTGAAAATGCTAAAACATAGAAAAACATAAAAAAAGAGTTGAGAAATCTCCCATAAATGCCATTTGAGGTGTCGGGATGTTACAATAGACTAAGAACGTGAATCTAGGACTCAAAAGAGATAATCAGTATGCCGAAAGAGCTAATCAACCTGTCAATGAGATTTCCTACAAGAAAACTTGTTAAAGATCAAAGGGGATAGGGCCCACGGTGGGTGCCAATTAACGTGATGCTAAAAATGTGGTAAATAGAATAGGCATACATATATAATGAGATGACATAAATGGAATTGCAAAGCAAACCAAAAGCTCCTTTGAGATGTCCATTTTCCTCTATTATTGAGGACATGGAAGGTGTTGGATTATTTGGCTCTCAGTGGAGCAATGACCTCCAAAGTGGCAACTCAAGAGTTGAGTAGCTACTTCATGATTGATTGTGCAAATGATATGAAATGCATGATCTAAGAAACTAGATTAATATGCTATGATTAATCCAAAATGTTAATTAATAGATAATTGAAATGAAAATGTCTATAGTAATGATGCTAAAACTATGAATGCAAGGGATCCTTATTGCTCCAAAATGAGGGGTATTTATAGGAATTCCAAGGCCAAAGTTGAGGTGGGAAGAATCGACGGTCCAGATTTGATCTGAAGATATCAAGGGTCAAGATTGAGGAAGTTGGAGAAGAGGTTGGAGGAAGGGACACTTGTCATCTCTGTGGTGACAAGTGTCAAGGAGCCTTGCTCATGAGAGGGTAAGTGTCCAAGGCAGGAGATATGTGGCAAAAGTGAAATGTATCTCAAGGGGATAATATCCAACCCATAAGAGGTTAGGATAAAAGAGGTTAGGATGTGCAATAGGATAGGGTTAGTTAGACCTTAGGATTAGATAGAATGGGTTAGGTTAGGGGATGGTTAGGTTAGGTGGTTAAAAGTTAGGAGCCATGTACTCATTTGAATTTAGAAATTCAAATAATTGGAAAATGGTAATTTATCTCAATAAACTTGAGTTTGTTAATTTTAATTAGGGATTAGAAGAATTGACTTTATATGGGGGGAGGATTAATGAATCAAAAAGGGATATGAAATGAACTATATAAATCAGTCATGTAGATTTATTTACTAGTAGATGAATAAGGGAATTAATCAAATTTGCTTATGAATTCGATTAATTGGGAAGGGGGATTAATTAAATAACTACGTATTTAATTAACTATCTTCAAATCATTTTTAGGTGTATACAGATGCTACTCAGATTCATGTTTAGTCAGTTGGTTTTGATTTGGTGATCAGATGCTATCTTATATGCTGGTAAGCCTGGTTTGTTGATTCGGTGAGGGTTTCAGCGACAGAGCTTTGATGAAGATTTTTGATTTTATGTATAAGTGGTGCTGGTGCGGCTTCTAGTATAGTTTTAGGATGCTGATGGTGATCATGTTTGAGACTTGGCTGATTGGGATCATTTCTTTAGCATGTGTGGACCTAAATTGGGTCTGGTTCTATCTAAGTTTTGGACTGACTTAATGTAACATGTTGTTTGGTTTTCTCGATGTATTTCTGAGATTTTTTATGGGTTGGATAATATATGTTTGGTGTTAGACCGACATGTTTTGTAATTATGTAATTTCTTTATTGTCTGGTGGTCAACCTTATTGTTTATGGTCGAGGTTTTATACATATATATATATATATGATGTAAGATCTCATTGTAGATCATAGATAAGGATGATAGGATGATATAGGAGCGAATAATGTAATAATCGTTCATGCAGAGGATTTGGTCGATCATTGGTGATCGAGTTGGGTTTATGTAAGAGGATTAAGTCCTTCAGTATTGAGCTTAACAGGAACTGTATTCAAGCATAGGAGATGCTATCATTGCATTTCATTCTTCCTTTCGAATTGTAGTCTAGATTTTTATGTAGTCAGTGAGACTCCTTTTGTAATGAGCAGTGTTCTCTAAGTTGTTGGCCTTCCTATAAGTGCATGCCCCTCAATTTTTAATCACATACTTACTATAGAAGTATTATTTGACTGTGGGTAGGCTTTTCACTATGGTTTTTCCCTTTACCGGGTTTTCCTATGTGGATGGTATTTATTCTCTAATTGTTGCTTGTGCTTAATTGATATATCTTATATTCCAGTGTTGATCTTATGTGTTCCAATATTTAAGTTTTAATTGATTAAGGTTCTGGTAATTTGGTGACAACTGATTCACCCCCCCCCCCCCCCCTCTTAGTTGTCTTCCAGTTATTTGAATTGTGTAACATGATTTTGGGCCCTAGACTCGACTGAGTCTAAGTCTAAGCCCCCTGGACTTGCCAAGGCCGACTTGACTCGAAAATCACCCAAACTTGGCAATTTTCCGACGATTCCCATTTCTTTAATTCAGAATAGTTGTAAGATTAATATTAACACATTGGGACTGATTCATCAAATCCAACTTAGTGGTATGAAAATCATCTAGATAACCATTGTAATGTCCTGCAAGCATCATAATAGGAACATGAAAATTGGGTAAGGACATGTCCAAGTGTAGAAAGGTTTCATTAAATGTTGTAATTGTAACTATCCTCGAGGACATATATGCAAAAATTGAAATTACGAATAAAGCATGTGGATTGTTCAACAGAAATCATAGTGTGAAAACCAAAAGTATACGTAGATTGTTCAACATAAGTATGCAATGGAAAAAGTATTCTCTATGATATACTCGAAGTGAATGTTGGGAAATGTTTCTAAAATTGGCAAAGAAAATCCTTGTAGATCTCTCGTTGCCTCTGGCTCAAGACATCTGCATAATTTTATACATGAGTGTTAAAATTGAAGGCCAAATTATGAAATACATGGGATATACTTGCAAAAGTTGAAGATAGTAATTCAGTCAAGCTATAGTAGTGTAGTGATGAGGTATGGAGAATCGTCAATCACAACCAAAACCAGATTTATCACCATCATGTATTGTAAAGTAAGTATAATCATTTAATGCTAGTAGATTTCCACAATCCATATGATTGAATGAACTATTTTTGGATTCGATTGTGTGAGTGTTTTTTTATCAACATTTTAGATCACACTCTATGATCCATCATCAGGATGAGAAAGAGATCATAAGGGAAAAAATGGATAGCTCATTCAAGTATAATCATCATAAATCATAGTAGCAAAAGTAATGGTTTTATTTAATATGGAAAATTCATGTGCATGGATAAGAACTAGCAATTGACAAGAACACAAGGAGAGATCAACAAGGTCAAAATGAATGAAGTGATAACTATAAGAAATAGATGCACAAGGAGAATTTAGATATAAAAAGGATAAAAAATTCAAAAAGTGAAAGGATGTCTAAATAAAAAATTTAGTTGATCTACACAATTTGTGCAAGAACATAAAAATATAGCAAGAAAATAATACTTTCTAATATCTAACTTTAATTAAATAGTAAATCAAATAATATTAATGGATTTAGACAAAAAAAAATTAATATTGATAACAATAAATTGAGAAGGTTGAGAGTGTTTAGTTTTTTTTGTCAATAATAGTAATAAGCGATAGATATCTTATTGGAGTTGATTTTCAAAGATTAAACCTTCTTCTAGCATTAGATAATTGATGTAAGTTCTATCATAGACATGTTTTAGAATTATGTTTTTGTGTTGAAATAAGATCACATTCCATTTAGTCCTATGCAATGTGATTTTGTCCTTTTAGCCACTATTATTTCCTTTATGGACATATACTCCTAAAACTTGCTTGGGAAGATATATGATTTTAGGAGCTTATTACTGGTAAACATAAATTGCATCGACTTCTTGATGAATACTAAGAGGGGGGGGTGAATTAGTATGCCAAAAATCTTTGCACTAAAACACTTACATAGTCTAGAGATAAACCGGTAAAGAAGTCTGACAATCAAACCGGATATCACACATACAAACCAAAATGCGAATAAACCATTCACCCACAAAAGAAACACAACCATAACACAAGATATTTGATGTGGAAACCCAACTGGGAAAAACCACGGTGAGATGGAACTCACAAGTCACTATCTGCAGAATAGAAACCAGACCGGTTAAGGTCTTACAATGTTCTTCACCAGAACAGATCCTGTTAGGAATCTCAATCTCTGTTATGAGATAAGTCCGATTAAAGACTACCTTGTTGGAGGATTTTAGATTCACATGTGTGAACCACCTTGTTAGAGGATTTTACAAAGGCTTTGAGGCCTACCCGGTTAAGGGCTACAAACTTGTCAAAGATGTGAGTAATCAACAAGTGTTTGATCTATCTACTAGCACAAACTGCTTGGTTAGATCCAGTATTGCTCACAACTAATGCATTCCAGCATTACTTCAGTCTTCTCTATCTCACTCTCAGTTACAACTCGATCTTCTCTCATAAGATCGCTCTACTCTTTCACCTTAAACCCTAACTCAACATAAAAACTATTTGCAGCTCTTTCAACCTATTTAAAACCCTAGACATGATGTCCTTTTAAAGGAATCTAATTTCATGTTGGTCCAATAGGATTACATTACAATTTCCTAGGTTTAGTGAATCTAGACATACTCAGTAACACGACACAAGAATCACCATCAATGTGTCGACACCGTCAAACAATCGGTGGATTGGTAACTCATCACAAAATGTTGGTTGGTAACTCATCACAGCGTGTTACCGGTTCATACAAAATGTCGGTTGCCGGTTTGACAAAAATGAAGACTGGTAAGAATGTGTTGTGCCATTTTGCTTCCTTGTACCACTTGTGATCTCTGAACCGCTTGGGGTCAACATGCCGCTTCAGACCGGGAAACACATTCTGCAAAATCACCACTAGTCAAAAGACTAGAGTACAACATACCGGTTGGAACAAATACCGGTTGAGCATGAGCACATACATAGAAAGGGGATCTCAATACAAGTGTGTGTCCATCAATGACAATCACAACATAAACATCAAAAATGCCAACAATCTCCCCCTTTGGCATTGATGGCAATACTTAGGAAAATAAAATTTTGACATCTAAGTGTTTTACAACAAAAACTTGCCATTAACAAAATTGCTCCCCCTAAGCATATACACTATCCCTTAATCAACAGAGTGTATAGAAATTTTGCATTTAGAGCATAATCATTAGAGCATATATATATCACAACATATATCAAAATGTCAAAAACAGATACTTCTCCCTCTGATATACGTCTCCCCCTAATATATCAAAATTTCAAATTTAAGACCATCAAAATTTTAAACCATGTACTTCTCCCCCTTTGCCAACAATGACAAAGTACCACTGCAAAAATCTGTTTCCATATATATATAAAAGATTTTATGACAATAATGAATAATATTTGTCAAAAACCGCTTTGTAGTCCTGCAAAAATTGTTTCATGGAGAGAGACCAGGACTCAAGTAGGGAGGTTGCCACTTCCTTCTCTGTCTGCATTTGTGATACCTGTTCCTCCATGGCATCTATTGTGCTCAGTTCTTGGATAACTGTCAGTGCTTCCAGGTTCAGATAACATTTCTGAAGAATTTGCAGTCGTGGAAGTAATACTAGTTGAAGTTCCTACAAATTCCTAGATCTTGTGCTGATCTCTTGCTCTATCTTGGTGACTGGATCTGGAACCGGTGAACGGTTTGCCCATATGCCACAAAGGAGTCGTAAGGAGTCTTGAATGTGCTTAAGTAGGACTGTAAGTCCATTTGAAGCTATTGCTTCTTAGCTAGCACATCATCACAAAACAGATGAGGTTGACAGATTTTGTTGAGTAGTAAGTTTCCCTCATCCAAAGCACTCCTTATGTCCTTTTGATCCTTTGACAGTTCAGTCCTAAGCTCATTCAGTTTCTTCACCAAAGCAACATTAAGAGCCTTTTGGTGCTCTTTCTTTACATTGGCCTCAACTGCTTCTTCTAGGCTCTGCACCTGATCATCCACTACAGTACACAAAAGTTTGAGTTGTGCAAGTGATGAATCAGTGTCAGGAAGATTAGTACCGAGGATTAAACCAGTGAGTGTGTCTACAACTGCCTGAATGATGTCTTGTTCCTTTTTCCTGTGGATGATCTCAAGGCGCTCTTGAGAAACCTTGATGCTCTGCATAAGTTCTGACTCACTTGTAGATTGGAGGTTGATAGGACTAGAGAGATCAACCGGTGAGGGTTGACTTCCGGTTGCCTTCGGAGTCTCCACCTGAGAGCATTTTGTCGCTTCACATTCCTTGGCTTCTTCAGCTTTCTTCTTTTCCGCTTCTCTTCTCTTCTTTTCTTCCTTGTCTTCTTCTGCCTTTTTCTTCTCCTCTACTCTCCTCTTCTGCTCTTCCTTTTCTTCTTCTTCCCTCTTCTGCTTCTCTTCCTCTTCTTTTTTCTTCTTTTCTTCCTCTTCCTTCTTCTTTTCTTCCTCTTCCTTCTTCCTCTTCTCCTCTTCTTTCTTCTTCTTTTCTTCTTCTTCCTTCTTCCTCTTTTCTTCCTTGTCCTCTTCTTCTTTCTTTTTCTTTTCTTCTTCTTGCTTCTTTTCCTCTTCATCTTTTCTTTTCTCCTCTTCCTCTTTCTTTTTCTCTTCCTCCTTTCTCTATTTCTCATCTTCATCCTTCTTCTTTTTGTCTTCTTCTTTGTCTTTTGCCACTTGTTGTGTGTCCATAGCTTGTTCACCACCCTGATCGGCCTGTTGCCCCTGTTCAGTTCCCTCAGATGGTATATCATGAGTGATATATTCTATATCTAGGGCATCGACATCTATGGTGTCAATTGGTTCCTCAGCCATGTTTCCTTCTTCATAAAAAAATTCATCCGGTTTGGAAATAACCAGTTCCTTTTCCGCTTGGAGGTTGGCCATTCGAGCTTTGTGTGAATTGACAGCATGGGCCATGTGTTGATGTGTATCCATTTCTACATCATCAACTCTCCCTTCCAACAACCAGAGTCTTCTTCTCCTTGTGAAGAAGAGACTTTTATTTTGATCTAATACATCAAATAATTCTGAGTTTAAAAGTTCGGGGAAGTAATGTGCAAAAACTTTCTCCCTAATCTCTTGTTCCTTTTCAATGGCAATGTGCCATTTGTTATCCAATGCTTTATACAATGAATCTGGTGTCTGAGATTTAATCTCTGATGGTGACCGGTCATTTCTACATAAATAAAGAATAATCTCCTGCAGTACTTCATCTTTTTCCTCACTATTGAAATCATCATAATAATCAATTAAATCATGAAGTAACTTTCTACTAATATTCTTTATTGTTCTTTGACAATGTGTAAAAGGTTTGTAAGAGGAGATATCTATATTTACCGGTGCGGATGTTGCCAGTTCATTCTTCTTCACCTTCTTGGTCTATCTAGCCTTCTTTGGTTGTTCATCAGACTCAGTTTCTTCGGAGTCCAGTTCATTTGCCTTAGTCTTCCTCTTTCTTTCGAAGACTTTTGCTGGTGTTGCCTCTGATTTCTTCTTTGCCAGTGACCGCTTGGTCACTTTTGGAGTCTCAGTGGTAGCTGGTGTTGATGCCGCAGGCACTGCCTTAGCTTTCTTGGCTGCCGGTTCTTTTCCCTTCTTCACCGATGGTTCTTCAACTGGTGCGATCCTCTCCAAGCAGGTTTCGGTTCGCTTCGCCTTTGGATCAAGAGGCGAGGCAATAAGGGTTGAAGCATACCCTTCCAGCATGTCCTACATGACTTCATAGCCCATAGGCTCCACTTCCTCCATTCTAGGCTCAACAACCTCCATTAGACATTTGTACACCTGAATAGTAAAATAGATGTCATCTTCATACTTCTTCACCATGTCACCTGAGATTCGCATCCTCTGACTCATTTTTCTTCTGAACTCATCAAAGTATTTGTTCAGGATCTCAGGGTAGCCAGTTCCAATGGCTTGCACACTTTCCTTTATCTGCTTGGTTACCGATTGGTCAGAGGACCACTAGACATCTCCTACACCCGGAAAGTAGCCTTGGAAATAGAAAAACAATCCTACCAGTAGTTGTCCAAATTTAAATCTCAGTGAATTGTCCTTTTTGATTGCCTTGAGATTTGACAAGAGTTGCCTTTGCATACCGGTGCATAAGTCAAATGATTTATCCTCTATAATCATCTGGTAAGCAGCATTTACCGCTGCAGCAGATATAGAATTAATCCTGCTGGCTGAGAATGTCCTGTAACCTACCACCATGCAGGCGTATTTTACCAGTTCATCCTTGATAGAATTAACTCTCATACCTCGTGAATCACTTGTCGAATTGGTGAGCTTGGTCATTTCCGTTTTGCTTACCGTTCTCAGGGCTGGTACTTCCCCTGTGTTGCAGAAACTGGTGACTGCATGAATTGCCTCAGGTGTGATATCATGCGTTCTTTCCAGGTACATCTTGTCACCATGGACTCTGCTTAGGATGATTCTGATGTGATCTTCTGTGAAGTCTTCCAGAAAATACACCGCATTATGGAGTTTCTTCTTCTCTAAGATACTGAACTCCGGTTTGATCCTTTTGTCCTTACCGCAAAATAGACCTAATTGAGTATGAATGGCTAAGGACCCTCGGTCTTCTATCTTGCAATCAATATAGTCTGAAATTCCTTCTTCGACTATGACTCCAGCTGCGACTTGTGACAAAGCATTATACTTGGACTTCCTCTGAGTGAGATTTTCTGACTCAATGGATGTGCTTGAACTGGTATGAGATGCAGAAGCCATCGAAGAGTATTTCAAGAATACAAAAAATACCTTTCACACGTGAATTTAGGGCTTCGTGATTCTACTTTGCTTTGCTCTCCGTCGGATGTCGAATCACCGCTTTGAGTTCTCCACTGCCGATTGCAAGCTGTATTTGAATCTCTTTCAAATCTCTCCAATTCCTCGAAATCTAAGCTCAAATTGCCTTCTCTTCGCTTTGCACCTGAAAACTTTTCTTCGCTCGAAAAACAGATAGTGAGAAATGATTTGAAAATTGCATTTATACATGTCTCTCACCTACCATCATTAATGCTCCTATATTAGGGCGTAAACCCTAATTTGCCTCTTTACCATTTCCAGTCTTCTGCCAAGTGACAGGTGTAGCATATCGGTTAAGGTCTTTTACCAGTGTTAACTGGGGGTTCGAAAGCATTTTGCCATTTGCTCCCCCTAAGCCTTTGAGCCTTAGTTTGTCGGTTCAGATATTTCCACACTGGGTGCAGAAACCAGTTCCTCCTCTAATAATACTGGTTTCTTCTTCCATACTTTCTTCATGTCTTCTTGAACTTTTTCAACATCTATTTCTCCTTCCCGAGTGTCTATTTCTCCTTCCCGAGTGACCGGTATATCATCAGATATACTTTTTCTGCTTCTGCAAAATCTTGCAATGTGACCTGGTTTGTTGTAGTGATAGCAAACAAGTCCAGCTGCTCTCCAAGGTCCATTGTACATGTTTCCATTCTTCCTTCTACATGTTGCAGCAGTGTGACCATGACCATGACAGATCATACAACTTTCTCTCCATCCGGTTGCTGCTTGATGACCACCACTTCTTGACTGATGATTGAAGACATTAAACCGGTTGTGGTTCCAGTTCATAAAAGATTCAGGACCAGTTTCTTTGGTCCTCTGAGGATATCTTCCGGTGTTATCCATTACAGACCTGCATTCAAATGCTCTATGCCCAAACTTGTTGCATGCATAACAATGACCATTGAACTTATTGGATCTAGGTATATTGTTGATAAAATAAGGAAAATTATTGTAGGCTTTGCTCCTACACACATTGGCAGTGTGTCCTTCTTTAAGACAGTTAAAGCAAACAGGTTTGAATTTTTGCTTACCTTTTCCTTTGAGTGTCGGTTGCTTCTTTGATGCTTCAGTATTTGTCCTTGAGGATTCTCCTTCCTCATGTCTAGAAAAACCAAGACCATTGGTACTGTTTGCCGGTCTAGATGACTCAAGCTTTTGCTCTAGCCTGACTGTACTTTTGCCAAACTTAGCTAGTATTTCCTTTGATTTAAAGAGTTCTTTGGAAATAGCAGTGTTTGTCTCCATAAGACTTGCATTCTCTGAGATGGCAATGTTTAGTTCTCCTTGCATGTCTTCTTTCTCCATTCTGCTCTCATGAAGGCGAGCAGTTAGTGCACTAATCTCTTGTTTCAACTTGGAGATCTCATGATCTTTGTCTTTTACCAGATCTTCAGCCTTTCTCCGGTTCTCAAGCTCTTGGCTAAATCGAATAGTCAGTCCTTCCAACTCCTTTCTCAGATTGGAGTTTGAATCATTCAGCTTATTCACTTCAGCAATCATAGCTTCCATGTTAGCTTCATCTTCAGAACTACTTTCAGATAGTTCCATCAGCCTCTTTGCATGCTCTCTTCTTTTTGCTTGAGATGCCTTGTATTTGACCATAAGATCCTCATAGGCTTGCTCAGACATAGTGAGTCATTGAGTAAGTTCCTTCAATGTGTATTCTCCCATATCTCTTTCCAAGTGGTTAAACTTATAGAAAGGTTGGCTCTGATACCAATTGATGAATACTAAGAGGGGGGGGGGGGGGGTGAATTAGTATGCCAAAAATCTTTGCACTAAAACACTTACATAGTCTAGAGATAAACCAATAAAGCAGTCTGACAATCAAACCGGTTATCACACATACAAACCAAAATGTGAATAAACCATTCACCCACAAAAGCAACACAACCATAACACAAGATATTTGACGTGGAAACCCAATTGGGAAAAACCACAGTGAGATGGAACTCACAAGTCACTATCTGCAGAATAGAAACCAGACCGGTTAAGGTCAGATCGGTTAAGGTCTTACAATGTTCTTCACCAGAACAGATCCTATTAGGAATCTCAATCTCTGTTAGGAGATAAGTCTGATTAAAGACTACCTTGTTGGAGGATTTTAGATTCACATGTGTGAACCACCTTGTTAGAGGATTTTACAAAGGCTTTGAGGCCTACCCGGTTAAGGGCTACAAACTTGTCAAAGATGTGAGTAATCAACAAGTGTTTGATCTATCTACTAGCACAAACTGCTTGGTTAGATCCAGTATTGCTCACAGCTAATGCATTCCAGCATTACTTCAGTCTTCTCTATCTCACTCTCAGTTACAACTCGATCTTCTCTCATAAGATCGCTCTACTC
The DNA here is from genome assembly GCF_030272615.1 of Cryptomeria japonica. Classification (NCBI taxonomy): domain Eukaryota; kingdom Viridiplantae; phylum Streptophyta; class Pinopsida; order Cupressales; family Cupressaceae; genus Cryptomeria; species Cryptomeria japonica. The sequence continues at coordinate 828,658,164 of NC_081411.1, forward strand.
TTTCACCTTAAACCCTAACTCAACATAAAAACTATTCGCAGCTCTTTCAACCTATTTAAAACCCTAGACATGATGTCCTTTTAAAGGAATCTGATTTCATGTCGGTCTAATAGGATTACATTACAATTTCCTAGGTTCAGTGAATATAGACATACTCAGTAACACGACACAAGAATCATCGTCAATGTGTCGGCACCGTCAAACAATCGGTGGATTGGTAACTCATCACAAAATGTCGGTTGGTAACTCATCATAGAGTGTTACCGGTTCATATAAAATGCCGGTTGCCGGTTTGACAAAAATGAAGACTGGTAAGAATGTGTTGTGCCACTTTGCTTCCTCGTACCGCTTGTGATCTCCGAACCACTTGGGGTCAACATGCCGCTTCAGACCGGGAAACACATTCTGCAAAATCACCACTAGTCAAAAGACTAGAGTACAACATACCGGTTGAGCATGAGCTCATACATATAAAGGGGATCTCAATACAAGTGTGTGTCCATCAATGACAATCACAACATAAACATAAAAAATGCCAACACTTCTTTGATGCAAGTCAAGCCCTTGTTATTGATTATACAAACTCAAAGATGTGAAAGACAAAATATCTAAGATGCTCTTATAACACCAACTTTAGTATTTGTAAAACAAGATGCGATACAATACTATATGTATTGTCATTGATCTAAATGATTTTCTTTGATGAAATGTGATGCTCTTGAATGATCATTAATATCCCATGCCTTATCCTTAGACACGAGATCCTAGATGCTCAATTTGGAATGTCAGATAGTGCATGCCAATGGGCATGGTCACTTTCTAGAATGGCTAGCTTTGGGAGTGGTGAATTTAAATTTTGAAAAGTTGGGATAAGACCCCACACACTAAAACCATGTCCATATTCTATTTCAAGAGAGAAAACTCTTAATGAATTGAATTTATTTAGTTGCGTGGATGTGATTATGTGTTATGATCATCACATACAAAAAGAAGAATACAAATTAAAAATAAAGATAAATATGAAAAATAAATGTAAAATAAAAAATATAAGGATAAAATTATGCACTTTTCTTTTATATATAAAAATATTTTTTACGTATTATTTATTTATATATATAAAAAAAAAAAAAAATTGTTATTAAAGATGAATTTAAATAACAAAATATATTATATATTAAAAAATAATATATTTATTTAATATAAGTTAAATTTTGCATTGTACAAAAATCCTACCATCTAAAAAGGTCATAAAAAAAATTACATGTAGGACAAACCAATCATACAATATTTGTGTTAATAGAAAAAAAAACAAGATTTAAGTTCTAAAGGATTGGAAGGATGTATAGTGGGCCTATAATTGACTTTTAGGTTGGAATAGTAGCTATAGATTGGTTGTACAAAAGGAATTTTCCTTCTTTAATTTCTACATTCCACCATATCTCTTGCTTTTAAAATTAGAAAAGAAAACATTTATGTAGTCTATGATAAGAAACAATTACATTAAATAGATACAATATTTGGTATTCCAAATTATGGAGTTGAATAGTATTATAATGTTCAATAATGAGCTTTTTAAAATGGTTTTATAAATTTATAATATTCAATTTTAATATTGTTAGATTTTTTTATTGATAATTATATTTTAATATAATTTAAAAAATTAAAAAAACTATATAAATTCATTGAGAAAAAATCTGATTATATAGAACTAATTACATATTTTATTATTATTATTGTATATTGCATTTGTTTATGGTAAAAATGGAAACAACAATATTGAAAGACTGAATGAATTCAACCACAAAATTCTAGTCTAACAACAACAAAGATCCACCATAACATATGAAGATTACCTAAGACAATGCAAATCAAATGAAATCACAAAGATTATAGCATCACATGTCAAATAGGGTTTGGATCTCCATTCTTCCTATCTCCATGATCTTGCTTGATATATTTGCTCTCAAATTTTATGTGTGCACAAGAGCTCAACAAAGAATGGAAATGTGGTTGCAAGTAGGCTTGATCGCATATGAAAGTTCGAATGCTAGAATGCTTCAAAGATCAATTGCGGTTGATAATGAAGGAAGCATCTCCTTATATAGAAGACACTATAAGAAATGGAGGGATAAGATTAAGAGGTGTAAAAGATAAATGGTCGGCTAAGATTAGAAGGTAGTTAGAGAAAATAAGAAAATAATGAGAGGGTAGGTAGTGTAGGAATTAAGAGATGATTGACATATGTCATAAGTAGAAAAGGCTAATGAATTTATGAGATTTATTTAATTAATAGAGGAAGTGGGATCAATTAAATAAATAAGATATTTATTTAATTTAGGAAAAAGGATAATTTAAATAAATAAATGTATTTATTTACATGAGAAATAAGGCTAGAAGAGGATAAATGAATTAATTAAATAAATAAAGATTTATTTAATAAATAGAAGAATTAGGCTTAAAATAATTAAATAAATAAAGATATTTATTTAATTAGATAGGACAATTTTAGGTGTCTACATTTTGCCCCTCTTTGAGACAATGCAGCTTGTCACGTTGTTTCAAAAAAGATAATATGAACTGATATGAAGTTGCCCCAAGATGGGAATGATATGCCCCCTCGAGAGATTGGATGAAAATGTTTGAAAAGATCACAGCCAATCTCTCGATAAAAAGAAAGGGTAGAATAGATTGACCGGATGGAGTGACAGAGTCACGGGATAAAGAAGACTGACACGGGGCTAGGGCTAGGGCTAGGGTAGTCTATAAGATAGACTACGAGGGGAAAAAATCCTCATTGTCATCCACACATCCAAGAGATCAGAGTGCAAAGAGAGCAGAAAGTAGTCAACAACGATGGCTTTGGTGCATAGATTCGATCGCGCTCGTATATTTTAGAGGCTAGTAGATGCAGGAGAGCCAGTAAGTACCAAAAAAACCTCCTTGTACTTTGGTGCATTAAATATTGTCATAAATGTAGGTTAGGTAGGTAATAAATGTGCTTTGGGTATGTGAAGTGGGGGGAAAAATGTTAAGGCCTGTCTATGTTGGTGTCAAGCGCGTCTGGGTAGGCTAGGCGCATCTATGAATGCAACAACGTCTATGTTCAATGTGAGCGTGTCTCTGTCTTGCAGGCGCGTTTATGTGGGATAGGTGCATCTGTGCTGAATAGAGGCACGTCTGTGTGATTTAGGCGCATCTGTGCAGAGCAAGCACATATGTGCAGTATGTAAGTGTGTTTGCATCTTCAAGGACAAATTGATAGTTCTGTGATGAACATATGTTGTCGATTGGATAAGCTGCTGAGAGGATACACTCAAGCAGGTCCTCTAGGGAAGACTAAAATAGCAGACAAGACTAGGATTGACAATTTTGTGATAGAACATACATTGCCAATTAGGAAACTACTCACGAGGATACACTTAAGTAGAGGCCCTAGGATAGGATCAAAGTAGCATTTTTTGATGAACAGGGAATGCTATTAGGATAAAAAAGTAGTACTTTGTGATGAACAAGGAGTACCACTAAGAGAAGCACTTTGTGATGAACAGGGAATGCCACTAGGATAAAAAAGTAGTACTTTGTGATGAATAGGGAGTACCACTAAGAGCAACACTTTATGATGAACAGGGAATGCCACTAGGACAAAAAGTAGTACTTTGTGATGAACAAGGAGTACCACTATTATAGGAAGCAACACTTTGTGATGAACAGGGAATGCCACCAGGATTGACACAGTTGATTTGCTTGACTATAGGAGGACCTACCGATGTTGGAGTCATGAGAGAGATTCCCATCGACTCAGAATTTGCGAGCAGAGCTGACACTTGAGGAGAGAGCAGCAATTCAGGCTATGGGCTTATGACATATTTTGTATGTGCCTGAGTTTCGGGTGAACATGGGATTGCTGACTGCGCTAGCTGAGAGATGGCACTCAGAGACTTGCACGTTTCATTTGCTGATGGGTGAGATGATAGTCACCTTGGAGGATGTGTAAAGGATACTGAGGATACCGATCAATGGGGAGTTGGTTCCTTACGATCGAGATGGAGATAGGGATGCACTGAGACGAGTGTTCTAGGATCCAAGACTAGATTTGAGGGCTGGACATGTGGCTTGGGATAACATGACAGGGATAGGATTGCCGCTACCGAAAATGCTGGCAGGAGTTATCAGTGGGTTCCTCTGTCCGGATAGGGTGACATGAGGGTTGGTAGTTGGATGGCGGGGACATTGAAGACATTGGTGAATGGGCACACTAGGTTTGCATGGGGAGCGTGTCTGCTAGCACACTTGTAATATGAGCTGCATCAGTTTGTGTATCATGGGTCAGTAGGATTGGGATGTGGGGTGAAACTACTATAGGTATGGACATATGAGCATCTGTCGGTTACACGACCGATACATTTTAGGGGCAAAGGACATGGGCGTAGCTATGTTCATTTGTATGATTTTATTACTTCTCAACCACAGATTGGGAGACTGGAGTATTGGTGTCAAGTGATTGATGAGATAGACAATGTGGTATGGAGGTCGTACCAAGACTATGAGGAGTGGGAGGATGACGCAGTGGAGCTGCCATATGTATTCTGGAGTAGGTATCTGATTGGTTGGACATTGTATGTTATTGAGAGGCACTTGGTAGATAGGGTGGGTAGGTAGTTCGACAAGATATAGTGGAGGCCATAGGGGTCAAGGATGGAGGCCATGGGGGTGAGAGATTAGGTGCATTTGGGGCCATTGCTTTCATATGATTAGGCTATGACACAACTAGTAGAGATGATTCCCTTGCCTTGGGATATGTGGGCAGATATAGAGGATGCAGGGATGGATGCAAAGTACATTACATATTGGGGAGAGCATCCATTTCCATGGCTGACGAATCCAGGGGAGTTGATAGATGGAGACGGTGGAGGTGATGGAGATGATAGTGGAGATGGTGGAGGTAGAGGCCGATGATGAAGGCGAGGCATAGTGGTAGAGAGGAGAGTGGCTCCGAGGAGAGAGGGTGGAGAGGAGAGACATGATAATGTAGTGAGAGGCAAAGGTGGATTGTCATTACAGGTGTCAGTATCATGGGTTCCTAGATAGGTACAGGGATAGGAGCAGCCATAAGGAAAGGGTCAGGAGAAGCCACAGGGATAGAGTGAGGGGGGAGAGGAGGAGGATTAGTTACTATCCTTGAGGGAGATCTGTCAGGGATAGGCAGATGAGATCCAGGATTTGGAGACAACTGAGGAACCCTGAACGGGAGAGGGATCAGGCTATTCAGCGCTATACAGAGGCTGAGACAACACTGAGGGCAGGGAGGCAAGTAGCAGAGGACATAGGGGCTGGATACACCTATGTTCTGCAAACAAGGGAGGAGATAGGCTACTGGAGAGACCTATACTATGGAGTGGTGCCACCAGATAAGTGGGCTAGGAGCTTCCGTAGACCATTGCGTACTGCAACGACCACTGGAGGTAGAGACAGGAGATAGGCGTCTAGCGGTGGGGTCAGGGGTCTTCCACCACCACCAGATAGAGGGGACATGAGAGATGATCCTGGGGTGGGTCCTTCCAGGGCTCAAACTCCATTGAGGCTAGCCAACTCTGAGGGAGGGAGTTCATCATAGCCTTAGAGGGCTCCCTATATATCAGTTTTGTACCATTTTGTATGATGACACCTTCGGGTGATTGTAGCCATATGTATTTGACATCATTGTATCATGACACTTATGATTTTGATATATATATATGAGATGATTCATCCTTGCGGTAGCTATATGCATGTGTACCTATGTGATGCATGTATCTATGTGATGTTTCTATGTGATGCTTATGATATGGATATAAATATGTACATGATGAAATGCAATTTTTTGATTCTTTATGTTATGCCAATGCAAATGCGAATGTATGAATGTAGATGAATATGATAATGCAAATAACTATTTACATGATGAGAATGTAAAATTTGCTAACATGTGTTGTGTGCAGGATATGGTGCAATTGTGATATCTATATGTATGAAATGTTAATATGTGGTAATGTAGGTGCAAACTACATGAAATGCAAATATTTTTGGTGTGTCATTATACTCAATCATGTGATAATGGACTACACAAACTCAAGGACAATGGAGGTCAATCAAGAAAGTGGTATGGAGGATAGATGATATGGAAGTGAAAGAGCTTCTTGTGCTATTATCATCATTGAGATTTATTATGGAAAGTAGGTTATGACAATCCATAGATATGTGCGACCCGGAAAGTCATTGTACTTGTTTGCATGAAGATCAAATAGTTGCAAACAAGGAATGCCCCAGTTCACACTAGACTCTCAGTGTCCTCATATCCTTGGACAAGTCATAGCATTACTAAGAGACAATCCACAGACAACAAAGAAAAATAGGAGATGATACCCCATCCTCGCCTTTCTAGTCAAAGACATCCTCGAGATAAAATCTCTAGTCAGAGACATCTCGAAAAAGATAAAAGACATGTCACCAAAAAGATAAAATCAAAAGAAAATCAAAACTCGACACCAACATCCACTGTAGTCCTCAATTTTAGTGTCTCTTGTCACTTGTATAAGTCTATTTAATTATGGTCACAATGTTTACTTTCATAAAAGGATAGATAACATTGAACCATAATGTTGTTTGAGTCTGTTAAAAGATTTGATTTGTTGAAGCCCATTGTTGCTATTGTGTCTCATCTGAAACTGACTGAATCCATGAAATTGATACTTTATTGCGGAGAAAATGGAACTTTATTGCAGATTGACGATGCAAGTGTTCCTTTATTGTGGATTGTGCACGGATAGACTGAAGAAATTGAAAGAAATTGTACTCCTCAGAACATGTGATGCTCTCAGTTCCACACCCATAACTAGACGTAGGATTTGCCTTAGCCACAGATAGGAGCTGATTTATTATGGATGGAAAGAGGTGAAAAGGAAGTTTTTATTATGAATGGATAAGCAGTCTTAGGTAAATCAATAACAAGCCATGATGGGAATGGGTAAGTGTATTATGGATGGATAGGCTGTGAGTGTGTGCAAAGTGAAGGATGAGATTGAATCCTGGAGGAGGGAGGAGTAATGTCTCTACACATGGTGCCGATGACCTGATTTTCACCATGGTACTTGCCCAGGGTGCCACCGAAGTGGTTTTCACTGATGGACAAATTTATTTCTCTTTACTTTTGTCAATTTTTTTCAATTTTTTTGTGTCACAAGGTGCCTGTTTGCCAGGTTTTCACCAAGTAATGATTTTTGAATTTTTATGATTTTTGATATTTTTTATTTTTTTGTATTTTTGAATTTTTTGATTTTTTTTGTATTTATGAATTTTTTGATTTTTTTGAATTTTTGAATTAGGATACTCTGAATAGCTATGTGTAAAACATGCGAAGGTGCATGTTGTTGATAGGATCCTCCAAAGGTTTTCCATCTCGAGTTGAGAGTTGATATGCTTTGGATCCATAAGTTGTTGTAATGATGTAAGGACCAAGCCAATTTGGTTTGAACTTGCCCTTCTTTTCTCTGTCTTGCTGATTTTTGGGATTTTCCTTGAGAACAAAGTCACCTACCTCAAATGTATGAGGCTTAACCTTATGATTGTAGCTGCATTGTTCCTTGATTGAATTATGTGTAGCTTGAGTGACTGTCTTCCTTAATAAAGGAATTGAGATAGAATTACTAGTGTGTGGACTACGTAGGACCATATGCGTGTCACCTAAAGAAGTTTGGGCATCCCTAATAACAAAGTCCTTCAAGGAAGTTCCATCAAAGGTCCATTGATGTAATGTATTACCAAAAGGGAATGGATGTGTGGAACAAGTGAATGAGTGATAAAGGCTTATGATTGTGAAAAGAAGTGAAAGTAGGATAGCATGATGGAGCCTTAGGATCAACAAGTATTCTTTTTGACTTGAAATTATAGAACTTTTGCCCCCATTTATTTTGATATTAGGGGAGATCGTCTCTTGCTCCTTTTCTTTCATAGGATTTTTATCTTTGACCTTGATTTTTTCAGAGTCTAATAGCTTTTGATTTTGATTTGGACTAAAGGACTTTTCTTTATTTTTGACTTTTAGTTTTTTATTTTCAAGGCTTGATTTTTCATCCCCAATTAGTAAGGGCTTTTGTGATTCTTGTTGATCCAAGTCTGCGAGTGGAGTTGAAATGGAATGAGTGGATGAAATGGTAAGGCTATATGAGTTCTCAAGAGGGTTGGTGATATGCTCAATAGATTATTTGCTAGAACCACTCTTAGGACTATTGATATCAAGAGATTCTTGCACAACTAGAGGAGATTTGCATTCAAACTTAGTAGCCACAACACTAGGTAGTTCACACCCAATTCCTTGGCATTACAAATTGTTTTTATATTGTTCTCATCGACTGAATACCTTAGGAGATAATGGGATTTGATCAACATGAAAGATATACTCACCACATCCCAGGTCTTTAAACTTGAATTTTTCTTTGATCTCTACTTGTTTGGATGTAGAAGCTTTTAAGGATTTTGGATCCACATATGCTGATGAAGGAATAGCTTCTCGATTGACTGAGATTGTTATTTCTTATCTAGGTCATAGATTATTGCAATATATGAATGGATTTGGGTCAGCTTTAATAGTCACTTCAGCTCCATTGTGTGGAAACTTGATACGTCGACGATATGTAGATGGGACTGCGCTCATCTCATGAATCCATGGACATCCTAGGAATATGTTGTATGTGAGATCAAGGTATAGGACTTGACAAACCACATCCTTTGTAACCGGCCCAACTTTGAGAGGTAAGGTGATTGTGCCCTTGGATGAATGCTGTTCGTCATCATATGCCTTGATGGTAATTTTGTTTGTAGAATTCATAGCCTTTTCATAATATCCCAATTATTTAATAGTGCTCAGTATACAAATGTTTAGTCCTGCTCCTCCATCTATCAAGAATCATTTTATTTGGTGTTTGTGTAGGAAGGCTTCAATATGTAAAGGTGCATTATGTGGTTGGCTTAAAGAGGCATCATCAGCTTATGTGAATGTAAGAGAATGTGGAATGGAAAGGTATCTCACCATGGCTTGAAACTGGTCCATGTTCAGATCAGTGGGGACATAAGTTTCTCTCAAAGTTTTATCAAGAATGGATTTATGTGCGAAGGATATGCACAAGAGTTGAAGGATGGAGATAAGCGTAGGTGTCTTCCCTAACCATTCTACAAGGTCATACTCAGGTTTGGTTGATGAGGAAGTGGTGTTTTTAGCTGTGGCACCTTGCAAAGTAAATTTACCTCGATGAGTTGTGACATTACATTCAGAGGTAGATTCATAAGAAGGTCCAATGCCTTTTAGGACAACCTTGGGTCTTTGGGTAGAATTTTCAAGCATTTTGTCCTTGATGATAATGGTAGAGACATAATTGTCCATCGAAATATGATTAACAGTTGAATCATAGTTATAGGATGCTTTGGTATAGTTGGTTTGCTCATCTGTGGCTTTGGCTTTTCCCTTGTCATGTTTTGGGAATGGTTCTTTAAACATTTCATGTTCTTGATTGGATGAGTGTCCTTCGATCTCAATGTCTCCTCTATCAATAAGATCTTGTATAATATTCTTCAGCCGATGTCAATTTCCTATTTTATGACCCTTGCTTTTGTGAATTTCACAGTACTCATCATCATTCCACCAATTTGGTTTGACCTTTGGTTCGTATGGAGGATTGTCCGGAATTGTTATGATCTTGTTTTCTACTAGCTTCCTGAAAGCTGATTCCAGTGGTTCTCCCAATGGAGTGTATTTCCTTTGTGGTTTGGAAGTTGTTTGAGTATTCACTTGGTTGTTTGTAGAACTTGATCCAGAAAGAATGATTTTGGGTCGCATTGTATTAGCATTAACAACACCATCATTGACTGTGTTCTTGTTTTTGTTCCAAAATCTTGGGTTGTCTTTTCCTTTAAAGTCCTCTTTGTTTTCTTTCAATATCTTAATTACTCCTTGTTCAATTAGGACCTTCTGTATCACTAAGCCTTTCTTAATGACATCCTTGAAGGTGGATGGACAAACAAGCTTTTCTCAAGTCATAACCAATGTCTTTGTTGACATTCTAGGTGAACATCTCTACCATTTGTTTTTGTGGAATTTCACAAGACCATCTGCTGGCTAAATTCCTCCATCTTTGTAAGAATGATGAAAATGACTCCCCATCCTTTTGTTTGGTGTTGCACAAAGTAGTGTCTGATATATCTGTCTCTATGTTTTATGAGAAATGTTGGATAAATGCCTCTGCTAAATCATCCCATTACTTAATTCCAGGAGGAAGCTAAGAGAATCATTCCATAGCTTGATCACCTAAGCTTTGTGGGAATAATCTCATCAAATATGTCTCTTCTGCTACTACCTCAATGCAAGCTGTGAAAAACTGTCTTATATGTGCCTTAGGATCCCCTTTTTCTCTATACTTATCGGAATTAGGTGTCACAAAATGTGTAGGAAAAGGAGGCATTGGAATGCTTTTGTCAAATGGATAGGGACATATGTCTCTCATTGTGTAAGTTTTAATTCAGTGTATTTATGTCCTCTATTTTCTTTTGTAAGTCCTTAATTTGTTGTTCCAAATTGTTCTTAGGCGGAGATCAACTTCTTGGACCATACCCCATGCCTGAACCACCGGGTAGAGGAGCATGTTGCATATATGGATGGTATTGATCATACACATGTTCATATGGAGGACGTCTATAGTGATGTTGCATATAAGGACCACTTGGTATAGAGTCATGATGAGAAATGAAATATCTGTTTTGTCCATGTATACCATGAGTTTGTTCTAATGTGTTGAACCCAAATTTGACACGGGGTTTCCTTGTGTCCAAATTTTGATCATGCCTTTGGATATCCAATTGCTTTGGTGGTTGGTTCTTAGCATTGGTATGTGATTGAGTATATTTTTCTGCATAAGACTTCCATAATGGTCTGTGAAGGTGAGCATCATATGCTTGACCATGTGTATGTGCGATCTCAGGTTTTTGAAACAAAGATGATGGTGATTCAGGCACAACATGTGGTCCTCTATTACCTCCACTATTAGGCCTCCTTTGATCCATGTTGAGGTGAGGTTGTTGCAAAGGTTGATTTTCTATTATTTGAGACATGTCAAAATCATGAGGGATCTTAGCTCCACTTTGTGCCATCACTTGTAAGAAATATTGTCTATCTCTCCTCATTATTTCCTCAACCAATTGATTGAAACAGGGATCCATAATGGAGTCTTCCACTTTTGCTGAATGTACGAAAAAGTTGTCCATATTGTCATTGTGTGTATCATTGTTGTTTGTAGTGTCCATGTTCTCAACATTTGGAATGTTTCTATAGGCATCCATGTCAAGTAATGTGGTATGATTATAATTGAAAAAGACATCATTGTCATACTCATAGGCACTCATGTTTGTGGACTCTTGAGCCTCTTTAGTTTCTCTCCTAGTTTTTTGGGAACGAGTTTCAACCATGAACTAGGTCTTGACCAAGATGTGTGAGACTAGATGAAAATGGAAATAGTATGGAAGACCAAGAGTTGTATGGAATGTAAATGAATGTGAGGTGTACTTGCAATGTCCAAAGTGTAAGACCAAGTATGTATGTAGTAGAGTAGGTGTGGCTTCCAAAGAGATGATAGATTCTCTTGATGAGGTAAGTTGACCTTGACTCTAAGTAAGGCCAAATGAGGCCCAAAGGTGATACCCCTTGATGAGGGACCACTTAGCAAAATGTTGTTGTATGTATTGTGTTAACAAAGCAAGATGAGGACAAGCAAGTGACTTTTTGACTCAATTTTAGACAAATGTGAATGTAATGCAAGATGTAAAGCAATGATGGACTTTGTGAGACCCATAAATAGGTTGAATTCTAGATGAAACCCAAAGAGATAATCTAGGAAGCTTAATAAGTCTGAAACTGACTACTCTTGTTTGCTGGATTGTAAATTTTTCCAATTCTAAACACAGACGTACCTGTATACTTCACAGACACGGTTAAATGACACAGACGTGGTTGAACACTGCAAAGACACATTTCTGGAAACTGAGTGCAATTTTTCCAATTTGTGAAGTTGTTGTTGTGACCTAATCTGAATTTTTGACTATTTTTTCGTGACAAGAGGACACAATATTGATGAGGACTCAATGTTTGCAAGTTTTTAGACTCAAAATGACTCAAAAGAAAGTGTGTTGTTTGATATAAAAATGTTTTGTATACACTTGAAGACACAAAACACACAATGTTTTGATGTTTGATCTTGAATGTTTGAATGTTTAAAATAAGACAAGCACAATTCTTATGGTTGGCCAGGACAATAGTTGTTGATCTCACATGAGGTTTCCCCTGAGGCTATGCTATTCAGAGCAGATACTTAGATGCTTGACCCCACTGACTCCACCCTTGACACTCACTTATCCATGGAAGCTAAGCACCAGTCCCCACAAAAACTCCCTGTGGAAAAAAATGTATCTCTACTAAGAACCATATGTGTGTGGGTCACCCCAAAGGTCTGACCTCCTGCCCCAACAACTAGAAGGATTTTGGATTTCTAAAATAAAAAGGTGCTAGTAAGGGCATCCACTCATGTGGCCATATATGTGGCACTTTTAGCTTTGTAAATACAGAAGGCTCCCAGCTAGTAGGGGTTAAGCCCTACATCTGATCAAATAAATTTGATCAAACGAGTTTATGGGGAGACATAGTGTCGGTATGAACTAATTAGCACACGTTACCCATGGCTTTCACCATGGATACAATTATTTATAGTGGTTCGGAAGAGGTGGGTTTTCCTCACCACCACTTGGTTCGTTCTCTCCTCACTAGTAGTCCTAATGACTACGCGGGGAGATAGACCCTCAAGAGATTAAACAAAAAGAGCTTATTGCCCAAGACACAAAAGACACTGGTTCAATTTTAGTGCACCAATTGAAGTGTTTGGTAATCTGTGAAAACAAGGCACACAATAAAGATTAAAAACCCTTGCCAAAATTCTGCAACAAAATTTTGTTAATAGTTTTTCAATAATACCCCTCCTGCAAGCACACAAGTTAGGTAAATTTTAGATCCAAAAGATTGTGAAATAGGGGGCCTTCAACAATGCATTTTTTTTATAGATTCAAATATCTGATTTTCCATGAGTTATTTTGCATCATAAAAAACATACCACCTATAAAATTTCAAGAAATTTCTAGAAATGTAAGAAAATCCAAAAAAGTTTCTAATATGCTCCAAAAATTATTTTTTTTAATGAAAAATCATTAAAAAATCATAGAAAATGCAAAATTGATCCCAAAAATCTGAATTTTTTACTAGAAACTCTTGCTAGCATTCCAAACCTGCATAAAAAAATTCCTGCAAAATTTCTTAGCAGTTTGTGAAATATGAGCAAAATAATGCAAAATCTTAATTTTTAACAATCCAATTTTTTAGGAATTATTTTGCATCAAAATTAAAATCACAAAGAACAGATCCTGTGTATAATTCTAAGAGCATTCCAAAAATGTAACAAAATCCAAAAAATTCGCTAATTTTCTGTCAAAATTAACTTTTTGTGAAAATGCATACAAAATTCATAGAAAATTCCATTATGATCTAAAAAAAATTGATTTTTTTGCTGAGCATTTCAGATACTGTTCTTGACCTGAAAAAAAAAATTGATGTCAAAATTCAAAGCCGTTTGTGAGATCTGATCAAAATAATGAAAAACCCTAACTTTTAAAGATCCGATTTTTAGGAAATATTTTGCATCAAAATTAAAATCACAAAGAACAGATCATGTGTATAATTCTGAGAAATTTAAAAACATGTAAGAAAATCCGAAAAATTCTCTCATTTGCTCTCAAAATATTTTTTTTATGAAAATTCATAAAATCTTCGTGGGAAATGCAAATGTGCTCCAAAAATTCTTAATTTTGGATTGAGATCTCTTGATAATGTCTTCAACCTACCAACAAAATTTGGTAAAAATATTCCATGCCGTTTGTGAGATCGGATCAAATCTCTCGAAGACCTTGATTTTGTTTCCAAAATCCTAGCATCATAAGGTTAATCTCCAAATTGTTTTACAAAACTGCAATATAGGGTTAGAAAAACCTGCAAAAAACACAGATCCAACAAAAAACCATGTCCCACAGGGCTTTCCAAAATGTTTATGGTGAAAGTGGATAATGGAACAATATTTAAAGATTAAATGAATTCAACCACCAAACCCTAGCCTAACAACAACAAAGATCCACCATAACATATGAAGATTACCTAAGACAATGCAAATCAAATAAAATCACAAAGATTATACCATCACATGTCCAATAGGATTTGGATCTCCATTCTTCCTATCTCCATTGATCTTGCTTGATATATTTGCTCTCAAATTTTATGTGTGCACAAGAGCTCAACAAAGAATAAAAATGTGGTTGCAAGTAGGCTTGATCACATATGAAAGTTTGAATGCTAGAATGCTTCAAAGATCAATTGCGGTTGATAATGAAGGAAGCATCTCCTTATATAGAAGAAACTATAAGAAATGGAGGGATAAGATTGAGAGATGTAAAAGATAAATGGTCGACTAACATTAGAGGGTAGGTAGAGAAAATAAGAAAATAATGAGAGGATAGGTAGTGTAGGAATTAAGAGATGATTGACATGTGTCATAAGTAGAAAAGACTAATGAATTAATTATATAAATAAAGATTTATTTAATTAATAGAGGAAGTGGGATCAATTAAATAAATAAGATATTTATTTAATTTAGGAAAAGGGGTAATTTAAATAAATAAATGTATTTATTTAAATGAGAAATAAGGCTAGAAGAGGATAAATGAATTAATTAAATAAATAAAGATTTATTTAATTAATAGAAGAATTAGGCTTAAAATAATTAAATAAATAAAGATATTTATTTAATTAGATAGGACAATTTTAGGTGTCTACAACATTTTTAAAGTCTTTTACATTGAATTAACTTGTATTTAAGTGTCATCCACTCATTATACTCACAAGGAACAAATTTGCTACTCTTCATTTTCTTTACAAGAATGTCCCTTCTCCACTTCTAACTACTTGTATTGTCCGAAAACATACACATTCTCATCTATTAAACAAAAACTCTTTGGGATCATCTTCAAAATCTATGTGAATCCCCTCCTGTCCCTCCCCCCTTTTTAATATTTTTTTTATTAATAATCTTGACTCTGTTACAATGAACTTCTAAAGCTCATTGAAGACTTGGTGCCTAACCTTCACTATATAACTATAATTTTTTTATATTTTTAATTATATTTTAATATACATATAACCATCACCATTTTTCAATTTTTATATATTTATTATAGTTTGTATCAAAAACAATATAAATTGAAATAATAATATTGTTAAGGAATGGTTAGAAGATAGATTGACAACCACAATTTATTTTCAATTTATTGATTATTATTTTTTAATATAAAATTAGAAAATTAGATTTGTAATTATTCTAATATAATGTTACAAAATCTATACCTAGTTTTAAGGAGATTTGATGAAACGTTATGCCACATTGAATCAATATACTTTTTAGTTTTGATTAGAGTAGCTACTTTATTAGGACTATATAATTTTGTAAGATTTATGTTATTACACACAATTGGCTATTGGTGGATGTTGTAGACACCTAAATTTGTCCATACCTGACCGTATTTGATTTTACTCTATCTTAGCCACTGAATAAATAAGTCATAATTAATTAATTCATTCATTCATCCTTTATCTTTATCCCTCACCCTTAATTAAATAGATTTACATTTATATTAAGTTTAACCTTATCCTCCACATCCTCCTATTGATACCTAGTTAAATTAATTAATTCAAACTAAAGATAATGAAAATCTCTCTTCAATTTTGGCTAATTGATTGTGTAGCCCTTTGAAGTATATTGATATTCTTGCATGGGTCTACAATCCTAAAGGTGAGCATTTTTTCAAGTTGGGTTTGTTGGATGTATGGAGAGATTGTTGGGTTAGTGTTGCAAATATGTGCTTATGAGATATGTGTTGTCATTGATGTCAACAGTTGGCATTATGAGAACCGGTATGAGGACATAATGACATTGTATGTTGTCATTGATGTCAATATGCTGAAGAAGTGAGAACCGACATATGAGAGAACCGGTAGACCATTGTGAACCGACATTTATGCCAAAGTGAAGCGGTGTGTTTGTTCATGATGAACCGACATATAGTTATGGGAACTGACATATGGAAGTATTGTATGACTACCGGTTGGTAGTCTCAACTTCATGGTTTCCGGTTTAAGTGCTTCAATCCTGTGTGGCTCAACTGGTGACTTTGTGTGATGAGTTAGCATGGTAACAAGGAACAGATCATGTTGCCATGTAAGCCTTGTGCGCATGAAGGATCTTGCATGAAGGAGATTGTTCCTATCTACCTCAGGAATGTGAGAAGTCTATAAAACAATGATAACGTGTGATGGGTTATCAGCCACCATAAAATCGGTGGAAATGGACGATGGAGAATGTCTTGAGATTGGATCAAGAACTGTTGCATTTAATGCAGTGTGCTCAACTGTTAGGATTGAACCATTTGAATTCCTTAACCTAAAAGGTTTAGGGTTTAGGGTTTATACTACCGACCTATCTATTTTCCTATAAGGTCGATGTTGTGTCTCTTTTTTAGGTTGTTGGCAAAAGTTGTGTGTGTGTATCCAAGAGAAGGGATACATGATTCTTGCCAGACCCAAAGGAGAGAAGTGATACCTGCAGAGTGTAAGTGCAGAAGGTGAAGAGGAGCTCGAGCAGATCTGCATTGGCATTGAGTGTTGTTACCAGATCATTATAATACCTGTTGATCTCTAACCACCTCAATAGTTGGAAAATCCCTTAACAGGGTAGCCTTAATCGGCTTGCTATAAATCCTTTAACAGGGTAATTCAATGCTATTGAGTTTGAAATCCTTTAGCTATTGAGCTCTTCAAATCCTCTAACAAGGTAACCTTTAACAAGGTTTAACCCTTAACCGGGCATTCTAGCCATCCCTTAATCGGGTGATCCCTAACAAGATCGGTTCCTAGCAGAACCTATTGTAATGTCTCTAACCGGACAAGGCTCCTAACAGAGCAAACTTCTAAAGAGTTCAAAAACAGCTTGTGGGTATTCATCCCCACCGTGGTTTTTCCTAGTTGGGTTTCCACGTGAAAAATATGTGTGTCATGTGTGATGCTTTTATCTTGTGATGCTTTCCTATTGTCTATCAAGCATATGATGGTTCTATGTTTTATGCCTGTCAATAAAACATGTTGAACTAGCTATTATTATGATTTGATGATAGATTCTTGTAAATGCATGAGGGTGAAATGGTAGTGTAGTCTTGAGTTGAGTGAAAAGCTAAGTGAGTAACCGGTTAATGCTTGTCTCAGTCATATTTAGCTTTACCGGTTGCACTCTGTTTCAAACCGGTGTCACTGTTTGCCAGTCATTTGAAGTGTCTGTTGTCAAACCGGTTTAGGACAGTATTTTTGTCTGCACTGATTCACCCCCCCCTCTCTCAGCACCAGGTTATTACTATCCATTCATCATTGAGTTATCATCAACATATTTCTTTGTCTAGTGCAATGATGCAATGAAGTTCAATTAGTTGGTTTGTGCTATATGTTGATATTCAACAGTTGTGGATTAAAGGGTTTGTAGACAATTATCTCTAGTTGATTCAGTGCAAGTGTCAGAGGTCCGCATGAAGTTTTGAGTAAGATATGAGTATCTGTGTTGTGGCCAGTTTTTCAATTGTTTAGTGATGCCAATGTGTTCGGTAACTTGATCAGCATTGCTTCGTATTGTAATATCTTGATCTGTAGATGTGTGGAATATATTTGAGACATTGGTGTGTCCTCAATTCAAGTGGTTCATGATTTGGAGGCCCGTAAGTGAATCTTTCAAGCTGATAGTCAGTTATGTTAGTGTTCTTGAGGTCCCATGTAATGATAATGATGATTATTGGTGTGGATGTTGTTGTGGTAATTCACGTTGCTTGTGGATGTTTCTAGATCATGTGTTGTCTGTGTTGATAGTATGCATTGATCGTTGTGCACATTATTGATGATTTTCTTCGGTTTGATTGTGTTCTTCATGTTCTTGGTCGATAGGATGATTGTAGCGTGTTGTAAATGTTCAACGCATAATTCTTGGAGGTTTTTCATGTTTGAGGTGGTGATTTAGGTTCATGTTATGTCTTAATTGACATTTTTTTGATTCGCATGCAATATTTTGTATTTGATCAACAACTATATCATTGTAATTATTTTATGAATGTTGAGTCAACCTAGGATAGGTCAATCAGTTGATTTCATGTATAAATAAATGTAATAATGTTGTAAGAGGTATCATTTGTAGTGTGCGAATAATGTATTAATCATTCGGTAGTAGGGAAGAAGTGTGGAGAAGTAAGTGAGAGATGTTATGTGCTTAACTAGAACTATAACTAGGTATTTAAAGATGCTATTTCTCAGTTCATGATTTTCGGGATGTGATCCAAATCTATTTGTGAGGTAGTGAGCCTTCCCAGGGTTGTAGCCCTTGTTATTTGTTTTTGAGCAGTGAGCTCTAGGCAGTGTGCCTGAATGCATGTGCATTCCCCATTGTAATATTTCATATACTTCTAACAGGGTATCATCATATTGTGGATAGATTCCCACTATGTTTTTTCCCTTGACTTGGTTTTTCAAGTAAAAAATCTTGGTGTTATGTGTGTTCATGTTGTGAAGGTGTTGCATGCTTTCATTGTTAATTATCAGATCTAAGTTTTAAGTAAGTTGCTACTACATTTGGTGACAACTGATTCACCCCCCCCCCTCTCAGTTGTCTGCCCTATTTTTCATCAATTAGTATCAGAGCAGATTCTTCTGGAGAAGTTTAACAACTTGAGGTGATTCGGGATGGCAACTTACAAGAAGGATAGTCTGAGATTTGATCAAACTAATTACTCTCTTTGGAAGAGCCAGATGGAGTGTCACTTGAGATGCATTGGTGAAGATTACTAGAAAATTACCAAAGAAAAATATATTGCTCCTGCAAATGGTCCTACAACTGAGGATGAGAAAAAGGAAGTTGAACATAATATTAGGGCTAAGGAAGCTTTGTTGAGTGCTCTAACTGATTATAAAATGACAAATGTGATGGATTTGCATATTGCTCATGAGATCTGGAAGAAGTTGGCAACTTTGTATGAAGGTGACAGCTACGTGAAGATTGCCAAGTTGTAGAGCCTTAAGGGAAAGTATGAAAGGTTGAAGATGAGCAAGGATGAGAACATCACTTCTTTCATGTAGAATGTGAATGAGCTTGTGTGCAATATCAGATGTGTTGGTGGAACATTGGAAGAATCAAATATTATTGCTAAAGTGCTCAGATCCATACCTGCATCATACAAACACAAAGCTGCTAGTGTAGAGGAGATCCAAACTATGACTAATGTGACCATAGACATGTTGATTGGTAAGCTTTCAACCTTTGAATTGAGTGAATTTGGTGAATCTCTTCCTAAGGTAGAATTTGCATTCAAAGCCTCTATTTTCGGAAAGAATAAGTAGAGATATGACCTGAGAGAAAGTTCTTCAAGGAGGATATCCAGATATGGGAAAGAGATGAAGGAACTAAAAGAAGAAGAGAAAGAGCTTGAGGAGCTTGAAGCGCTTATTGCCAGGAGATTACCTAAAGGAGCTGATAAGTATGAAGGAAAATTGCCTCTTAAATGATTTTCATTTAATAAGATAGGACATTTAACCTCAAGGTGTCTGGAAAGAGTTCCTAGGAAACTCTACAAGTCTAAATATCAGAGGAAATGTTATTATGCTAATGATAAAGGTGTGATAGATGATGAATTTGAGAAAGGGAATTCAAGAGATAATGAATGGGTGTTTATTGCTATCAAGGAAGATGATCCAAAACCTATAAATTCTGCTAGCTGCATGAATGTGGAAAAAGATTTGGCTACACAAGTTGAAGAGAAAGATGAATGGGTGATTGAAAGTGGATACTCTCGTCATATGATAGGTGATAAAAATAAATTTGTGAGCTTCAAAAAGTATGATGATGGTGTTGTTAGGTTTGGTGATGACAAAGCTGGTATAATCCAGGGTAGAGGTTCTATTTATCTTGATGGTAAGCACAATATTGATGATGTCTTATATACATGTAGAAGGTCTAAAGCATAATATTTTGAGTGTTGGATAGATGGTCGACAAGGGGTATGATTGTCAGTTCAAGAATGACAAGTGTAGGATCTTGGGTAGTTCTACAATAGACATTACATTAGGTACAAAGAAAAAAGGTAATACCTTTCATTTGAATAGTGATGGTAAAATATGTTTGATTGCCCAGATTGGTGAAAGTTGGTTGTGGCATAAGAGGATGTGTCATGTGAATTTTGATAGCACATTCAATATAAGTTCTACTCGGGCAGTGAGAGATCTTCCTAAATTGATGAAACCTACTAACTCTATATGCAAAAAATGTCAATTAGGGAAGCAAAACAGAGTCACTTTCAAAAGTAAGAAGCATTTTTTTAATGGATTGTTTGGTCTTGTGCATACTGATTTATGTGGTCCTTTTAGAGTCAAAAGCTTGCAAGGTGATATATTTCATGTTGCTTATTGATGATTATTCAAGGATGATGTGGGTAACTTTCTTAAGGGAAAAGTCTGAAGCTTTGGAGAAATTCAAGATTTTCAAGGCTATGGTTGAGACTGAGACAGGTTTGAACTTGAAGTGTTTAAGATTTGACAGAGGTGGTGAATTCATTTCCGGTGAGTTCAATTCATATTGTGAAGAGCATGGGACAAAGAGACAATTATCTACTCCAAGAACCCCATAACAGAAAGGAGTGGTGGAACAGAAAAAAAAAACCATTTAGGAAGCTACTAGGACAATGATGATTGAAGGAAATGTTCTGCATGTCTATTGGAGAGAAGCTATGAGTACTGCTATTTAAACTCTTAACCAGGTGCATATCAAAGTTGATACCAGTAAGACTCCTTATTGAATATGGTTTGGTCATACTCCTACTATTAGATATTTTAGAATTTTTGGAAGTAAATTTAATATTAAAAGGGATGAATATTTAGGGAAGTTTGATACTAGATGTGATAAAGAAATATTTGTTGGTTATTCTACTAAGAACAAAGCCTATCGATGTTATAATAAGAGATTGAGGAAGATAGTTGAGAGTGAAAATGTCAAGGTTGATGAAGGCAATGAGTATCAATCCAGATCCTTCGGATATGATTCAGATGATCAAGATGTCAGTTCAAGCAATGGGAATCAAATTCAAATTTCTCCAATGAATCCAGTGTCTCAAGGTGAAGAAGCTAGTGCAAGCGTAGAATAAAAAACTCAAGAGTCTGAAAGTTAAGGAACTCCTAAGGCTCATGGGTATTAAAGGTTGAATCATTCAAAAAATCCGATCATAGGAGATAGAAATAAAGGCGTTCAAACTAGGAGAAGAATTGCAGAAGATCAAGTTGAGTATTTTTTTAATTTCTAAGATTGAACCTAAGGATGTTAATGAAGCATGTAAAGATGAACAATGAATAAAAGCTATGGAAGAAGAATTGGATCAGATTGGAAAGAACAACACATGGGATCTTGTTCCTATACCTAAGGGCAAAAATGTAATTGGAACCAAATGGGTCTTTCGGAACAAATTGAATGAGCAAGGTGAAGTTGTTAGGAATAAGGAAAGACTTGTTTCTAAAGGCTATTCTCAAATGGAAGGAATTGATTTTGAGGAGACTTTTGCTCTGGTGGCACGAATTGAAGATGTAAGATTATTTCTTGCTTATGCTAATTACAAAGATTTCAAAGTTTATCAGATGGATGTCAAGTCAACATTCCTATATGGCAAATTAGAAGAAGAGGTATACTTTGAGCAACCAAATGGATTTCAATTGACTAATCAAGATAATATGGTATGTTGGTTGAGTAAATCATTGCATCGATTGAAGCAAGCCCCAAGAGCATGGTATGCCAGATTGGATAAGTATCTGCTGAAGCTTGGATTCAATAAAGGTACTGCTGATAGAAATCTGTATTTCAAGATTGATAATGATAATATTCTGTTTGTTAAAGTTTTTTTTGATGCCATTATTTTTGGAGGAAATGATAGTTTGTGTAAGAAGTTTATTGATGGGACACATAATGAATTTGAGATGTCTATGATTGGTGAGATCAAATTCTTTCTTGGATTGCAAATCACTCAGTCAGTAAAAGGAATTTTTATATCCCAATCCAAGTATGTGAAAGAGTTGTTGAAGAATTTTGGTTTAGATGATTCAAAGCCAGTTGGTACTCCTATGGTGATTAGATGTAAGTTAAAAAAGGATGATGATTATCCAAAAGAAAATCAAGCCAGATATAGATCAATGATTGGTGGATTACTTTATTTGACTTATACAAGACTTAATATGATGAATGTTGTTTGTCTTGTTGCTAGATTTCAAGTTGATCCTAAGGAATCTCATGTTGTTGTTGTGAAAAGAATATTCACATATTTGAAAGGAACTATTGATCTTGGTTTATGGTATCCTAAAGATGATGATTTTAATTTGAGTGATTTTATTGATGTTGATTGGGTAGGTGATGTTGATGACCGGAAGAGTACTAGTGGTGGTGCATTTTTTTTGGGTAAGAGATTGGTTTCATGGTTGAGTAAGAAGCAGAATTCTATTTCCTTATCTACTGCAAAGGTGCAAAGTATATTGTTGCTGCTAACAATTGTACTGAGGTGGTATGGATGAAGTACATGTTGAAGGATATCAGAGTTATATATGATGATCCTATTTCTATATACTGTGACAATTCAAGTGCTATTAACATTTCTAAGAATCCAATGTTGCATTCAAAGACTAAGGATATATCTATCAAGTTTCATTTTTTGAGAGAGAAGGTAAATGAGAAAGAAATCAGATTGGAGTATGTATCCACAAAGGAACAAATTGCAGATATAATCACAAAGCCTTTGCCTAAGGATAATTTTGAGTATCTCAGAGAGAAGTTAGGGGTAATTTCCCCTTTTGATCAGAACTAAGGTGCATTTCACAATCATATCTTGTGATCCAGATTGATGAGATGGTTGCTACTCTAATGAGCCTTTATGTAAAATTTTGATTGATCTTATTGTAAGATGATATTTGATAGTAATTTGTTGTTGCTACTATTGGTGCCCAATTTTAGATTATTGGACTATTATATTGGAATAATTTTGTAGCATCTTTGTTAATATTTTATAACTATCTTTTAGATATTTTATGTAATTATCTTATTTTATTCTAATAAAAAAAACTTTAATTTTCATGTGTTTATGTTATTATTCACGACTTTATATAGAGTAAAATAAATCACTTGTAAAAAATACAAATATCTTATAATTTGGAAATTAAGTCTTTCAAATAAATGTATGTTCTCATTGTCCTTAATATGTAACATAAGTATATCATAGTTTTTTCATACCATTTAAAGATGAACACTAACTATAAACTATATATACATTTTAGAAAATAGAATTAATTGTAAGATGCTCACCCTTGAATTGGGTTATAAAGGAATACTCATAAATTGATGATGAAAGAAATTTTTTTATTAAAAATGTGATTAAACACTAGGTATGATATGTACCAAGTATGCGAGATAAATTTTAACCATGTATCTAAAGAGTGTACATGAAATATACACATTTTACCATTGTAAAATGTACTTCTTTAATTAATGAGTCCAATTTCACACTCTCTTCTATGCTTATTTTAATTTTCCCATTATTCTATGCATTATCAGACCTTAATTGTATTGAATTATCATTTAACTCAATATTATGAGCCCTATTTCACTTTAATACAACAACACACTCTTATTTGGACCTGTATTTTAAGTGTGCCCTTTATCTTATGTCATTTCAAGCTTATATGGGTTATATGCCATTTTAAAGTTCAATGCACTTCTTCCCACACTTATATATTGTCTTTTTTCATATAAATTACATTTTTGGTATCAAGGCCTTATTATCTCATGACCCTAAAAATTTAGGCCTATTTTGTTGAGTCAATGTCATGTAGCATCATTGACTGACACTTTTTAGGTAAAATTTTGGGAGGATAAAGTATCAGCCTTTCCATTTCCAAAACTATCCTCAATGTGAAAAAATGAATATTCTAAGTTAGCCAAAAGGTGATTTTACTTTGAGATCCCTATATAAGATATCACTCTTAATTCATTTGACTGTCTTCTATTATCTCATTATTACATAATTATTTGACTTCAAGAGAAAATTTGAGTCTAAGGAGCAACAAGCTATAGCAAGGCATCTTCAATTATGTTATAGCGATGGATTTTATGATGATTTATCATGTTATTGCATCACACATGGAGGACTTATCCTAAAATCATTGCATTATCAATTGAAGGCACAATCATTTCAATTGAGCATTTACATTCAAGGATTTTAATTCAAATTTATATTTCTTATACATAATAATTGTAGGGTTGAGTCCTAACTTAGGGTTTGACTAATGAAAAACCCTATGCAACCCCAAACACCAATTTTCTCCACTCATGTGTAGGCCAAGGCTCAAAAATACGTTACAGGTTCAAGCAGAGTACACAAGAGTGTATTTTAGACTAAGACATGATTAGTGGGACAACGTTTAGTAGAAAAAGGTAGGTCAATGGCACCTAGTGCCATTGTCTAGGTGATTCAGCTTGAATTTTGGCTAGACAGGAGGTTAGGAGCTCTTGAGATCAGTTTGGTACTTGTTCAACATCTAGACACCTATTTGGACAAGTGTGGATAGCATCGGTGTCCATCCATTTTCAACTCAAATTTCAAACATAAGTTCCTCTTCGCATCCACTTTTTAGTGTAAGGAAGTTAAGTAGCAGAACAACTTCCTACACTAACCTTGAGAGGAGGGTAATGCAAAATATTTTTAGGTTGTTACAATAGTTACAAAAACTTAATAGAAATAGACATAATAGAATGCATACCATAACATAGTGATTTACGTGGGAAAAACCCTTCCAAGAGAGAAACCCCACACTCCAAAAGCTTCCTAATATATTATTTAGTAATCAATTACAGATTACAATATACTTGCAGAACAAGCTCTTCACAAGAGTACCACTAATCAGAGATTCAAAGGTAACTCAATATAGCCATAAGACTCTTACACAAAACCTCTATCTCACACACCTCATATATACGAGATACAATACAAGAAACCATCAAACAGTATTACAAAACCAATGGCTAAAACCACCCAAGAAAGTAGAGCCGACCTTATCTCCATTATAGATGCCCTGTGATGTATCAAAACACACATCACAACATGTCCCTCCCTTTTACAACTCATTTATGTTTCCGATGCATTTTATATTTCCTATTTCAAGAGTTCAAACTTCTGGAGGCCATAACTTGTGAACCATGTGTCTAATTGACGAACTGTCTGAAGCGCCAGAAAGCTCAAAAAGTGCTTTATCACCTCGTAAACTACTACGCCACTTACACCCATTTTTCAAGGAATTTGAAAGGGTCTAAAGTCCCCAAAATTAAATTTAAACCTTTCTGTAAAGCGGAAAATCGCGATCGAACCCTAGTTGTTCTCCCCTCTTCCAACTCCGAGGAGAGAGAAGGGAGGTTCGCTAGGATTCGATGGTTTTCACTTAGGGGAGAGACTTTACATTCAAAAGAGGGGTTGAAACCCACAAGATCCAATCCCACGCAATGCAAGATTGGATGCTAAATGTGTTTCAAGGGTTAAGACAGCAAGGCTACCCTCTTTCGTAAAGAATGTTGATAGGAGAATTAAGCTAAGCATGCATAGAAAGTGATAAAGATTCGCTTATAAACTGAGATAGGAATACAGTATGAAGCTGCGGACCTGGAATTAGCAGTAAAATGTCGATACGGCGCTGTCCTACAAATTTGAGCAAAATTCGTCGAGACGATGGCGCCCGGCGCCAAGGTCCTCCGAAAAATCCGCGAAACGAAGGGGGATCTGTTCGTCTCTGCACAAGGATTCCAAATCTTCAATTTCAGCCGTGTACCTGCAACCTACACACAGAAAAGCAAAGATGATTGGGGGGTTAGGGATTAGGGGTTTGCCTTTAGGTCAAACCCCGGTTTTGGAATTAACCAAGAAATGAGCAAGAGCTGTAAATGTAAATGACTGTAAAACAAGTACTAATACCTTGTTCTAAGGATGTTTGTATCCTTATGTGCGAAGGTTTAGATGTTGTATGTTGTATGTTGTAGTAGTATGTTGTATGTAGCATGTAGTATGTGATCTCCTCTTCAATGGTTGAATCCTTGTCTTGAATGCAACACTTAGCCTTGAATGGAGACTTAGAAGGAATGCTTGAATGCTTGAATGCTTGAGTATAGTTTCCATGCCTTTTTCATCATGTATGTGTTATCTTCAAATGAGAGAGAAAAATGTAGTTTATATACTTGTCATTTAGGGCTGATAGACTGATTTTCCCGACCTTAGGCCGACCAGGAAAGTTAATTTCCAAATTGCAAACAAAAAGACCCGAGACCCCTTAGGAGACCGGGCCCAAAATAGGACCCAGGGACCAGGGCGCTAGGCGCCCTGGTCCTGAAGGACCAGGGTGCTGGGCGCTCTGGTCCCACCTCTCGGGACAGCAGGGTGCAAGGAGGTTCAGGCCAGGGTGCTTGAAAAATGCAGTTTTCAGTGTCGTGAGCAAGTTTCAGGGTCTCCCTTCAGGTTGCGTGTTGCGTCACCATCGTGAAGACCAAAATGCAGTCGAAATTGCAAGTGTCGCAATTTTAGGACGCTACATTTAGCCCCCACTTTAGCGGGAGTATGTATGCTCATACTTCCGGTAAAGTACAAGGAAACAACATTGAAAGACTTTCACCATGTCAAGGAGGCAAGATACACCAAGCCCCCAGTGGACTAAGGATCTGATGACTTCGATTGACAAAGTAAAAGGGAAGATCACGAGGGAGAACCATGACTGTCAGTAGTAAGGCTCCCTCACTATGAGTCATGCAAGAAAGATATCAAAAATTTTCAAGGCAAGGCTAAATTTGCCAAGAAATTTTCAAGTATCTTGAAAAGATATGAACGGGATGTATGCCCCCCTACGTTAAAGCGATCGCACACGCCTCACCGGGGGTGATTGTTTTAACGTAGTGATACACATAAGAAATGAGAAAGGAGCACGTTATCGCAAGGATTTAGCCCCCAAGTGTGAGATAAGCCCAAGGATAATAGACACAAAACACAAAGCACAAGGTGACTTCGCTTTCCTCGGGGTCAGTATGCTGTATGATAATTCATGTATATATATCATATGTATGTATGCATAATTGTTCTTCATTCCCCAATCAAGGCAGGTCACCTAGAAGAAGGGAACACATGTGTCTTTTGAGTCAACATGAGAGAGATCGAGAGATCTCAATACTTTGCATCGTCCTCAAGTGAACAACACTAAGGACAACAAATAGAAGAATGAGAATAACATATGGAAGAAGTAACGAAAGAGAGGAGGAGAGAATCTGCTATGCTAATGTAACTAGTCTAGCATGTCATCTACCCCCCCGATCTTGCTGATCAATGTTTCGGGAAGGCAGGGAACACGCTAGAGGAGGAACATCCAACACAGCAGATGGAGCTATCACAAGATCCAAACAAGGGCTATGTTCATGTTCCGAGCCACATTGTTCTTGTCTAGGAGCTAGGATAAGTGCTTTAGAAAATTCATTAGATAAATGGTTATCGACATCAACAAGTTCATATTCACTATCAGAAGCAAGAGGAGTAACATTTTCATCATGAATAGCATTTTCATCTATATCATCATCAAGATTTATAAAAATAGGATCTTTAACTCGCATCGGATCAAGACCATCATGCATCTTATGTTTAGGAGATTTCAGCTCAATTTCCGGCTGAGGAGAAAATGGAATAATGCTTGTTGAAGGTGTTTTTGGAGATTGTAAAGTTTGAGAAGCAGCTATTTGAGTTCTAAGACGACGCTTTCGTCGGCGTTCACGTGCAGAACGATTTCATCTAGTCTTAGTAGGAAGTGGAGAAGACTGAGGAGGAGGAATGTTCTCATCCTTAGCACTTGGGTGTTTAGGTTGTGGTCTCTTAGGCTGGATAATAGGAGAAGAAGAAGGTCTCTTCTCTCTATAAAAAGAAGGAGGAGGAACTGCTCCATATAAAGGAGGAATTTTTGGTTTAGGGAGAAGACCAAGTCCATCATGACGAGGAGGTATAGGTCTACTCTTAGGAAGTTTATTAGGTATAGACATAGTCACATCCATAGGGATGGGTTGAGAATCTTCTCGAGGAAAGACATTAGTTTTATCTTTCAAAGGAAGAACTTCCTTCTCAAGAATGATAGGAATATCAAGTTTAGGTGCTCTAGGTTCACTTAGAGATAGGATCATATCTGTTTTCCACTTTTGATAATATTTGAAAAGATGATCACTTCGCGGAGGAAGAGATTGGAATTGTTTAGGCCAAAAGTAATCAATAGGAACACTAGAGGTTCTTTCAGCTGGTTTAAAGAGACTATGATTGACAGTAACAACTTCACCATTATGGGGAAATTTCAAACACTTATGAATAGGAGAAGCAATAGCTTTCATGGAAGATAGCCAAGGATAGCCAAGCTTCACACGAAATTGTTCGGAAGATGGAATAATAGCAAAGTTCACATCAAGAGATTTGTTATGGACCTCAATAGGCAATGTAATAGAACCAATTGCAGGAGAAGAAAATGCATCAAATAATTTCACAATCACATCTGTTTTGTCATATATCACTTGATTCAATTGCAAAGTAAAAAGAAATTCTTCAGTAATAACATTAACCATGCACGAAGGATCAATAAGCACTCCACGACAAGGTGTATTCTTAACTTTTGCAACTATGTATAAAGGACCATCAGGTGCCCTAATGGTTTCACTAGAATCAAATGTGATGGAAGGTTCTTTAGGGATTTCTTGCTGCTCTACAAAGTTAATCACATTCGGAGTCATAGACACAAGACCATCAGATGAGAGAGAGGAATCATTGGCCTCAATTGCATTAGAGGTATGAAAAGGCAATGGATCAGTGAAAATCTGAAGATTTTGGTTAGGAGGAGCTACAGATGTGTTGCCTTTATCATTCACTCCAGAAACAGAGATAGTATTGTTATCAATCAAATCTTGAATTTTACGCTTTAAAGAAAAACATTTTTCAGTATCATGCCCAGGCTGACGGTGAAATTGACAAAAAGCTTTGTTATCAAAATAAGGTGAAGTAATCTTTGCAGGATCAATTTTTCTTATAGGAGGAAGAGTAAGCACATTTTGTTCCAATAACTTATTCATAATACTATGCAATGATTCATTCAAAGGAGTATACTTTCTTTCTTTCTTGAAAAATTTAGAAATAGGAGGCACACCTGATGTTGCATTCACATTGTTGTTGATGATGTTTTCATTGAATTTGATGGAATCTCTGTTCGGTTTAAACTTCCCAAATGGTTGTTGACTGCTATCACCCTTATCACTCGGAGCCATAGGATGTGATTGTTCCATTTGACTCACAGTCAGTTGATAATTGTGAAGAGTTGCACACAACTGTTGGAAAGAAGTAAACTCAGAAAACAGAAGTTTGTCTCGAATATCTTTTTGTAAATTAGAAATAAAGATTCTTTGAATATCATTGTCAGGCACTGGAAAATAAATTTGAGCATACAAATGCTTATATCTACCAATGAAATCAGTCACTTTTTCTTTAACACCTTGTTTACAATGCATTAAATCAATCAGAGTAACCTTAGGACTTATATTGTTTTGAAATTGTTGAATGAAAGCATTTGCAAGTTGTTCGAAAGAAGAAATAGAATAGGAAGGCAACGAGCAATACCATTGTAGGGCTTTGTCTCTTAATGTTCTAGTGAACAGTTTTGCAAGCAACCTTTGGTCATAAGCAAAATCGGTACATATTGTTTGAAAAGTCTTAACATGTGTTAGAGGATCTCCTTTACCATTATAAAGTTCCAAATGCGGGATTTCAACATGTTTAGGAGGGATAGCTCGAACAATGTCAAGAGAAAGTGGGCTCGCAACATCAAATGTGGGCACACTAAACTTAGATTGATTCATAGAGGCAATTTGTTGCTGTAAAGAAGAGACAGTTTGTGCAAGATTGTTAATGGTCGCTTCAGTCGAAGAATTCATATTGGATGTGTTAGATTGAGATGGAGGTGTTATGTTATTGAAAGAAGGTAGAGAGTAAGGTGGTGGGACTCTATGATAATTAGTCATAGGAGATGATTGGACAGGAGGAACACTACAAGGAGGAATAGAATGGTTAAATGAAGTGCCCCCTTGCGTCATGTTCATTTGTGGTGATATAATAGGGACACTCATTGAAGGAATGAATGAAGAAGTCGGATTGAATGAAGGAAGAGGGTTAATTGAAGAAGAAGGGTTGCCCCCATGACTAGTAATCACGGGAGGAATGTCTTGTATAGAAGTAGCCATGATGTTTGATGTAAAGGTAGGTATACTAGCAATAGGAGTTGTCAAAGGAATAGAATGATTGACTTGAGTAGGAGGTTGTGTATAACCTAAATTTTCAACACAACTCTTCATAGGAATCACATTCGAATCCACAATGTGTGCAATACCAGGCAAAATATCAATTCCATTCTTATCACTTTGAAGCATACATTTTAGACCCTCAATTAAAGGAAGAGCTTGACTATCAGGGTACTCATGAGACATCCATTGGTGAAAATCATCAAATTGGTTATCCAATTTTGAAATTTGTTCTTCAGAAACCTCATGGAGAGCTTCTTCATCATTAGGAGGATTAGAGGAATTACCCATGTCCTCGTTAAAAAGGCTATTCAAATTAGGTTCCATCTCCTCAGTAGTTAAACCTTGGAAAGACTTAATTCTACGGCTTCGTCTAACGGGAATATTGTAAGTAGGGCTTATTGTTGTAAAACTCATGCACTAGAAAGAGAGAGAAGATTTTGAATTTAGAGGTAGCAATTTTCAGTAAAATCAGCCAATCTTCTGGATTTAAGTTGTTGAATGCAATCACAACAGTCTCCCGAAATTTCGAAAAAAATGTCCGGGACCGTGGTGCTCGGAGTGCAACACGGTCCTTGCAACTTTTTTTGAAATTTGCAGGGATGAAAGGTATGATGATTTTAAAGCCAATCTGAAAAAATTGAGTGGTTTTACGATCTGTAGATAGGCCAAATTAAAGTTGTAATCTCAAAATTGAACCTTACCCAGATTGTCGAAAAATGCAAAATTTGAATTTTGAAAAAGAGAGGGAAACTGAAATTTTGAATTTTATGATTTTAGAGGGAATGTCAAGAGCAATGCAAATTTTGAAATTCAAAAATTGACTCAATTTCACGCAAAATTCAATTTTGAAAGCGGAAATCAAAGTTGTTGTAATTAAGCACTTAATTTCAAAAGTCACAAAATGCAAGAATTTGAATAAAGCACTGAAATTTTTAATGAATGATAACACACTTTTCAGATTTAGGACAGTAAGAACACAATTTTGACACAAAATTTTAGTTTCAATGATTTTTGAATGTTTAAAAGCCTTAATCCAAGCAATCACAAGACCAACTTTGATTGTTATTTTGAAGGTGTTAAAATTGATAAAATCAGCCAAAATTCTGGATTTTAGCAGGAAAATACAGTAAGATCTCGCTCCCGAAATTTCGGAAAAAATGTCAGGGACGATGGCGCTCGGCGCCACGGTCCTCGCAACTTTTTTCCAAATTTTCAGGGATGAAAGATATTGTGATTTTATTGCGGAATCCAAAGTTACAGCTGATTTGGAGATGTTTTGATCAGTGAAATTGTCGGACAAAGGTTGAATCAAGAGGGTTTCAAAAATTAGGGTTTTGACACTTAACCACTTAATTTTCAGAATTAAAGCACAAATATGAATTAAAAATTTGTAATAGAAGGGCAGATCTGAAACAAGCATTAACATTTAGACATTTCGCAGGTTCAATTACTAAAAAGAAAATTTAGGGTTTTTATGCAATCACCTCTAAAATTTTGCAAAAGATCAAACATGAAAATGTAATCAATTTTTTCAGATCTAAGCATGAAAAATCAGAAAGGATGTTCACGTCGGGTTCACCAAAATGTAAAGTGGAAAATCGCGATCGAACCCTAGTTGTTCTCCCCTCTTCCAACTCCGAGGAGAGAGAAGGGAGGTTCGCTAGGATTCGATGGTTTTCACTTAGGGGAGAGACTTTACATTCAAAAGAGGGGTTGAAACCCACAAGATCCAATCCCACGCAATGCAAGATTGGATGATAAATGTGTTTCAAGGGTTAAGACAGCAAGGCTACCCTCTTTCGTAAAGAATGTTGATAGGAGAATTAAGCTAAGCATGCATAGAAAGTGATAAAGATTCGCTTATAAACTGAGATAGGAATACAGTATGAAGCTGCGGACCTGGAATTAGCAGTAAAATGTCGATACGGCGCTGTCCTACAAATTTGAGCAAAAGTCATCGGGACGATGGCACCCGGCGCCACGGTCCTCCGAAAAATCTGCGAAACGAAGGGGGATCTGTTCGTCTCTGCACAAGGATTCCAGATCTTCAATTTCAGCCGCGTACCTACAACCTACACACAGAAAAGCGAAGACGATTGGGGGGTTAGGGATTAGGGGTTTGCCTTTAGGTCAAACCCCAGTTTTGGAATTCACCAAGAAATGAGCAAGAGCTGTAAATGTAAATGACTGTAAAACAAGTACTAATACCTTGTTCTAAGGATGTTTGTATCCTTATGTGCGAAGGTTTAGATGTTGTATGTTGTATGTTGTAGTAGTATGTTGTATGTAGCATGTAGTATGTGATCTCCTCTTCAATGGTTGAATCCTTGTCTTGAATGCAACACTTAGCCTTGAATGGAGACTTAGAAGGAATGCTTGAATGCTTGAATGCTTGAGTATAGTTTCCACGCCTTTTTCATCATGTATGTGTTATCTTCAAATGAGAGAGAAAAATGTAGTTTATATACTTGTCATTTAGGGCTGATAGACTGATTTTCCCGACCTTAGGCCGACCAAGAAAGTTAATTTCCAAATTGCAAACAAAAAGACCCGAGACCCCTTAGGAGACCGGGCCCAAAATAGGACCCAGGGACCAGGGCGCTGGGCGCTCTGGTCCCACCTCTCGGGACAGCAGGGTGCAAGGAGGTTCAGGCCAGGGTGCTTGAAAAATGCAGTTTTCAGTGTCGTGAGCAAGTTTCAGGGTCTCCATTCAGGTTGCGTGTTGTGTCGCCATCGTGAAGACCAAAATGCAGTCGAAATTGCAAGTGTCGCAATTTTAGGACGCTACACTTTCATTACACTCTCCAAAAATGAAATCTTTAATATATTCAAAACTAGCTGTGATCTTGCCATGAAACTTACCGACATGCTTATCTATCCAATCTGAAGCTTTGGGGATAATTTCACACCATTTCGTGCTCAAATGAAAACTTACTATAAAGAGTAATCTCATGTAAATGCAAGGTTGAGACACCATTTTCCCAACATTCTCCCACTTTTCGAACACCTTGCAAGAGCAAAGGGAGTATCAACAAAATAAATTAATTGCTAGGGGCCATGAGTCCCATAGATTCCGAACACCATCTGAACTTTTCTATGCTCACAACCTTAGTTAAAGAATCTGCATCATTCATCAAAGTTTCTATCTCAACCAACTTCACCCTATCATCTTGGACCATATCTCTGACAAAATGATATTGGACATCAATGTGTTTGGTCTAGGCGTGAAATTTTAGGTTCTTATGTAGGCATATCACACTTTGACTGTCACAAAAAACCATCATTACTCCTTGTTTTATTCTAATGTTTGAACGCAATCCCTTAAGACAAATGGCTTCTTTACAAGCATGTGTAACTTACATATACTTTGCTTTCATAGTGGACAAAGCAACCACATCTTATCACTTACTAATCCAACTAACTTCAACACCAAATAAAGTAAACACATAAGCACAAGTAGATCTGCTGCTATCAATATCACCTACCCAATCTGAATCCACATAACCATGAATATCAAGGGAAATCACATCTCCAACCAAATTACCATGATAACACAAAGAATACTCTAAGGTACCCTTCAAATATCTGAAGACTCTTTTGACTACATCCCAATTAACTCTACCAAGATTAGACATATATCTAGAAAGAAATCGCACTACTTGGGCAATGTCTAGTCTAGTATAGACCATAACATACATCAAATTTCCAACAACACTTTGGTAAGACACTCCACTCATGTCTTCCATCTCTAATGGGCATGTAGGTAATTTCATTCCAACTGTAAAAGGAACACATAATGGTCTACAATCTTGCATGTTGAACCTTCGCAAAACTGAATTCACATACTTACTTTGGCCTAGCCATAACTTTTTGTTCACTCTATCTCTTTTGATTTCCATCCCAAGAATGTGCTTTGCTGCACCAAGATCTTTCATTTCGAATTTAGCAGCGATATGAGACTTTAGTTCTGAAATCGTACCTTTCCCTTTACCAATGAATAACATATCATCAATATACAATGCAATGTATAGGATGTAGTGTCTCTCCCTAAGCTATCTAGCTCTTTTGTACAACAATAGATCTCTTTGTTATGTCTTAGTCTACTTAATGTTGATTTGATGATATTTTATGATGTGATGACCTTATTTCATGATGTGAGACTAATTATGTTATTGCTTGGTTGTCTACGAGTGTCTTTTAGTGTCTTCATGATGGGGATGATGTCACATCACTCATTGCAAGTAGGATGTGCCGTTGCGATTCTCTATCACTTGCCTGTTATTATATATGGTATATGTTTGTAGCGTCCTAAAATTGTGACACTTGCAATTTCGACTGCATTTGGGTCTTCACGATGGCGACGCAACATTGAACCTGAATGGAGACCCCGAAACCTGTATACGACACCAAAAACTGCATCTTTTTGCACCTTGGCCTGATCCTTCCTTGCACCCTGCTGTCCCGGGAGGTGGGACCATGGTGCCCAGCACCCTAGTCCCTCAAGACCATGGCGCCCAGTGCCCTGGTCCCTGGCCCTATTTTGGGCCCGGTCTCTTTTGGGCATCGGGTCTTTAAGTTTGCAATTCGGGAAATAATGTTTCCTGGTCGGCCTAAGGTTGGAAAAATCAATCTATCAACCCTAATTGACAAGTATATAAACTACATTTCCCCTCCCATTTGGGGAGGCAAGAAAAAAAGAGGAAAATATATGCAAGCAAGAGGCGGAAGCGATATTCAAACATTCAAACATTCAAGCATTCAAGCATTCCTTCAAGCAATTGAGCATTCTAAGTCTCCATTCAAGGCTACGTGTTGCATTCAAGACAAGGATTCAACCATTGAAGAGGAGATCACTTACAACATACAAAATACAGCATTCATTACACCTTCGCATGTAAGAATACAAACATTCTTACAACAAGGTATCAGTACTTGTTCACATTACAAACATTTACATTTACAGCATTCTCATTTCTTGGTTAATTCCAAAACTGAGGTTTGACCTAAAGGCAAACCCCTAATCCCTAACCCCCCAATCATCCTCTCTTTTTTGTGTGTAGGTTGCAGGTACGCGGCTGTAATTGAAGATTTGGAATCCTTGTGCAGAGACGAACAGATCCCCCTTCATTTCGCGGATTTTTCGGAGGACCGTGTGCACACCGGGCGCCATCGTCCCGTCAACTTTCGCTCAAATTTGTAGAACAACATCATCTCGACATTTTACTGCTAATTCCAGGTCTGCAGCTTCATCCTGTATCCCTATCTCTGTTTATAAGTGAATCTTTATTACTTTACATGCATTCCTAGTTCAATCATTCTATCTACATTCTTTACAAAAGAGGGTATCCTTGATGTCTCAACCCTTGAAACTCATTTAGAATCTAGTCTTGCATTGTGTGGGATTGGATCTTGTGGGTTTCAACCCCTCTTTTGAATGTAAAGTCCCTCCTAAGTGAAAACCGTCAATCCTAGTGACCCCCTTTCTCCTTGGAGCGGGGAAACACCTAGGGTTCGATTTTCCGCTTTACAATGTTGTATCATGGCTTTGTGGATGTAGGATTTGTAGGTACTAGAAATCGACTCCACCAAGCTTCACAGGTTTGAACATGTCTTATCCCAATGGAAAGTTGATCGAAGATGACATGAAAACCAATTCTACACTCTAGGTTTAAGATTGATCAGCCTTATCAGTCTTTGTGTGAGTTGTTGTTCAGTGTCGAGTGGTCTCTTGAGTTGCCCTTTGTTTTTGATTAATTAAAAACAGGTTTTAAGGGACCTGAAACAAAGATACATATGAAAGATATTTAGGAAAGAAACAAAACACAATGGCTGCAAAAAACCAGCAAAAAGACCAGCAACAGAGAAAAGGACAGCAAGAGGCCAGCACGAAATTGGCCCCAAGCCCAGCATAAACATAAATTTAGAAATTCTTCATGGTTTCTTCTGCATCCTGCACCAAAAACATCATTGTCTTGGCCGCTTCCCTCAAGTCGGTATTTTCCTGGGCAATCTGGCTTTCTTTCATCTTCATATCCTTCTCCGTCGTAGTCTGCCTGGTTGTACGCCTAGGGGTCTGGTGGCTTAGGCTAGAAGTAGGAGCATCTTCAATAACTACCGGGTTCTTCTCCTGGTTTTTCTTTTCTAGATGATTCACCAGCGCATTCATGTTCTGGGAGGAGACTTTAAGAACCTGGAGGCTATGGTCCATAAGACTTTTCAAGGCTTTCTCATTTCTAGCCAACCGAGCATTGACATTGTCCTTATCCTCCTCCACCTGTTCCTTCATTATTTTGATGACGTCCTCCAGATGTTTCAGGTCACCTTTTATCAAATCTTTCTCCAGCCAGTCTTCCATTTCCATTTCCTCCTCCGCTTCACTATTCTCCATCTCCTCGTGCTACTTCCCAGAGTTGGACATGTTGATCAGCTTGTTGATCTTAACTTCCAGCTCTCTTTGTTTACCCTGCATGCTGGTAATGTTTTCCACCACCCACTTCTAAAAATTGAAGAATTCAAGGGTGCAATTGCGGACGATACCCAGAATTATGTCCGCAGAATCCTTGCTCTGATCCGTCTCCTCCACATTAGGGTTTTCACCTTCCTTAGGCTTCAGAGCCTCTTTCTCAGTTTTCGAGCCTTCAAGGTTAGGTTGACGATTCTCAGAATTGCCCCCTTCCTCTCCTTCCCCATAATTCTCCTCCTTGTTAATTCCCTCTTCTTCCTCACAAGGCACATCCTTTACTTTACCTTGCATGGTGTATTATTTTTATTGTTTGATTTAATTATAATTAATTAATTAATTGAGTACATAGTTTAATAATGTTAAATTAAATTAATAAGACTTATATAATTTATAATAATAAAAATAATACATGGTTGGTAATAATATTTAATATTATTGAAGGAGTAATATTGGATTATATTGGTAAATGATTCTATATCATTGGATATTTATTATTTATTAGCTTTAGGAATTATTATTATTGTTATTATTAATATAGCCTTTGGTTATTTATTTGTGGCTTTAATTTATTTATTATAGCCCTTGGTTTATTATATTTATTTATTGGGCTTTATAGTTAATTGTGCCATGAGTATTATTTTATTGGTTGATTTACTAATTTCATTCTTGGGTTGATAAAATAAATATTATCCTACCTTCCCTGTTATATGGTTGGTTGAGTTACTGGGCAAGTAAATTAAATATTATTTTATTAATACTTACCTTGGATTTTGGAAAGGGTTGGTAAGAAATATTATTTAGTTTATTATTCTTATTGGTCGACATTATTGCATAGTTTGGGGGTTGATTTCTATTTATTTGATTTCCTGTGATTTTTCGGGGGTCATTCTCTGTGACTTTGGATTTTGGATTTGTGTATAAGAAGCTTAGATTGTTTTGGGTTGAGCTTGGTTGGATTCATTCTTCTTCAGATTTTCAATTTGGCATTTTACCAGGTTGGAGGTTTTTGCTTCTGCATTTTTAATTTGAAAACATTGTTTTCTCTGTGATTGTTTTCGGGAATTTTGGGGAAATGTTTTAGTTATATAGTTGGTATAGTTACATAATTTGATTTATGAAATTATTATATAGTTGAGCTATAGTTTGAGGCAAAAATATATTTCTTTGTGATTTTTGTTTATTGTCGAGAATGATCGACATTGTGAGTTCCTGGATCTTGATTGTTGGCTTCCTGTATGTTGATTCTTGCATAAGATCAGAGGTTTGGTCCTTATTTTTTAGTCTCTTTATTGTATAGTGGAAGTTGAGAGTCTATGTTTGTTTGTCTGTGAGTTTTCATGTCTGATCAATACCGAGAGTTGTTTTCTCAGAACTTTGGTTGAGCCTTATATGTTTATTATAGAGCTTGGTAATTTAATCTTTAGCTTTGTATTGTGATTGTGTTCCTATGGAATGTATTTTTGGGGCTTTATATTATCCCTTTGATTTTATTTTATTTTCGTAAGTTTTATTTCTTCATCTGTATTTTTGAGTACTAATACTATTATCATATGTGTTGTTTCTTGAATCAAAGGCGTTGGTCTGTTTCTTAAATGCGTTGCCAAGTTGGGCATATGCACTACAAGTTGATAAAATGTGCTAAAACATGTCGTAAAAGCATTGCAAGAAATAGAAAATGTGTTGCATAGTCCTGTATATGCGCTATAGAACATATCAATTTGTTGGTGTAAATAATTATTCATCATGGATATTATTACACTTACTTAAGTTTACTTAGGATAATGCATTACATAGTAGTTTGGATATGAGACACTTGGGTGTTTGTGCCTCATTGGGATAGTGTGTGTAGGAGAAATTCCACCTCTTATGGTGTTGATCTTGTTATTACACTATCATATCCACTTATTGTGGAGTGATAATTCCACCTTCGGTGGGTGATCCACCTCATGTGGAATATTATATTATTTCTCCTACCTACCCACACCTATTTCCTACCTACCCTTGTTTCTCATTGAGCCACTTGTCATATTTGTGTGCTCATACATCCATATGGCCTTGCCTATATAAGCAGGCCTCTATTCATTGTATTGGTTAATCCAGTTGATCATTTTTATATTGATGAGAATCAGTTTGTTCTTGTCATTCTATTGTCTCTTTTATGCTTTTCATTGTGCCCTTGATCTTGGCAAAATCCAACATGGTATCAGAGCCATTGGGGCTTCGTTGATCAGTTTTTGGAGACATCGTGGAAGGCTTCTATTTTCGGATTTGGGTATCTTCATTTTTTGGAGGCATCATACAGCGATTTGGACATCACCGTTGAATCCGGGAGGCCATTTCCATAAATTTTGACTATAAAGTCGACCTATTTTGGTGAGGAAATTTTTTTTTCCCCAATTTTGCTAATCGTACGGATTTTTCGAATTTTTTTTTTTTTTTCAAAAAAATTTTCATTTTTCAGAAAATTGTTTTCAAAAAAAATCAAAAAAAAAATATTAAAAAATTCGAAAAAGTGATAAAAAAAAAAAGGAAATCAAAAAAAAAAAAAAGGGAAAAATTGGTTTGGGGGTCCGCAGACCCCCGTACCCCCGTGACTGCAGGTTTGAACGCAGGGTATTGTACAACCCGCAGACTGTCATGACCGTACCCCCCGGCTGTCCTGCGTCCTCCGAAGACCGAGCCTCGACCACCGGTTCCGCGTGCACGCCACCGCCCGCCTCCCGGGTCTCCCTCCCGCGCTGCTGCCCGCAAGTTCTTTCCGGCCGGTGCCGCTTCGAGCCTGCGTCCGCTCCAGCCTCGGTCTCTCCTCCCGTCCTTGCAGCACAGTTTGTCTGCCCGCTCTCGCCGCCTCCACGACCCGCGCCGCCGCAACGCTCGGCTCCGCTCCGGCCGCAGCACCCAGACCTCCTCCGCTTCGGCGCCTCCACAGGTCCTCCGCTGGCGGCTCCCGTGCAGCGCCAGCTCCACTGCCACGCAGCAGACAGGTCACCAAAACAAGCGAACCCGCGTCTGCCACGTGGCAGGCGGCCACTGGCCAGCGGGTACCCTCCGTACAGCCAGTCAGATTTTCCGTACTGCCACGCATCATCGTACGGACTGCCACATCAGCTTGCCACGTCACATATTCCGTGCAGTACGGACTGCACAGTCAGCAGGCCGAGTCATCCGTCCGTACAGTACGGACGCCCAGTCAGCAGGCAGCGAAGTTTTCATGATGGTCATACGGCCGTCAAATTTAACACACTGTTTTGCTAACGTCAGCGCCACATCAGCATTTTTTGAAAATTTTTAAACCCCTCTCCATTGGGCTTTTCAGTTTTGCAGTCCAACTTTGGAAGGCCATATCTTGCTCATTTTTGCTCCTTTTTGGGTGCAATTTTTTTTGAAATGGGCTAAAATTTTGTGATCTTCGCAGTGGTGTGGTTATTTTCTGATTTTGATGCACAGGTTTTTTGGAATTTTCGGATTCTCTCAGCTGTACCTGTCCAATCCTCAATTCTGCAACTTCAAAGGCCTCATTTGAGCTCATACGACCTCCTTTTCAAGTGCCATTTTTTTTGAAAGTGCTTATTTTTTCATCTACTTTCAGAATCTATGATCAAATTTCAGAGATTTTGAGTGAAAAATGTACTTTCAGATATTGGTCTTATTTGGCCTATTAGGTACTTTTAAATTGCTTGGATCTTAGTTAGATCTCTTGCATTATCAGTTGAGTCTCTTTTGGCCTTCATGAGGCAGTTGTACAATTGTAAATCAGAAGTCCACTTTGCCATTTTTTACAAGTGGCCCATTGTATACGCACTACTTATAAAGTGCCAAAATCATCACATTTGGGGGGGTTCTTTGATTGAGTGAATTTGGGGGGGTGTCTTGTGTGATTGTGCCTCTTTTGTGCTCTTTCCATTCTTGTTGCAATGAGTCCTAATAAGTTTCCACCATTAACTCCACATAATTATGCATCATGGAAAATTAAAGTATGGAGTAAACTAATGGAAAAGGGTCTCACACACTACATAGATGGAACAATAACAACACCACCTGATCCTAAGGCTGATCCAAATGCTCAATTAGAATGGCTCACTAAGAATTGCATGGCTCTTGGAACCTTACGCAAGTATGTATCAGATGACCTCATTTTCCACATTGAGAAGTGTAAAACAATTAAAGAGGCTTGGGATATGTTTCAGAAATTGTATGGACAAGTTGATGAAATCAGAGGCTACCAGATTGATAATGAGCTCACCAACTTAGATCCCAAGAATTTTGATACAATCCAAGATTATGTAACCAAAGCAAATGAGCTAAGAGCAAAGCTAAAAGATTGTGGAATAGACAAAAAGGATGCTCAATTGATATTCAACTTGTTGGACAAGCTTGCACCAGAGTATGCAGCATTTGTATCTAGCTTCCAAACTCATCGTTTGACAGTGGGGAGTTCTTATGTTATGCCTTCTTTTGAAGCTTTCACAGAAATGTTGATATTGGAACAATCTAAGTTGTTGAACATGGGGCTTCTCAAGTCTTCAAAGTCCAAGGCTTTGGTAGCAAATCAAGGAAATCAAGGAAGTCAAGGCAAAAATTCCAACAAGAAGAAAAAGCAATCTAAGTCTCAACCACAACAAGAAAAGGGACAATCATCCTCTCCATCACAAGGCAATCAACAATCCTCTTCCAAGAAGGGGACAACACCTAAGAAGGATAAACCAACTTGTGCATATTGCAAAAAGTATGGTCATGATGAGCATCGATGCCACGCAAAGCAAGTTGATGAGTTAACCAATCTTCTCAAGAAAAACAACATCAACTTGCCATCCGCCTACACAAAGAAGGATTCCTCTTCTTCTTCTTCCTCACAGTCAAAAGGAAAAGGGCAAGCATTTGTGGCTAAAACAGGTTCTTCACAGCAATGGATACTTGACTCGGGTGCCTCATATCACATGGGTTCTAGAAAGGAGCAGTTTTCTACATTAGAGCCATCTAAGGTACCTCACATTTACATAGGTGATGATACACAAGTAGAGGTTGAAGGGAAAGGTTCAGTTGACATGGATGATGGAACATTTGAGAATGTTCTCTATGTTCCTAACTTGTCTACCAACCTTCTCTCCATCTACCAAATCACTCACTATGGGAATGGGAAAAAGGTTGAGTTTACACCAGATTCAGTTGTGGTAAAGGAACTTGATGATGATGCCTTGGTAGCAGTGGGACAAGTCAATGACAACTCAAGGCTTTATTCATTTTCCCACTTTGTGCCAAGTTCACCTTCTAGGGCCTTGCTTACTCATTCAAATTCAGAAAGTAAGCTATGGCATGAGCGGTTTGGTCACCTCAACTACCGCTATCTTCAGCAGCTCAGCACTAAAGACATGGTCACAGGTCTTCCTCAAATCAGCTTTTCAGAGGGTGTATGTTCAGGTTGTTCCATGGGCAAGCATCCCGAAGAGAAATTTGATAAAGAGAAAACTTGGAGAGCTTTGGAAGTTCTTCAACTTGTTCACAGTGATGTAGCAGGTCCATTTCCAGCACCTTCATTTAGTAAGGCCCGCTATGTTCTTACCTTCATTGATGACTACTCCCGCTTCACTTGGGTCTACTTTCTCATTCATAAGAGTGAAGTATTTGACAGATTTCAGGACTTCAAGGCTCGTGTGGAAAAACAATCAGGGAAAGTGATCAAGATTCTTCGTACAGATAATGGTAGGGAATATGTGAACAAGAGACTTGAGGACTTTTGTACATTTGAGGGGATTGATCTTCAGCATTCTGTTGCATACACTCCACAGCAGAATGGGGTTGCAGAACGCAAGAATCGAACTCTCAAAGAAATGGCTAGCTGTATGATTCATGCACGTTCTCTTGATCCCGCCTTTTGGGCAGAGGCTATCAGTTGCGCCACTCACATCCAGAATCGGGTTCCTCACAAAGCTTTACAAGGTATTACTC
Source organism: Cryptomeria japonica (assembly GCF_030272615.1). NCBI lineage: Eukaryota > Viridiplantae > Streptophyta > Pinopsida > Cupressales > Cupressaceae > Cryptomeria > Cryptomeria japonica. The sequence goes on from NC_081411.1 coordinate 828,701,190, forward strand.
CTTTTGAAGCTTGGGTTGGTAGGAAACCGATTGTGAGACATTTCAGAGTCTTTGGGTGTCCAGCATGGGCTCGCATTCCTCCACAGAAACGCAAGGCATTGGAACCACAGAGTCGGCCTTGCATATTTGTTGGATATCCTGAGGGTTTTAAGGCATACAGATTGATGGATCCAGAGACACATGAGGTATTCATTGAGAGGAGTGTTCACTTTGAGGAAAGCTCTCCTAGCTTAGCCTCTCTACCTCCTCCACCTTCCTCCATTGTGGATGGTGATGTTAGTGATTCAGATGATGAGACTCCCTCAACTCTGACTCGCAGGGTTACACCTCCGCAGGGTCCATTTGTAGTTGAGGTGCCTCATTCTCCACCTCCACCTAGACCTCGTTGGGCTCGACAGACACTTGAGTCCGCGGGTTCTCTTGTTGGGGATCCTTTGGATACACGGAGAACTCGATCACAACATCAGGATCATCCACATGCATTTATTGCTACCGCTTCCGATCCACAGACATTTAGGGAAGCATCAGGGGTTCCTGAGTGGGACCAAGCTATGGAGGAAGAGTATAGTTCCTTGATGAGGAACAACACATGGGATCTAGTACATCTCCCTAAGGGGAGAAAGATGGTTCGATGTAAGTGGATCTATCGGACCAAGTTTGCAGCGGATGGTAGTGTGGATAAGTATAAGGCTCGGCTGGTTGCCAAAGGTTTCTCGCAGGTTGCAGGTGTTGACTATACTGAGACCTTTGCACCCGTAGCTAAGATGAACTCCATTCGTTTGACACTTGCTATTGCTGCAGCTCATGGTTGGGCTGTACATCAGATGGATGTGAAGAGTGCCTTTCTTCATGGTGATCTTGATGAGGAGATTTATATGGAGCAGCCACAGGGTTTCATCCAGGATACTTCTTTGGTTTGCAGATTGAGGAAATCTATCTATGGCCTTAAGCAGGCCCCCAGGGCTTGGTATGCCAAGATGGATTCCTTTCTTCTCTCCGCAGGTTTCACCAGGTGTCATTCCGATCCGAATGTCTACATTTTGCGACAGGATGACTCTCACTTGATACTTGTGCTCTATGTTGATGACTTGATCATTACAGGGAGTACTTCATCCATCATTAGCAGGGTCAAATCTACTTTGCATGACAGATTTTCTATGATTGACTTGGGTCTTTTGCACTACTTTCTCGGGATTGAGATTTCACAGTCATCTTCCGGGATTACTCTATCGCAGCCCAAGTATGCTCTTGATCTACTTGCACGCTTTCATATGGCTGATTGTAAGCCTGCCCCGACTCCCTTTCTTTCAGGAGTCAAGCTTGAGGCTCAGTGTTCTTCTCCACTAGTTGATGCCACTTTGTATCGTCAGCTTGTGGGTAGTCTCATCTACTTGACTCATACACGCCCTGATATTTCATTTGCAGTTGGCATGGTTTCCCGCTTCATGCAGGAACCACATGAGCTTCATTGGAAAGCCGCCAAACGCATTCTACATTACATCCAGGGTACACATCACTATGGGATTCACTATGCAACAGGCATAGGACTTCGCTTGTTTGGTTACACAGACTCCGATTGGGCTGGCGATCTAGTTGATCGTAAGTCTACTTCTGGTTACAGTTTTCACCTTGGTTCGGGCCCCATTTGTTGGCAGAGCAAGAAGCAACATGCTATTGCTCTCTCTTCGACTGAGGCTGAGTATCGAGGCGTTGTTAACGCAACGACTGAGACCATTTGGCTCCAGCAGATTCTCATAGAGTTTGGATTCACTACTCCACGACCGACAGTCCTATATTGCGACAATCAGAGTGCCATTTCCATCTCGAAGAACCCGGTCCAGCACCAGCGGACCAAACACATCGAGATTCATATGCACTATATCCGAGAGCTCATCCAGGAGCAGGTCATTGATTTGCAGTATTGTTCTACAGCAGAGCAGGTTGCTGACATATTCACCAAACCTTTCACCGAGAGTAAGTTCCAGCAGTTGCGAGCTCTCTTGGGGGTGCGGGATGTGTCATTAGGGGGGGTCAGCTGACTTCTCCTTCCTCTCTTATGGGGGGGACTTTTTCCTCTTTGAGGTTTTGTCCTTCTTCCTTGAGATTCTTTTGTACATTCATCTCTCTTTTGGGGGGGAGTTTTTTTTCCCACCGGGTTTTCTCCCTTTCTCTGTTTGTGAGAGATTGCATTGCATTGTTTTGCTTGCATTTGCATGTTGTACATGGGTACCTATCATGGCCTCATAGCCGGGACCCATCTTGCTTAGTTGCATTGTAGACTTAAGTGCATTCCCCTAAGTTGCACTTAAGGGGGGGTGTTGGTGTAAATAATTATTCATCATGGATATTATTACACTTACTTAAGTTTACTTAGGATAATGCATTACATAGTAGTTTGGATATGAGACACTTGGGTGTTTGTGCCTCATTGGGATAGTGTGTGTAGGAGAAATTCCACCTCTTATGGTGTTGATCTTGTTATTACACTATCATATCCACTTATTGTGGAGTGATAATTCCACCTTCGGTGGGTGATCCACCTCATGTGGAATATTATATTATTTCTCCTACCTACCCACACCTATTTCCTACCTACCCTTGTTTCTCATTGAGCCACTTGTCATATTTGTGTGCTCATACATCCATATGGCCTTGCCTATATAAGCAGGCCTCTATTCATTGTATTGGTTAATCCAGTTGATCATTTTTATATTGATGAGAATACAGTTTGTTCTTGTCATTCTATTGTCTCTTTTATGCTTTTCATTGTGCCCTTGATCTTGGCAAAATCCAACACAATTGCACTGCACAATGATGCAAATACGCCAGATTGGTTATTTTTGTCTTGGGGTCCGTTTTTCCGATTTTCTAAGTTTTAGATTGGATTTTCTTCTTTTCTCAATTTTTTTTAGGGTCTGTCCAGAGGCTGAGTATGTTCCTAAGTTCTCTTGGATGCCTGGAGTAGTGATTTGATACATTATTTGGTTATTTGTATTGTTGCAAGATGAATAATCCCTTGCTAGGTTATGGCTCCTTGGTCTATGTTGATTAATGAGATCTATGTGAATTATGTTATTGACTCATTGTGCATTATGAGAATTTATCTTGGTTAGCCGAATTGTTTTTTGTGAACCTTTATTGTTTTGATTTCATGTGTTGTTGAGGCCTAGGTGCATGATTAGGGCGAGTGGGCTTCTGTGAGCTATCGAGGTCATGAGGAATAGACTGCTAGGATTCTTGAGTAATAGAGTCGAGGTCTAGATCATTTGGATAGCTCATTGGAAGTTTTCCATTGTAATTGATAAGTGATAACATAATAATTTAATCTTAGGTGGGTTGGGTAGATTAATTCATCTAAGCAATATAATAAATGTGTTTTGTAATACCCATCTCATGGATCGGAGACCAGAGTGAGGTGGTAGATCTAGTAATTGGGTAAACCGTACTACCTTGATTTCCTCAAAGGATGAGATGGTTCCGCATGTGTATCCTATGTGGTAGCATGTGATGACACTCTTTCCCTACATGTTGGTCCTAGTTCCTTATACCTTGTTGTTGAGTCAACTCTGGAGGTTTCTTGGTTGTTTGGTATGTTTCCCTTGGTTCGTGTTAGATTTGTTTCCTCTTTGGTTGATGGGTGTCAACTTAGATCTAGAGTGTGTGTGGGATCTTGTGTCATCTCCTAGAACGAGGGGTGATTCCTTTGGTTCCACATGGTCAAGTGGTTGGTCAATTGGGATGTTTTTCTTGGTTGTCATGTGTGGATGTGGATCTCTTATCTCTTCAATTCATGGATGGATATTCATAGCAGATTATTGCTCATGATTCATTTGACATGTATATGTAATTATAATTGAGAATTATGCTCATTGTTGTAAAAGACATTGCATTCATGTATCTAGTAGATGTTATTAGGGAAAATGATGTATCATGTATATTTTGAGAATGATTAATAATGAGAATAATAGGTATTTAATCTATAGATGTGTTCTTAGTGCTATGCTTTTGATGATGTAATTAGTTCATATTGTTATGGTTTATTAATGTGATAATTGGTATTGAAATGGTTAATTGATGTTAAAAGAAATGAATGGTTGGGATTAGGAAAATTTGGTATTGGTGCTTTAAAATGAATCTAATGGGGTTAATTGGTAGTTGCATTATTGAATATTCCATTTAGGATAGATAGATTAGAAATGATCTTGCATATGTGCATGGAAGGAATAGTTGATAGTACAAGCAATGTGTATTGGATTAGTTGTAATTATGATGTTATTGCTTATGATTAGTAGTATAAGTAATTACGTTGATTTACCCTAGGGAAGTTAGATGTTATTGATGTAGTTGTGTTTAATTCCTCTTGCGTATCTTATTGGAGTTTATGTTCATATTGATTTAATACTACTAAGATAATGAATGGTATTGCATATGCGAAGCTATTGTATTGGATGTGAGCATAAATGTTTTTAAAAAAAAGATTATCTTTATTTTACATGTTAGTTAGTGTATTTCTATAGGGTATTTTGGTGGGCATTACATAAGAAATGACCACCATCAGATTTATAATAAAGACAACTATCTGATTTAGAACGCTCAAATCCCAAACTCAAAACATATGTATCAAATTTATGGTACCATATCCTAGGACTCTATTTGAGGCCATACAAATATTTCTTTAATTTACAAACCAAATTAATTTTACCTCTCACCACATAGTGGATTGGCTGTGTCATATAAATATCCTCCTCCAAATCACCATGAAGGAAAGCAATTTTCACATCCATTTTCTCAACCTCTAAATCATAAGTAGCAGAAATAGAAAGCAAAAAGCTAATGGATGCAATATTTTCAACAGGATAAAATATCTCACCATAATCAACATCCTCAACCGTAGAGTAACCTTTTGCAACCAACCTTTCTTAATACTTTTCAATGCCTCCATCTGGACCGATCTTTTTCTTGAACACCCATTTACAACCAACATATTTTCATCCATCAGGAAATGGTACAAGATCCTATGTTTCATTCTTTTTCAAAGCTGCCATTTCTTCTTCCATAGCAATTTTCCAGGATTCTACATCATTTATACCTAATGCCTCTTCTACAGATCTAGGTTCATCCATATTAGTATTCAAAGCAAAAATACATCTCCAATTATCAGGTGAATACCTTTCAGGTGGTTGTCTATGTCTTATGGACCTTCAAACAAGTTGAGTTGAAGGTTCTTCATCCTCTTCTGAAAATTTAGAGCTAGATGAGCTCTCCTCAACGTCTTGCCTATCTAGGGGTCTCGATTCAACTATTTCAGGCATAGAAGGAAATTGAATCACGTCCTCCTATTTAGTCTCTTCTAGCTACAATGTAACAAAACGAGACTTAATTTCTCTAAAAAAACACTCCTACTATGTATTACCTTATGTGCAATAGGGTCCCAAAGCTTGTATCCTTTCACACTAAATTGTATCCAATGAAGATACATTTCACAACCTTGTTCTCCAACTTTGTTCATTTCTTCTTTGGAACATGTGCATATACCTCACAACCCAGAACTCTAAGATGTCTCAATGAAGGCTTGTGACCCAACCATGCTTCCATAGGCATTTTATCAACAAGAGTTGATGTAGGAGACCTGTTAATCAAGTAGCAAGCAGTGGCAAAAACTTTAGCCCAAAACTTTTGTTCTAGACCAACACCACTTAACACACTCCTAGCATTCTCCATCAGTGCCCTATTCATTCTTTCTGCAACTCCATTCTGTTGTGGAGAATACAAAGTTGTCTTCTTTCTATTAATGTCACAATCTTTATAGAATCTATCAAAATCATTAGAGAAAAATTCACTGCCATTATTAGTCCTCAAAAAAAAAATTTGTTTTCAATATGCAACTCAACCATTGATTTAAATTATTTAAATCGACTGAAAAATTCATATTTACTCTTTGAAAAATATACCCATGTCCTACTAAAATCGTCAATAAATGAAACATAATATGTGGATTTTCCAATGGAAGGAACATCTATAGAACTAAACACATCAGAAATGAATAAGATCCAAAACACCACAAGATTTATGAGAACTTGAGTAAAACTGAATGCGGTTTTGTTTTCCATAAATGCAATGCTCACAGAAATCAAAGTCAAGATTATAATCCTTCAATAAGCTTTTTATTTTTCAAGGTCCTTAGAACCTTTTGTCCAATGTGGCCAAGTCTCCGGTGCCATAACATAGTCTTCTCTACAAGTAAATTTTCTTCAGAAGAAAGAGCACCCTTAGGTACTCAAAAGCCATGTCCATCCGCTGGAGGTGAAACCCTCAAATCTTCCGACAAATTTGTTAGCTCAAAATAATAGGTGTCTAATTTGGTACTTCACTCAAACTTAGGGACAAAAATTCCTACTTTAGAAGCTATCAAGCCCCATTATCTTGGTCCATTTATAATATCAACCTAAGGTCGTTCAACTTGAAATGGGACAACATAGTATGTGCACTAAGAGCTTGAAGGCACAATTCTATCCTAATCTCAAGCAAATGAAATGTTGAATCAGTCTGCATAAGGAAATAACATGCTCCTATATCTTAACACAAGAAAGTTGCATCAAATTCTACTATCAACATATGAACTTCAATTGTTCTATTCTGTCGTGGCTACAAGAACGAACATAGATTATCAGTCTAGCGACTGTAGGAGTGGACAATGAACAACTTACTAGAACATAATTAAATTACTTCAAAAAATAAAGTGCATAAAAACAAATGTACAGAATCCTTAGCAAGTGGGCCCCCTTGAGTGAGTCTCCTGAATTAGAAGTTACAACAAAAGTTAACTATGAAGCTTGCATAACCATATCAAAACACCATAAACTTATTCAAGATAGTAAATATGCTTTTTATTCAGAATCAACTCGACGACATAACATAGTCTGATATCAAAAGTAGAAAAAACTAACTAAACTAGGAAACTTTAGAAGGATTTATATAACATTCATCCTTACAACAGTTTTCCACAATAGTCACTCCACTCCTAATATCTAGGTGGAGGATTTTATTTAGAATATAAAGTCGAAGAGAACTAAGAAAAATAGGACTTTGTTTCATCGTTGAACATTTGTAAATCTTCCATAGATTTACTCTATCATCCAACATGGGTATTTAACAAAATCATTAATAGAACATGACTGTTCTTGAAGGCTCCTTAATGACTTTCAAACAACTAGTCCCCAAGTTATAACAAACTTTGACCCTTTCATGCTTTGTTATCCTATCATGTCCATGTTGCCATTGTGCTGATAATAAAGCCATGTTTCATCACAAAAAATCTTCCACACAACTATACATCAAGGTTAACACAAGTACTTCTATTCACATTTCATGACAATTCATAAGGTTCACTATTTTGTCATAATGAAGGTTTAAAACTATAGACAACATAACCATCATATAGGCTTAAAAATTTAGTCAAAGTATATATTATAACATCCTAACAGTAGGTATATAAAGTCTTGGGTATCATAAAATTACTGCAAATAGGAACAAAAACTATGACTCATCAGATGTATCCACAAAATTACTTTTTACAAAAGTGTTATCACACTCATTAGTGTAAGTCGCTAACTCATACAAAGTGTCAAAATTGACACCTCTAACAATCACTATCGTACCCTTAATCATCTTGCATCCTTCATCAGAAAAGACTACCAACATACCCGTATCTATTAGTTTGCTTAGAGATAATAAATTTTGTTTTAATCCAGGGATATGCAACACAACACCAATCCTTTTTATTATACCATCAGGAGACCTGATCCTAACTTTACCATGACCAACAATATCGAAATGTGAATCATCACCCAAGTACACCTTACCTCCATTAATTCTTCATATTCAAAAAACTAATCTCTATTGGAAGTCATATAAAAAGATGCACCTGATTCAATTAACCATGCACCATTACTTTCATGAGTAGACAAAGCTACAATGAATGCATCACCATCTTCCTTTTTATAATTGAAATCAAAATCATACTTCTTCTTTTCTTCTTTGCATTCTTTACGGGTGTGTCCTGGTTTACCGCAATTCCTACAAATGACTTTAGACTTTTGAGGAGATTTTGATCTCCCTCTAGAATTTGATTTATTATTCTTCTCATTCTTCTTGCCTTTTTCCTTAGGTCTTCCATGGATAGTTAAGGCTTACATCAAACCGATGGATACCTTCCTCCGTATCTCTTCACCAAGAAGGACACCCAACACATCTTCAAACTTCAAACAACATAATTATTGTTGATAGCCATAACAAAAGAATCCCATGAATCAGACAAAGAACTAAGTAAGATTTGGTATTTCTCCTCCTCCTCCATCTTAAAACAAACAGATGCCAATTAAGCCACCAACATATTAAATGCTTCCAGGTGGTTTGTAACTCATCCACCCTCTTCCATTCTCAAGGAATATAATTTCTTCCTCAAGAAAATCCTAATTTAATAAGGATTTCGCTTGATACATTTCACCAAACTTAGTTCATAGCTTTTGTGCAAAGTTCTCTTCGTGGACATTGATCATAACAGTGTCTGTCAAGCACAGTCTTATTAGACCCTTCGCTTTACGGTCCATAATATCATATTGAGCAGCCACAGTAGGATCTAAGGGTCTTGAGACATTTACATCAACAACGTCCCATAGATTTCAATCTATTAGCAAATCTTCCATCTTTAGCTTCCACATCTCAAAATTAATTCCATTAAATTTGTCCACCTCTATTCTCCCCGATGAACTTGCCATCTAAAAATTCCTGCAACAAGATCAAAAACTCTCTTTTGCATAAGCTCCCTCTCAAATCTAGATTAGTTCAAAAAACCCAACAACCCACAATTGAAACTAAAGGTGATCAAGCTTTGATACCACTTGTATAGAAGTTAAGTAGTGAACAACTTCCTACACTAACCTTGAGAGAAGGGTAATGCAATTTTTTTTTAGATTGTTACAACAATTACAAAAACTTAACGAAATAGACATAATAACATGTGTACCATAACACAGTTATTTACGTGGGGAAAACCCTCACACTCCAAAAGCTGCCCAATATATTATTCAACAATTAATTATAGATTATAATATACTTATAGAGAAATCTCTTCATGGGAGTACCACTAATCAGAGATTCAAAGGTAACTCAATAGCCATAAGACTCTTACACACAACCTCTATCTCATGCACCTCGTATATAAGAGACATAATAAAAGAAACCATTGAATGGTATTACAAAAGCATGGGTTAAAACCACCCAATAAAGTAGAGCCAACCTTATCTCCATTCTAAATGTCCTATGACATGTCAAAACACACATCACCATGTGTTCCTCCCTTTTACAGCTCATTTATGTGTCCGATGCATTTTATATTTCCTATTTTAGGAGTCCAAACTTTTGGAGGCCATAACTTGTGAACGTGTGTCCGATTGATGAACCGGTCGAAGCGCCAGAAAGATCGCAAAGTGCTCTATCACCTTGTAAATAGCTAAGTAATTTGCACCCACTTTTCAAGGCATTTCAGAGGGTTTGAAGTCCTCAAAATTAAATTTAAACCTTTCATTGCACCCTTCAAAAATGGAAACTTTAATACCTTCAAAACTAGTTGTGATCTTATGACAAAACTTTACCGACATGCTTATCTAGCCAATTTGAAGCTTTGGGGAGAATTTCACACCATTTCATGCTCAAATGAAAATTTATGATAAATAGTAAGCTCATGTAAATGCAATGTTGAGACACCATTTTCCCAACATTTAGATCTAGGTTTGTTCTCTGATTATTAGTTCTAGATTTGCCTATTTATGTTGTTCATTATCAATTTTGCATCATTAGGCCTAGTTCTTGCATTCAATTTCCAATTAATAAAAATCAATCAACTAAGAGATCAATAAATTAAGTGTCCAACTCTCACCAATAGGTCTAAAGTTGAGGCCTAATTGGTTGTTCTCTAATGCAATCGATGAGATTGGGTTTGATTCCTAGCTTGCATGTTTAGACTAGTGAATACTATTTTTCCTACATTACACATACCTATATAGTTGACCATGTGTATGAAAGATGTGAATAAATAAATACACCCACTGTTCCCCAAAGAGAGAAAGCATTAGTATATAAGATCTAAACAAGGAATGATACCTTATCCACATGTGGTAAGATCAAATGAAATAATATATAATAAAATAAAATTGATGGACACATGAAAATGACTAACCAACAACCATTGTGTACTCAGTGGGAACAATAAATATGGCATAAAAATCAATGCCTCAATGGTCCATCCTAAATAATACCATGATGAATAAGTGATGTTGATCAATGGATGATTGTGAAGTGTGTCCTTATCAACAACAACAATATATAAATTCGATGGGTTGACGTGATCTTCATAGTAATAATCCTAGATGGTTTCACTTATGGTTTATACATTTTTTATAGAGACGTTTCGATAGATTTTTCTTTATTATCACTTTGATCATTGTTATGAGAATGCATGTCTAAATATTTCTCTTTGTAATTTTTTGTCCCATGTTGAAATTCCTTGGATTACTTTATTTCTATTTTAATATTTATTAGGGTTGGAATGATAAAGGTTTCTTTCACTTGTGGGCCAAATGTTGATTTAATAATTTGCACACAAAAAAGTAGATTTACTTCATTAGAATTGGCATTCCCAACATATATTTGCATTCCTCCTAAACATTCTATGTGTTACCCTTTTCCTTCCAAACCACATGCAATAACTTAATTAAACATAAACTAGTAATTTAAATCACTCTTTTCGCAATAAAATATAATCATCATGACATGAAAATTTTCAAAAATGTAGCCCTCATAATAAGTTTTCCAAAGATATAGATTTTAATGTATTTGTCCTAATATTATATATTTTATATTTCCTAACAAAAATAAGCTAATTCAAAAAATCAAAGACCTATGTTCAACACATGTGAAAATAAAAAATTGATGACAAATTCTAAGAAATAAGAGGGTTCCTCATATTAGTGTATCTCTATCAAGAAAAATAATCAATTAATCTGAGTATACAGATGTAAAGATGTATTGTGAGAAACTATATCTAAAGGACTACTTATTATCATTTAAAAGTGATAAGAAATATAATATGTAACAAATAAATTGCAAAAAATAGAAATTAGTATTGAAATCTATATTGAGAATTATTGACAATATTTTATTTCTAGCTCGAGACATGTGATACTAAAAAATAATTCTCTAAAAAATATTATAAGCATGATAAAAATTTTGTTAACAACTTATTAGTTTATATATCTTCAAATTATTAGTTTATATATCTTCAAATTCTTCACGGTTTACTTGCTATAATTGAAAGAAAATAATTTTTAAAATATTGGTTTTAAAGTGAGATAGGCCTTTATTCATCAAGCAATGGGCCTTATGATCAGCCATGATACCACCACATGGTGTGTCGTTTATGGTCACTTGTATATGTGTGTGTACGTACATATATATGTGTACACATATGTATATGTATATGTATATATATATGTATATGTATATTTATATACATGTATGTATGTAGGTGTGTGTGTGTATACACTCACATACATACATATACATATATACATACATATATGTGTGTGTGTGTGCATATACACATATACACATATATACATATACATATACATATACATATACATATATATATATATACATATACATATGCATATACATATGCATATACATATACATATACATATACATATATGTATGTGTGTATATATGTACATACGCGCGCGCGTACGAGCGTACATGTACACGTACACATAATTATGTTATGAATGCTAACTCTATTCTTATTTTTTTATAAAACCAACACAATCAATATAAATTATGATGGAAGATTCCCTATCATCCATCTCTTCTTGGTATACTCATATCTTGGGGTGTTAAAGATATATTTTTATGACTATGGATACCCTTAACTTGAATAAAATTATTCTAAAAAAGATCTTGAATTTTTTGTATGTGTTATCATACATTGGGCTCATGTATATGATAATAATCACAAAGATTTAATATTATTAAAATGTGGTGTGCAATGTTTAGATTTATCCATTAGTGCGATGGGAGGTAATGTGTAAGTTGATTTTGCAATAATCATTGTAACAATATGTATGAAGGATATTCGTGAATGGCTATTTTTTGCACTTTCAATCGGTCTTTGGGACTCTATTACAAGTAAGCAAGGGGGGGAAAATAATATCTTTACTTGTAGTCGGGTCTCCAAGACTCAACTGAAAGTCTATTCATATTAAAAAAATTGCACTTGAAGTAAGAAGACTCGATTTTTCACTTTTGAGGCAACGTGAGGAAGTAACGAAGTCGGGTCAAACACATGCTTTTGTATTGGCAAGAAAAGACAATATATTACTTGCAGTAGGGTTATGAAAACCCGACTACAAGTGACTTGGTATTGTAAAACACATGAAATACAACAGTTCTCTTGTAAAATGCAAAAGATATACTTGTAGTTGAGTCTTCAAGACCTTACTACAAGTCTTTTTGCATACAAAGACTTGCAATTGAAGTGAGAAAACCAATTACAGGTAAGCAAGGAGGGAAAAACAATATCTTTATTTGAATTTGGGTCTCCAAGACTTGACTAAAAGTCTATTCATATTAAAAAAATTGCACTTGAAGTAAGAAGACTCAATTTTTCACTTTTGAGGCAACGTGAGGAAGTAATGAAGTCGGGTCAAACACATGCTTTTGTCTTGACAAGAAAAGACAATATATTACTTGCAGTAGGGTTATGAAAACCCAACTACAAGTGACTTGGTATTGTAAAACACATGAAATACAACAGTTCGCTTGTAAAATGCAAAATGCATAGTTGTAGTTGAGTCTTTAGGACCCGACTACAAGTCTTTTTGCATACAAAGACTTGCAATTGAAGTGAGAAAACCCGATTTTTCTTAGATAGTGGATGGGGAAGAAATAGCAGAGAATACTTGTAATTGGATGCCCAAAGCCCGACTACAAGCATTATATCTTACATTATAAACAAGCCCATACACCTTAAAGGTATGCAAACCGATAAGTGGGTAGGTCGATGCAAAATGCACAAGGCCGATGATGGATGTTGAGTGAGAGCACATGTTTGGATATAAAGGGTGTTAATCTTAGAGGATTCGATTAATATTGAGAGAGGGGGTGAATCAATATTAACAATAATTTGAAATCAGAAACTTAGACTCAAAAAACTTTCACCAAATCAAATATAGATCAATACTAGAGTCATTTACAAGTACCGGTATCTACTGATAAACATCTATTAAACTGGTATATCAATGTTGCACATTAAGTGCTCATTAACCATGCATAAACTGAAAGTAAAGCAAACCATCACATAAAAAACATTCACCATATGAACATCATGATTTTCACATGGAAACCCAAATAGGGAAAAACCACGGTGGGAATTGGTACCCACAAATATTTTGCACTCTTTCCGAATGCGACCTGTTAGGAGCCAAGCCCGGTTAGAGGCTTACAATGATACCTTGTTAGGAGTCACCCAGTTAAGGGATTTACCTCAGTCATGTTAGGAGCTTTGATATGTTAGGATCAACCTCGCAAGAGGATTTAGAACTCAAATATTGAGTCACCCTGTTAGGGGATTTTACAATGTGAGGCTTGTTAGAACCTACCCGGTTAAGGGATTTTAGTTGTTGTAATTGTTAGAGAACAACCATGAATGATCTATGTATAGCACTCAACTGCTTGCTTGATCAGATCCAATTAAGTTCTAAGTCTGCATCACTCTGGCAAATATTCTCACACACCGTGGTTCATCTTCACACACTTCTCAAAATCACCGACACTTCAAAACATCAACCTTACCGATATAAATAACCTTTACAACTAGTTTGACATCAAAACCCTAAGACTTACTACATAGATCATCACAAATCTTTACAACTCATTACATATCATCATGTGGATTATTACAATCAATATTAGTCGTTGAATGATCATAAGTCGTCACAACAAGTTGATTTGGTACAAAGTCAAACCCTTAGCTCATTCTACTAAGCACTTTGCACATTCCCAAAAAAATCGCTCTCCACACGTGCCAGAACATCTTTCAAATGCATCACGTGGTTTGTGTTGCGTTATCATCAACATGTGAACTTGATGTAGATCACCGCCAAAACAAAAATCATTACTGGTCCTTAAACCCTCACAAAAAATCAACATAAATTATAAACATAACTTTCGGTTGTCACAACATGATGCAGTTCCGATCAGATAAATGATACAATGATAGAATCTTACATTCAAAACTACAAAGCCTCAATCATCACCAATCGCCATATACAATCATAATATTTCCCTGTTTATCGATTAAGGTCCTAATTCTCAGTTTCTTGATTCTTTACTGGTAAGCCCTCTCCAGTAGACCAAAAGATTTAGATGAAATAATACAACATAAGTAAACATCAGTAGACATGAATAAACATTAGTTGTCATTAATGACAACATAAATAACTGATCAAAATCACCCATCATGCAATCTCAATCTCTTCATCACAATGTCATCTCAAACAGCCTTGTACCAGTTCAGTCATCATTCTCCATCTATATCAGTTATGCCAAGCATGCCAAAAAAGGGAATAACATGAAGTTGCCATCGAATGAATGGGAAAGACTCACAACGGGGTTTTGAAACTTGAGAGCAAGTAAAGACTACACAAAGTTGTCATTCTCACAAAATACATCTACTACGACATGATGTAAACTTCTAATGCTTGCATTGTTGCAAATAATAGGAACCAATTACAAATAATGAATACTTGCAAACAAAGACTGCTGAAAGAACTTAATGAAAAGAAGGAAGAAAAATAATGGACAACTAAAAACACTTACCTCAAAAATAAGGACCACGCAAAACCCCAAAGCGAATCCTCACACAAAGAAAATACAAAATGAATCTCTCCCAAGGCTCACATAAAGGATAAGGTAGAAGACCTTTTCCAATGCAACAACAAACCAACCTTCCTCCTTAATCACAAAAATTGTTATATAGAGGAACAAACAAAGAGTTTATAGGAAGCCCTTAAAGAGTCGAATTAGTTTGATGTATGCTTGTAATCGGGCTATACTTACGTGACCACAAGTGACCAAAAGACTTGTAATAAAGTTAAAAACCCTCGATTACAAGTGACTTATAATATGAAAACTTAAAACTTGCAATCAAGTTATAATTACCCAACAACAAGTGACTAAAAGAAAGAAACTAAAGTGCAATCAGGTCATAAGAATATTATTGCAAGTGCAAGCCACTTAACAAAAACCCAATCCACTTGTAATTGGGTCTTAAAGACCCAATTGCAAGTGAATAAATTTCACTTGTAATGCACTTAGAGAGACCCCCAACTTGCATTATGACCTCTAAAACCTAATTTTGAAAAAAGAGTACAAAATGAAAGCTTAAAACAATAAAAATTAGCCAAGCAAAACCAAAGGAAAGCACACACTCAATATAGGCAAAATTTTAGACAAACTTTAACCTTGGAAATTGCACAAAGGGAATCAAAAGGATGAATTTTAACCAAAAATTAAAGGGGGTTGCTCACATTTTTTGTTTATAAAAATGAGGAGAACAAAGCGTGGGACCAAAGTGATGAGCACTCCGGTCCCAACCACTTTTTTCTAAATTTATAGGGATATGAGCTATCGTGATTCTAATGTTAAATCTAGATCGATGGCTCAACCCGAGATGTGTAGATATGCAAAATATGCTTTGAGAGTTGAAATTAGGGCAAGATTAAGGAAAAATCAAGATGAAATGATAAAGGGAACACCTATAATTAAGGGCCCACATAATAGTGTGATGATGTAATGAAGTTGAATAAGACCCATAATATTGAATTAAATATTAATTAATTACAACAAAGGTCCTATAATGCATAGAGGAAAGGGAAATACTAAAATAGGTGCTAGGAGAGTGTGAAATTGGACACACTAATAAAGGGTGTACAATTTATGACGCTACATTTAGCCCCCACTTTAGTGGAGTATGAGCTTACTATCATAATCTCAGTAAAGTAGAAAGATGAGAGAGAGGATCAAATAAGAGTGCAATCACAAGGAGATAAGACTTCACTAATTTTGAGGAACCAAGCCCCCAATCTTAGGATCTTAACTCACACAATCATATGCAAGGACACATAACATAAGGAGTTAATACTAAAAAAAAAACCTCAAGTCAACTAGCCGAAGAGACCTCGATAATCAAAATGTCTCAACCACTAATATCATTCTTGAAAAATGCCATCTCAAGAACACAAGTGATCACATAAAGGAGCAAAGCACACATCATACATGAATCATCAATAGGAAAGATATGAGTTCATGAGAAGAATGAAAGAGAGAGCACAAATACTCGCTAGATGCATTTTTCTACATGTGATCCATGAGAAGAATGATGAGAAAGGACATGTATACTTGCCCCCATATATGTTTATCTAGGTGATTCATGTTGGGGAGTGGAGTAGGAATAGTCTATTTGTGTTTTGCTAGTTCCACTCATCCTCGTGCATGTGTGCAAGTGATGTCTAGTTTCAAGTGTATAGCACCACGCATAAGAGTTTGTTTCATCTGGTTTCGAGCGTGCTTCAACTTGTTTAAGACATATAATGCAAATTCAAATGCCAAGAGGCGAATGTGTGAATGGTAAGGGGCAAATGTTTGGTTTCAGGAACATCTCCTATAAGAGAATGTGTAACTTTGTTTAAGATAGATACATGTCTAGTTTTGAGGGCATCTCATGTAAGAGTTTGTTTTCTCTGGTTTCGGTAATGTGCACCCTGTCTAAGAAATATATAAAATACTATATCTGATTTCGAGCATGAAACATCTTGTATAAGAGTTTGTTTTCTCTGGCTTCGAGAATGAACACCACATTTAAGACACACAAAAATATGGTGCAATATGGTATAAAGGGGGCAATATGGGTGCCCCCCCCTTTAATATGTCAACATGACCCTATGTTGATGTCTGTCTTAAGGAAGCTAAGAACAAGGATACCCACCTTCAGCACCAAGGAGATACCCTTTAGGCAACAA
Organism: Cryptomeria japonica; assembly: GCF_030272615.1. Lineage (NCBI taxonomy): Eukaryota > Viridiplantae > Streptophyta > Pinopsida > Cupressales > Cupressaceae > Cryptomeria > Cryptomeria japonica. Next base: position 828,718,325 of record NC_081411.1, read on the forward strand.
TGTCATAAATCAAAGCTAAAGAGGGAATACTCTTAGAATTAAAGAATATAATATAGCTTGAAAAGGAGATATCTTGCAACAAGTGTAAAGAGGATCCTTGGAGGAAAAAAGATCTTTTCACACCTACCTCCAAGAGGAGTTCTTGAACAAACATAGCATTTTCTATCAGAAGAAGAGAAGGAGAACAAGAATGCCTACCTTCCCCCTATTTCTAGGTGAAAGAGATTCTTGATGAAGGACAATACACTTTTGACCCAATGTGAAGGGGTGAGTTTATAATATATATACACTGCCAAGTGAAAAAGAGGTTGTAGCCAAGGACATACACCTCTTGCATAAAGAGAGAATCCTTGAACAAATAACAACTTCACATGAGGAATGACATCAAAGTGGATCCTTAGTGTTGGTGTAATTATTTATTCTTATAGGATATCATTACACTTTACTTAAGTTAACTTAATATAATGCATCCCATCATAGTTTGGATATGAGACACTTAGGGACGTGTGCACATATGGATGATGCTTGTAGGATAAATTCCACCTTTTGTGGTCTTATCTTCCTATTACATTCCACATTCGGTGGGTGATCCACCTCTTGTGGAATATTATATTATTTCTCCTATCTACCCCTGCTTTTTCTTACCTACCCTTGTTTCTCATTGAGCCACATGTCATGATTGTGTGCTCACATATCCATTCAACCTGACCTATATATGTAGGCCTATATTCATTGTATTGGTTAATCTAGTTGATCATTTATATATTGATGAGAATACAATTTGTTCTTGTCATACTATTGTCTCTCTTTTATGTGCTTTTCATCGTGCCCTTGACTTTGGCAAAATCTCACATGGTATCAAAGCCATTGGGGCTTCATTGATTGGTTTTGGGAGACATCTTGGAAGGCTTCTAATTTTGGATCTGAGGTACTATGTATTTTGGAGGCATCCTAGAGCATTTTTGACCTCGCCATTATGTCTAAGAGGTTGTTTCCATAAAAATTGAGTATAAAATTGACTTATTTTGGTGAAAGTCAAATTTTGGGTGTTGGAGGAATTTTTTACCCAATTCAAGTAGTATGGTACGAATTTTAGAAAAAAAATAATTTATTATGCAGAAAAAATATTTCATTTGATTTTTTTGGGGGGTTAAGGGGGGGGGGGTGGTTAATTAACCCCACCCGACCCACATCGTACCCTCTTGCAAGTTTTTTTGCAGGGGTCGTAGCCTGCGCAACACATAGGGTCGTACCACCTGCAAACACCTCTACCCGCTGGCACTGCCATAGCCAATCTATCCAAACACCAACAATAGGTGACCTCCCTCTGGTACTGCCTCTCTCCATTCGGAGACAGGCAACCTCACTCTCTCCAGCACTGCCTCCCACCAACCTCGACACCTGCTGCGACCTCCTGCCAGCAAGTCACCGACTTCGGCCACTGACCAGTCATTGGCTCCGGCCACCAAGCAGCCGACGATGATCTCCCGCCATGCTGCCACACACTCGTTACCTCCCTCCAGCAGGCCCATGTCCGCCAGGTGGCAGGAGGCCACTGGCCCATGGGTAAGACATAGTGACACATCATCTGTCCAGTTGGTCAACACATCACCATATCCGTATAATCAGGGAGAAGGGTGCACAACTATTTTGATGGTCATACAACCATCAAATTTAACACAGTGAATTTCTGACGCCATCCTATGTCAACACCTTTTTGAAAATTTTAGACCCCTCTTCGTTTAGCAATTTGGTTTTTTGAGTAAACTTTGGAGGCTCATAACTTGCTTAATTTTGCACTTTTTTGGGTGCATTCTATGTATTTGGGATAATTTTTAGTGCTCTCTGCAGTGGTGTGATTGTTTTTTGATTTTGTTGCACAGGTTTTTCAGAATTTTTAGATTCTCTCAACAATACATGTCCAATCCTCAATTTTGCAACTTCAAAGGCTTCATTTGGGCTCATATGACCTCCTTTTCAGGTGCCGTTTTTTTGGAAAGTGCATATTTTTTTTGTCTACCTTCATAATCTATCATCAGTTTGTAGAAATTTTGAGTGGATATTGTACTTTTAGATATTGGTCTTGTTTGGCATACTTGTTACTTGTAATTTGCTTGGATCTTAGTTTAGATCTCTTGCATTTTTAGTTTGAGTCTCCTTTGGCCTCTTTGGGGCAGTTGTAAAGTTGAAATTAGAAGTCCACTTTCCCATTTTTTGCAAGTGGCCCATTGTACACACACTAAGTATAAAGTGCCAAATCATCAGTTTTTTTTTTTTTTGGGGGGGGGGGGGGGGTTCTTTGATTGAGTGAATTTTAGGGGGGTGTCTTGTGTGATTGTGCCTCTCTTTCCTTGTGCTCTTTCATTTTTGTTGCTATGAGTACTCATAAATTTCCACCTTTAACTCCACATAATTATGCATCTTGGAAAATTGAAGCATGGAGCAAACTAATAGAAAAAGGGCTCACGCATTACATAGATGAAACAATAGCATCACCAGGTGATCCTAAGGTTGATCCTAATTCTCAGTTAGAATGGCTCACTAAAAATTGCATGGATCTTGGAACTTTGTGTAAGTATGTATCAGATGACCTCATTTTTCACATTGAGAAGTGTTCTACAATCAAAGAGGCTTGGGATATCTTTCAGAAATTGTATGGTCCAATTGATGAAATCAGAGGCTACAAGGTTGACAATGAGCTCACCAACTTGGATCCCAAGAGTTTTGATACAATCCAAGATTATGTCACCAAAGCAAATGAGCTAAGAGCAAAGCTTAAGGATTGTAGAATTGACAAAAAAGATACTCAGTTGATATTCAACTTGTTGGACAAGCTATCACCTAAATATGTAGCATTTGTTTCTAGCTTCCAAACTCATCGTTTGACAGTGGGGAGATCCTACACTATGCCTACATTTGATGCTTTCATAGAAATGTTGATGTTGGAATAATCTAAGTTGTTGAACATGGGGGTTCTCAAGTCTTCAAAGTCCAAGGCTTTGGTGGCTAATCAAGGGAGTCAAGGGAGTCAAGGCAAAGATTCCAAAAAGAAGAAGAAGCAATCTAAGTCATAGCCAGAGTAGGAAAAATGACAAACATCCTCTCCATCACAAGGCGATCTTTCATCCTCTTCCAAGAAGGGGACTCCACCTAAGAAGGATAAACCAACTTGTGCTTATTGCAAGATGTATGGTCATGATGAGCATCGATGCCACACCAAGAAAGTTGATGAGTTGACGAATCTTCTTAATAAGAACAACATCAATTTTCCATTCGCCTACAACAAGAAGGATTCATCTCCTTCCACTTCCTCACAGTCTAAGGGAAAAGGGCAAGCATTTGTGGCTAAAACAGGTTCTTACAGTAGTGGATACTTGACTCGAGTGCCTCTTATCACATGGGTTCTACAAAGGAGCAATTTTGTTCATTGGACCCATCAAAGGTACCTTGCATTTACATAGGTGATGATACTCAAGTTGAGGTTGAAGGATGGAACATTTGAGAATGTTCTTTAGGTTCCTAACTTGTCTACCAACCTTCTCTCTATCTACCAAATCACTCACTATGGGAATGGGAAAAAGGTTGAGTTTACACCTGATTCAATAGTGGTAAAGGAACTTGATAATGATGCCTTGATAGCAATGGGAAAAGTCAATGACAACTCAAGACTTTATTCATCCTCCCACTTTGAGCCAAGTTCTCCTTCTAGGGCCTTGCTTACTCATTCAAATTCAGAAAGTAAGCTATGGCATGAGTGGTTTGATCACCTCAACTACAACTATCTTTAGCAGCTTAACACTAAAGACATGGTCACAAGTCTACCTCGAATCAGTTTTCAGAGGGTGTATGTTCAGGATGTTCCATGGGTAGGCATCCTAGGAGAAGTTTGATAAGGGGAAAGCTTGGAGAGCTTTGGAAGTTCTTCAATTTGTTCACATTGATGTAGCAGGTCCATTTCCATCACCTTCATTTAGTAGGGCCCACTATGTCCTCACCTTCATTTATGACCACTACCGCTTCACTTGGGTCTATTTTCTTATTCATAAGAGTGGAGTGTTTGATAGATTTCTAGACTTCAAGGCTCATGTGGACAAGCAATCAGGGAAAGTGGTCAAGATTCTTCACACAAATAATGGAAGGGAATATGTGAATAAAAGACTTAAGGATTTTTGTACATTTGAGGGGATTGATCTTCAGCATTCAGTTGCTTACACTCCACAACAGAATGGAGTTGCAAAACACGAGAATAGAACTCTCAAATGAATGACTAGCTGTATGATACATGCACATTCTCTTGATCCCACCTTTTGGGCAGAGGCTACCGGTTGTGCTACACACATCCAAAATCAGGTTCCTCACAAAGCTTTGACGGGTATTACTCCTTTTGAGGCTTGGGCTGGTAAGAAACTGATTGTGAGACATTTCAAAGTCTTTGGGTCTCCAACATGGGCTCACATTCCTTCGCAGAAACACAAGGCATTGGAACCTCAGAATAGGCCTTGTATTTTTGTTGGATATCCTGAGGGTGTTAAGGCATATCGATTGATGGATCCGAAAACACATGAGGTGTTTATTGAGAGGAGTGTTCATTTTGAGGAAAGCTCTCCTAGCTTAGCCTCCCTTCCTCCTCTACCTTCCTCCATTGTGGATAGTGATGAGACTGATTCAGATGATGAGACTCCTTCAACTCTGACTCGTAGGGTTACACCTCCACGGGGTCTACTTGCAGTTGAGGAGCCTCATTCTCCACCTCCACCTAGACCTCATTGGGCTCGTTAGACACTTGAGTCAGCAGGTTCTCTTATTGGGGATCCTTCAGATACATGAAGGACTTGATCACAACATGAGGACCTTCCACATGCATACATTGCTATAGCTTCCAATCCACAAACATTTCAAGAAGCATCAGGGGTTCTCGAGTGGGACCAAGCTATGGAGGAAGAGTATAGTTCCTTGATGAGGAACAACACATGGGAGTTAGTCCCTCTCCCTAAGGGGAGAAAGATGGTTCGATGTAAGTGGATCTATCAAACCAAGTTTGCAGCAGATGGTAGTGTGGATAAGTATAAGGTTCAACTTGTTGTGAAAGGTTTCTCACAAGCTCCAGGTGTTGACCATACTGATACCTTTGCGCCCATAGCCAAGATGAACTCTATTCGCTTAACACTTGCTATTGTTGCAGCTCATGGTTGGGTTGTACATCAGATGGATGTGAAGAGTGCCTTTCTTCATGGGGATCTTGATGAAGAGATATATATGGAGCAACCATAGGGTTTCATCTAGGATTCTTCATTGGTTTGCAAACTAAGGAAATCTCTTTATGGCCTTAAGTAGGCCCCTAGGACTTGGTACGCTAAGATGGATTCCTTCCTTCTCTTAGCAGGGTTCACCAGGTGTCATTCTGATCTGAATGTCTACATTTTGCGATAGGATGACTCACACTTGATACTTGTGCTCTATGTTGATGATTTGATCATTATAGGGAGTACCTCATCCATCATTAGTAGTGTCAAATCTGCTTTACATGATAGATTTGCTATGAATGACTTGGGTCTTTTGCACTACTTTCTTGGGATAGAGATTTCACAGTCACCTTCCAGGATTACACTTTCATAGCCCAAGTATGCTCTTGATCTACTTGCACGCTTTCATATGGTTGATTGTATGCCTGCATCAACTCCCTTTCTTTCAGGAGTCAAGCTTGAGGCTAAGTGCTCTTCTCCACCAATTGATGCCACATTGTATCATCATCTTGTGGATAGTCTCATCTACTTGACTCACACACACCCTAACATTTCATTTGCGGCTGGCATGGTTTCCCACTTCATACAGGAACCACATGAGCTTCATTTGAAATCCATCAAACGCATCCTACACTACATCTAGGGTGCACATCATTATGGGATTCGCTATGCAGCAGTCACAAGACTTTGCTTGGTTGGATACACAGACTCCGATTGGGATGGCGATCTTGATGATAGTAAGTCTACTTCTAGTTATAGCTTCCACCTTAGTTCAGGCCCCATTTGTTGACAGAGCAAGAAGCAGCATATTATTGCTCTCTCTTCGACTAAGGCTGAGTATTGAGAGGTTGTTAATGCAGTGACTGAGACTATTTGGCTTCAGCATATTCTCACAGAGTTTGGGTTCTCCACTCCATGACTGACAATTCTACATTGTGACAATCATAGTGCTATTGCAATCTTGAAGAACCAGGTTCAACATTAGTGGACCAAACATATCGAGATTCATATGCACTACATCCAAGAGCTGATTCAGGAGCAGGGCATTGATTTGTAGTATTGTCCTACAATGAAGCAAGTTGCAGACATATTCACCTAAGCCTACACTGAGAGTAAGTTCCAGCAGTTGCGAGCTCTCTTGGGGGTGAGGGATGTTTCATTAGGGGGGTCAACTGATTTCTCCTTGCTCTCGTATAGGGGGGACTTTTTCCTCTTTGATGTTTTCTCCTTCCTCTTTGAGAGTCTTTTGTACTTTTATCTCTCTTTTTGGGGGGGGGGGATTTTTTCCCACTGGGTTTTCTCCCTTTCTCCATTTTGTGAGAGATTGCATTGCATAGGTTTGCTTACATTTGCATATTGTACATGGGTACCTATCATGGCCTAGTAGCCGAGACCCATCTTGCATTGTTGACTTGAGTCTTCATCCCCCTAAGTTGCACTTAAGGGGGGTGTTGGTGTAATTATTTATTCTTATAGGATATAATTACACTTTACTTAAATTAACTTAGGATAATGCATCTCATAGTAGTTTGGATATGAGACACTTAGGGAAGTGTGCACGTAGGGATGATGCTTGTAGGAGAAATTCCACCTTTTGTGGTCTTATCTTGTTGTTACATTTCACATTCGGTGGGTGATCCACCTCTTGTGGAATTTTATATTATTTCTCCTACCTACCCCTACTTTTTCTTACCTACCCTTGTTTCTTATTGAGCCACATGTCATGATTGTGTGCTCACATATCCATTTGGCCTTGCCTATATATGCAGGCCTATATTCATTGTATTGGTTAATCTAGTTGATCATTTGTATATTGATGAGAATACAGTTTGTTCTTGTCATCCTACTGTCTCTCTTTTATGTGCTTTTCATTGTGCCCTTGATCTTGACAAAATCTCACAATTAGAAAGGATAAGAGAGAGAGATCATTGACCCCCAAGAGTAGGGACAATGAGAATAATTACACAACCTCTAAGGAGAGATTAGACATAATCAAATGCATAATGTACTCACATGAAGGAAAATTCAATGCAAGAAAATACATTAATATATGTAAAATTCTACTCTAAAGAAGAGGTAATATTCAAAGAGAAAGAGAGAAAATATTAGATGAAGGATCACATACTCCACTAAGGAGAAATTAATCATAAGATACATACCATTCTATGCAAGAAAGGATATGAATACATGAACAATGCAACCCCTAAAGGGAATAGTGAAAAATTAGAGAAGAAAGAGATAATATAAAATAATATTATTGCCACACAAGCATAGCGACAAGAATAAATAAACTATTATGTCGCTCACTAAGTATGATTGCACTTGAAATTATACCACCATGAATGACAATGAGCCCCCAATAGGTAAGCTAGCAATGTCACATAGTGAGGAGCAACATAATAGGAACTTGACTGTTATTTGAAATGATCATGAAAATATGCCACCCATCATCACCTATTAATTTTATGTTATTTTTATGGTCTTCAGAACTGCAAATTAGAAATCCAGATTTTGAAAGAGTCTGGAAAGAAATCTAAAAATTTCAGGGAGGACCAGGGTATTGGATACCTTGGTCTTGAGGAACGGAGTGTTGGGAACCTTGGTTCTGAGGACTAGAGCATTGGGCACCTTCGTCCTAAGGAGGACCAGCGCATTGGGCATCCTGGTCCTGGGATAGGGGTGCTGAGTGCCCTGGTCCTTGGATACTAGGCTTAAGTTTATAACAGATAAGTGAATTCAAGTTTGCATAAAAAGGATTGGATAAGACTTAGCTTGTTGGGATGTCATATGGGAGTGAGAAGATGTAAATCCACTAGACAATGGAGGAGGGGATGTTGACAAAGGAAATGGTTGGAAACCTAACTTTTCATTAGAAACGTCTGATTTCTCATGACTTTGTTGCACACAACCGAAAACTTATCCATTATATCCATGTGTAGGATTAGGAGAGGGTTTTCTCTTAGGTGGAATTAGATTGAAGTTTAAACGAGCACAATAAATAACTAGACATGTGTTAGGATTAAATTTTTGAGTATCAAATTTAGTCATCTTAGATTTTCTACAAAAAGAAGGTGTGAAATCTAACGAGCCCCAATCATCCTCCAAGTGTTTTTCTGTTTCTTTAGTAGGAGATGATGTATTTGTTTGAATTGGAGAGAGGATTGTAGGAACTAAAAAATTATATTGTGCTTCCATTTGTATATTCTTGTCAACTTCCAAAGAAAAAATTTCATCATTATATGTACATAAGGAATTGCATGATAACCAAGTTGACAAGTCACCCCATCCTTAACAACAATTTTAGGTTATTCAACAACATCAATAACATTGGTTGGATCTTGGTTAGGTTCTTCATCTTTAGGAGAGAGAGCATTGAAGACATGATAAGAAATGGTATTATCCTCTTGTTCTAAAGTATCTTCATGACAAACCTTAAGAAAGGGATAATCATTTCTTATTGATGCTTCATCTCTAGTGGGGAGGTTATTGAAATGAATAGAAGGTGAAGTGTTATCAAAATAATTCTCACTCATTAAATTATTTTACCATAATATCATCCTCTTTCACCAAGGTACCTAGGAGTATTATATTAAGAGAATAATCCACACCATCCTCCAATGGTTCATCCCAAATAGGGAGATCATTGAGAGAAGTGTTAAAAATATTTTATCGCATCAATATGTCCTCTTTAGGGAGGGAAACTTTGGGAGAGGAATCATTGAAAGACTCATAAAAGGGATTTTCATATATCTTAAATCCTTTCAACTTAAGAACCTCCTCTTGTAAAAATAAATTTGCCATTTTAATTTAAAAATTATGATTAAACAATACCAAATTATTTGAAAATGATTGATTAACCATTTAATTAAGAAATTTGATTTATGAATTTGAAAGATAAATGCATCTAGATCATAGCATAACACATCAAAAATATCAAATCTGAAAATTAATTTGAAAGGTTATGCAACCCACAAGATAAATTTAGAATTATAAATTAGGGTTTTTATAAATTCAACCACTGAATTTATGTAATTCAAATTGAAAATTAGATCTAGGGGGGAATTTGAATTTCAAGTTAAATGAATAATCAGATCTAAAATGATAAATTCAAATTAGACAACCCACAAGCTCAATTTTAGATTTAAAAATTAGGGTTTTTGTGAAGTTAACCTCTAAATTTTTTAAATTCAATAATAAATTAAACTTGTAAATGTAAATTTGAATTTGAAATGCATAAACACTCGGATTTAAAAATATAAATCATAAAATAAAAGTGTAAGATGTTGGGTTCACCAAAATGTAATCGTGAAAATTAGGGTTTCCACCATTGGATGTAGTAAAACCACTAATTTTGCTTAAGGACCATTACATTAGGGAAATATAGGAATTTGATAGATCTAAACCTAATAGATCTAGATTTTGATCAGATTCTAGGGATCTTTGATGAGCCTCTTCTTTCCCATGAGTTGAATTTGTTGCTATAAATAAAGCTTTGGTCCTCTGAACTTTTTGTAGTTTAATGGAGGATCGATTCATTACTATAAATAAAGCTTATCTTGAAGATCGCAACTGCGTACCTGCTTTACACATAAAGGAGGAGAAAGAGGTGTTTTCTTAAGTCAAACCCCATTTTAGGATTTAACCTTGAATGAAATATTGCAAATACTTGAAATAAACAATGGAAAGATATACCTCAAATCTGCAATGACTGATAATGATGCTTTGCTTCTTGAATGTAATCACATATGTTCTATGAAATGGTATGAACATGAAAAAACCCTAATCACACACACATGATTGCATATGAATGTTGTAATTTATCCACAATGGTTGAATGAAGGAAATGTAGCCTTTAAGATCTCTAAAAATTCTTGATTATTAACGCTTCAATGCTTGAATGCTTTAGGTTGAATGCTTGGAGTCTTAGAATTGCTTATATTCAATATGAGTTGAGAAAGATGCCTTACATAGGGATTTCATAAAAAATCACCTTTAGGCCAACTTAGAATCAATATATTTTCTCACATAGATAATTTTGAATAAGATACAACCACCCAATCATCCTTTTGAAATTCGGGGAAAAAAGCGTGAGACCAGAGCGACAGGCGCTCTAGTCACGACCACTTTTTCCAAATTTCTAGGGATGCGAGCTATCATGATTTTAATACTAAATCCATCAAGGTGGTCCAACCCAAGATGTGTAGATATAAAAAATATGCTTTGAGAGTTGAAATTTGGGTAGGATTAATGAAAAATCAGGATGAAATAATCAAGGGCACACTTATAATTAAGGGTCCAAATAAGAGTGTGATGATGTAATAAAGTATCTGAATAAGAACCCTAATATTGAATTAAATATTAATTACTTATAATAAAGGTCCTATAATGCATAGAGAAAAGGGAAATACTAAAATAGGTGCTAGGAGAGTGTGAAATTGGCCATAGTAATAAAATGTGTAAAATTTACGACGCTACACATATATAGGTTCATACAATGTTTAACCATACAAAAAGAGACTATTGCATGAATCAAATGACATTTACCAAAGACTAGTTATCAACACAGGTTGTCCTCCCCAAGGTCCCTTCCATCCAAATGATACTTTTGTTCTATTTTACTACTTCCACGACATCTAGTTGTTGAGCCTGATATTCCTTTTCCACTCACTTGCCTTCATTAATTTCATGCATAAAAGCTTCTAGTGCATTGACAAACGGGGATCTTTCCACGTTAAAATTGGACCATGTGTATCCATGTGAGAGCTCTGAGAGGTAAACTCTAGTTGTGCCATCTTTAATGAATTACTCAAACTTTTTCATCAAAAGCCTCATTATAATTGTGACCTACTATGCAACATTGTAAATATTGAGTCTTCTTAAAGACTCAATAAGTAGTCCACCCTTTCCCTATAATTTCTCTTCATTCCTGAGTGACCAAATAGCCCAAAGTATTTCACATGATAAAAGAGGCCAAAAAAGATTAATTTCCTCTTTTATACCATTAATGTACCCAAACATAACATCACAATAAGATAATTTACCAGAGAAATTGATACCAAAAAGATTCCAAATTTTCTTATCCACAATACATTCAAAGAAAATATGCTTAATGGATTCAAAAACTCTGCAAATACTACAAATATCATTATTTTGTTGCAAATTGTTAATAAGCAATCTATACAAAATGAATAAGTACTTAAACCCTTTCTTCTTGGGCATGGTAACACTGCCCCACAACATGGTAAAAACATTTTGCCAATCATTATAGTTACAATTCAAGTTCCAAAAAGAATTAATATGACCGATCAAGTTAGTATTACAATAAAGAGCATTATAAATAGCTTTATCCTTAGTATTCTTCAGTAGGGTACAATACATCCATGTCAATGATGTGAACCTGTCTTCTACCACCGAACACTACTTGGTCAGATCCAAGTTGCTAAAAGCTTCTCGCAACACAAAATAGGTCCTCCAGTGAGGAGGCAATTGATATTTATGACTAAGAGCATTCCAACATATTAGTTGACCATTAATAATAACATCATTGAAACAACATATACCCAAGTAGAATTCCAATTCCTAGTAGAACATCCTTGAATCGGGGCAAGAGGCCTACCCTTGTGGGATAAATTCTGCCAGATAGACTATTTCCATTTGCATGAAGATTGCATTAATGATTTGTTATTTTTTCATTGATGTCAATAAACCAGTAATGTTATTGTTATAATGATGCTTTGTAACTGGTAGGAAGAGCTAGTGAAAGGAACTGTAACCGGTAGGTAAGTTTGAGGAGTGAACCGGTATTGCTAAGTATTGGAGAGTTGAACCGGTAAACCCTACCTGTTGTTTTGATAAACCCTAACTGATTAAGTCTGGTGAATTAGTTATATCAGTTTATGATCTGATGATGAGCGGTAATGATTACGACACATATGCATATTGTATGAAGAGAGTTTCAAAGAGTTTTTAGTGCACCGCGTTAATGTTTTTTATCTAGGGAATGAGCAAGTATATTGCATGTAATGCAAAGCACGTGATGAATTACTGAGTTCGATGAAGCAGTGATCAAGGAGTGGTCAAGGCTTTCTTGAATGATGTGCAGAGCTTGTTATGTAATCCAATAGTCATACCTGAATCGACTAATTTGTAATCTCTATGAGAGAATTAGGTTTTTGTTGTGCTATCGACCTATTGATTTGTTTATAAGGTCAATGAGTTGTTTTTGTTAAGTGTGTTGGCAAAGTTGAATTGAGTGTGTGGTTGTCGAACCAGATGATGTATTGCAGTTTGAGTCAAGGCAAATAGGAGCATGAAAAGGATTTGAACAAGCAAGTGTAGTGCTATTCTAACAAATCAGCAAACTATTGTTGTTTTCTAACAATTATAGCAGTTAAAATCCCTTAACCGATAAGCTCTAACAAGCTTGGTATTATTCAAATCCTCTAACCAGGTGATCCATTAGCTTGGATTCTAAATCCTTTACAAAGGTTACTCCTCATAGGGTATTGCTTCTAACAAGGCATTATAGTCAATCCCTTAACTGGGTGGTCCCTAACAGGATCTGTTCTTAAAAAGACTTATTGTAAAAGCTTTAACAGGCTTGGCTCCTAACAGGGTGAACTTCAGAAGAGTTCAAATAGTTATCTTGTGAGTCCCATATCACCGTGGTTTTTCCTATTTGGGTTTCCACGTCAAAAATATTATGTCAAGTGGTGAATGTTTTTGTGGTTATGTTTCTATGGTTGAATTGCTTAACTACTTAATCTAATTTGATAAATTATGTTAACTAGTAACAATCTGAAATAAGGTTTTACTTATGTCAAGTAAAAGTATTTGGATGATTGTGAGTTTCAAGTTGTTTACTACTATCAGTTGTAATAGTCAACCGGTTTATCTTTACAGTTTTATTCTGACTGTGTATTGCATTTATAGTTCAGTGGTTTAACTTGTCAGTTTTAAAGTTTACTTGAGAGGTTATTTTTGACATTGGTGAAGTTAATATTAGTTTTTCTCTGTATTGATTCACCCCCCCCTCAGTAGTTGACTGGATCCTTATTCTTTCATCATACAATCAATTGGTATTAGAGCATTTCTCAGGTCCTCTGAGGTCTAAGCCTAACAACTTGAGGTAAAGATCTTGTTGAACATGATGAAGAAGGAAGGTTCGAAGTTTAACAGAGAGAACTACAGAATATGGAGTGACATAATGAAAATTTATATCAAGTCTTGGAAATCAATACTGGGAACATGTTAATACTGAATAGGTTGCACCTAGTGGGATTATGACTGATGATCAGAAGAAAGAGAAACAAGAAAACAACTAAGCACTGGAGGATATTATCAGTTCTTTGTCTGATGCAGAATATGTTGATGTTCATGGTCTGGAAACTACACATGAGGTATGGAAGAAACTTGAAGAGATTTACATTGGTGATGAACATGTGAAGATTGCGAAGGAAGAGATCTAAGAGGGAAGTTTGATGACATGCAGGTGGCTGGAGGTGAGAATATCCAACAATATGGTCAAAGGATAAAAGAGATAGTTGGTGAGATCAAGAGTGCTGGTGGTAAAATGGATGATGCCACACTAGTAAGGTGTTGAGAACCCTACTACCAGTCTACGCTATCCGATTTGCAGCCATTCAAGAGCTAAATTCTATTGACAAAACCAAGGTAACCCTTAACTCCATCATTGGTAAGCTTACTGCTTTTGAATTAAATGGTTATGATGGTAGTATTAAGAAATCTAAATCAGCATTTAGAGCTTCTATTTCTAACCCATATATGAGGAAAAGTAGAGATGTTAGTCATTGTCATGAATCTAGATCCAATAGAGAAATTGATGATGAAGACAGTTTGGTTGAGCTTAAAGCATTTTTGGCCAAGCGATTTCCCAAAGGTACCAGTAAATATAGAGGTAAATTACCTTTGAAATGTTTTGCATGCAACAAGATTGGACACATAGCTGCTAATTGTCCTAATGGTGATAATGAGCACAAGCGAGAGAAGTTCAAGAAGTACAAAGGAAAAGGAAAAAGAGATTATCTTATTGCAATTGATAGTGGTATCACTGATGAGGAATTTGATGGTGATGCTAATGAATACATTGTCTTTGTAGCCATTAAAGAGGAGACATCTGATGAGAAAACTTTGGTTTCTCACATGGATAATTTTAATGATTGGATCATTGATAGTGGTTGCTCGCATCACATGACCAGTGACCAGAGCAAATTTCTTTCTTTGAAGGAATTTGATGGCGGAGTTGTATGATTTGGTAATGACTCACCCTGCATGGTTAAAGGTAGGGAACTATTTCTCTTAATGGAAAGAGCAGTGTAGATGATGTCTACTAGGTTGAAGGTCTAAAACACAATCTTTTGAGTGTTTCTCAACTCAATGATAGAGGATAACTATTGGAGTTTAAGAACGGTATGTACAAAATCTATGGGAGCAAAGGTGAACTGATTGCAACCGACAAGCAGACTAAAGGTAACCTATTTCACCTGAATCCTAAAGTCAGCAATTTTTTAATTGGTAAAATAGATGATAATCGGACAACATTGTTAAAGTGAGTAAGTCCAAAACAGTGAGAGGTTTTCCTCAGTTAGACAAATTGGTTAATGCTCTATGTAAGGAATGTCAGTTGGTAAAGATGACATCCTCAACTTTCAAGAGCAAGTCTTTTTCAGCAGAGGATCTGTTAGATTTGGTTCATATAGACCTATGTGGACCAATAAGGACTAAAAGTATTCAAGGTGATAGATATTTCATGATCTTCATTGATGATTGCTCAAGGATGATGTGGGTCACATTCTTGAAAGATAAAATGAAGGCATTTAGTAAATTCAAGGCATTAAGGGCCTTAGCTGAAAAGGAGAGTGGTAAGTGTTGTTCTCAAAATCTGATTCACCTTTAAAATCCTTATAATGATATGATAACTTTGTATGCAGAAGAGAGATTAAAGAGAAGGAAACTTTCAGGACAACATATGACAAGGTTTGATTAACCTTCTACACTTCGAACTTATCCACAGTTCAGGTGGGTATACCTTTGTGAACTGAATTCACACTTTTTAAAAGATAAATCCATAGCAAACCAATCCGAAAACCAGTGGATCTAATCACCTTAAAACTAACTGAAACAAAGGAAAGAAAATTGTACTCATGTTCAGTATTGATTGACAAGATGTATAGAAGATAACCCTAATAGATATCAGTGCCTTATCCAAGGTCACAGAGTCATCTAAGTTCAAACAATACTTCCACAATCAAACATCTCTACATATTCCACCAGTTTGGCTTCTGCAGATCCCTATACATGCCTAACACACATAAAAATTTATTCATACCATACTAAGCTGTATTCATCAAAATTCAAAGTATCCCACAAAGAATTTACTAGTAGAAAATGATTCTTGCGTATTTAATTCCCCTCCTGAAGAGAAAAGCTAAGAAACATATCTACTGAAAGTTGCCTTACAACCCATATTCAAACGAAATAACCCTAGATTACTCAGAATGAAATAGTAAACACTTGCAAACATACTTGAAGACAACACAAAGCTTAAACTCAAAACCAATGGTCTGTGTATTAATATTTCTTATGAAAGTATTACAAAAACATTCGAATATTCTCCATCAAAACTTGAAAAAAGCTCAGATAAATTTCTGCAGCATTTTCTTACAATTCCTTGCGATCCTTTCTTTACTAGTCCTGGTATCCATTTATAACAATATGGATGCAAACATAGCTTCGAACTTTCCTAGGAGAGTTTGTTACAATCATTACTTCTTAAGAAGAAGTTACAAAACCTTTTACAAATGCGGTTACAAGTCTCTTTCAACATCCACGACTTCTTCCTCTTGTTGTTCTGTTGCAACATTTTCTAACTACTCCACATCAAGCACTGCATACTTTCTTGTCCATTCCTGATACACCTCATCAGCAAGCCATGAGAAGTTGATCACTCTTGTTTTTGTCTTGGCTAATCTTTTCCAAGAATTCCTCATTTTATTGACCTCTGAATTCAAGAAACCATAACGAGATTTGATTTTCTCAATCTCTTCAATTGTTTTGACAAATATGGAGGCATCCTCTAATTTGACAATTCCTTTTATTCTAAGTGACAATTTGGCTTCCAATTCCTTAAGCCATATTTGTTTGTCCTTTAATTGGGTTGGGCTGACAAAACCTCCTGGGAGTAATTCAAAAACTTGATCAGTGTACTCTTTCTTGTACAAGTTGATCTTTCTATCTGCATTATCTACTCCTTCTGCCAACTTTACTAAATCCTTTGTCATATCATTTGTAGATTTAATAATGGGGTCAGCCCCTGCCTCATCATAGGATACACAAATCAGTTCCATATCATACTCTCTGGGTCTCCATTTATCAAAAATAGGCATCAATATAGCCTTGTCGCCATTTAACTCATTCCACATTTCCAAAATCTTACTCATGTTGTTATACATTAGTGAAGACCCTATAGTGTCAGCAAAACTTAAAATTGTAGCCTTTACTCTCTCTTCATATTTCTTTGCATATAAGGCTTGAGCCTATTTTAAATTCTCCAACTCATGGGGAGTGATCTCAATCAACTGAGAACTAGAAGGTGCTAGAGATGGTGGGAACTCAATAATGGGGCTGGTAGGTGGAGGTCTTGCAGGAGAAGAGGAGATCATCAATGTTGAGGACTCACCTTGATGGTATTGTCCTGCTAACTGGCTTTGTAGCTTGGCGATGATGTTATCTTTACCTCTTACCTCTTCCTTGGCATTTTTGTAAGCTTTTAAAACTATCTCCAACTTAACTTGGAGATCTACCTTTTCCTTAGCCTCTCTTTCTACTACTGCAACACTAAACTTTGCAGTCTCTAGCACAGTGCTAGCAACTTCCACTACCCCAGTGCTCTGCACTCTTCTCACTATCATTCCTCCAAGGTAACTTGACCCTGGGGTGTCCTTATTCCTTTTATTTTCATCTCTTTTAAGAGACCACATGACCAGTGCAACATTATCTTTGCTAAAAGTGACTCCCTCCATTGGTTTGGTCTCCTTTCTCACTGCCTCTAAAACCAAGGCATCTGCTATGTCCCATTCGGGGAGAATGAGTACCCCAGCCTGTGCTACCATGTCTCTTCCCTGCTTAGGAATGATGGTCTTAAACTCATCAACCATTTCTTGCTTTATCTCTTCCTCCACCACAGCTGGATCTTTGTGAGGTTGCTCACCTTTCCTCTTTTCGCACCTAGCATTAAATTTATCAATATTCTGCTTCCACACAAATTGCATGAAAGCTCTTGATGTGACAAAGTTATTGTCAGCCAAGAAATCCTCACTGGCTTGCTTGATCTCAGGATCCCACTCCTGGCCTTTGAACTCATTAGTAGTAATACTCATTTCAACAATAAGGGGCTCTTCTAACATTCCCTCTTCCACTTCATCATATGTGTATGCTATCTCTCCAAGACTGCCTAACTGTAACAGTTGCTCAGCTGTTGCCTGTTCATCTCCTATATGAATAGGGGATTGAGATGGGGAATACAAGGGTTCATCAGATTGTACTTCTTTTCCCACTCTTTGTTTCTTTGGGCTATCTTGAATGTCAATGGCATCCTGTATCTTCCTCTTCCCTTTCGAGGTAGAGGGCTCCCTTGTTGTTGTCATCAACAAACTATAGTTAGACTTCTTATGCAACATGTAGTCACCAGGAGGGATTGCTCTGGCAAATGCAGACCTATTTAGAACCAGTCTTGCCTTTTCAGGGTTGTTCTTGATTACAACCTCCCTCTTTTCTTTCAATGTTTGCATCACATCCTCAAAACAAAGAATTAAGAACTTTATCTTCTCTTCAAAGGGGTGAAAGCTAGACAAAGGGTCATAGCTAGTGTCAAATTGGTGCACAAAGTCTAAAGCCTTTTTTTAGGCCACCCACTTTTCCTTCCTCAGCTCTTGCTCATCTAAATCAAACTCATTCCTAATGATGTCTTCAAGAAACTGGAATTGGTGGGGTCTACCTCTGCATATTGCCCTCTTTCTGAACATGTCGTTGAAGAAGTCTTCAAGGTCAGCACACCAGGATACTGCAGTTGACAAATGTTATGGTTGAAGGAAATCTTCAAAACACTTCCAACCTCCTTTTATTATTACAAATTGATGTGTTGTGGTAACTGTAGGGAAAATGATCCCTTTACCTCTGCCTGTTAACTCTGCCTCTTGCACACCACCAATCTGCTTGAGGATCTCTGCAATTCCCACTTTAAGAGGGACCTGATAGGGCAACAAAAATGGAGTGCCTTTGAAGCCATATACTCTGAAAACTATGGAGACAAGGTATAAATAGATATCACCCCAATTGTGGACAATTTTGATATTTTCGGCAAACTCTTTGGGCCTAATGAATTCCAAAAGAACCTTAGGGACTCTTGGATTTTCTGAATAGATAAGAGTCCTAATCTTAGATGCAAAACATTTATCAAAATTCAAGAAGCTTGCATCTTCTCTGTCGCATGACAGCAATGTACTCCATAACTGCACTGGCATCTTCTCTCCATCTTTCTCTTTCACAATATCCATTCCACTTGCAAAATAGTCACCACCTTTGAACAAAAATAAATGCATAAGGAGGGAGTACCATCCAAAAGGCCTATCCACTTTCCCATTCTTTATTCCTATCAGTCCTTCATGGATGGCATTAGTGATATAGGAAGCATAGTCAAAGGTTACTGCCAAAGAAGGGTTCAAAATTTGAGCAATCATTAGCATGTAATGAGTTGGCATATTTGCCTCGGCATCTTCTCCTAAAATTTGGCAGAGTGACCAGTATAATCCTTTGGCCCTAAGGGTAAACAGATTTAAAGAGAAAGGCTCCTTAGTGTTGGGTCCTACA
This sequence comes from Cryptomeria japonica, assembly GCF_030272615.1. NCBI lineage: Eukaryota > Viridiplantae > Streptophyta > Pinopsida > Cupressales > Cupressaceae > Cryptomeria > Cryptomeria japonica. The sequence goes on from NC_081411.1 coordinate 828,737,455, forward strand.
ACTGTTAACCCGCCTATCTTCACAAAGAATTCTTTAAGAGGCCCATTTCTAAGGTGGTTCCTCTGCACACTGTAAACCTGAGCTAGTGATTTAAAATTAATAGGCTCTAGAAAATTTGTAAACTCACTAAGCCCAAAAGCATTTCTGAACTCCTCATTATTTATTTCAATGAGAGTTTTCCCACTTATATCCTTGACACTTCTTGTGATTGGGTCATAGTTGTATGCAATCTGAGTTAGGAGATCCACATCCATGAATACTCCAGGGACCACCAATTTGCCTACATCCAACTCCCAGATACTATTCATTAGGGCTGGGGAGTTTCTCATGCCAAATCCAACCTTAAATAATCCCAACCCAGACAACCCAATTTGAGGGTCTCTTAGCTAGTTACCCTTATCATATAATCCCTCTCCTATTTTTAGGTGAGGAGCTCTTGGCACTAGTTTTTTTACCTTTTCTGCCACATTAGTTGACAATGTCAACTGTTCAAGGAAATCATCAAAGATAGCCCTCTCCTGGTAATTAACCTTTCCTAAGAATTCTCTTTTAGGTGCCATCTTAAAAACTATGCAAGCAATTTAATTACTAACCCCAACTGTTTTGTGACAAATCAAGACCCGAATTAAAACACACTATCAAGTAATTGCCAAATAGGAGTACAAGAGAACCTATTTTTTGCTTGAAGAAATCCACTCTGCAACTGAAGAAATTTGCTCTGCAAGTGAAGAAATTTGCTCTACAAGTGCTTCTCTATAACTACTCTTCAAAATGATGCCTTCATTCAATTGATACGAAATCATATATGGTAGTCAAGCTCTTAACTGCGACATTGATACCGCATGCTTCAGTCGTCTCTTCAGAATTGAATTCATAGAAGAATTCAAAAATTTCGCTCCAACGGGTCATAACACGCCTGCGTATTTTCCTTTTCACTCTTTCGCCATTTCGCAGAGCATAACATCCTCACAATTTCGCTCAACGAAATTGCACCAGCCGTCTGATCAAATGAGACTTGGTCAATCTTTACACTGTTTTAACCTCTTTGCCTTTGCATCTGGGCCCTACCTCCTTTTCGCCATTTCGCAAGCCTTATTCCCTGAGCATTTTCCTTTTGCGAAGCTACGCCAAGCGTTAGATGGAACTCTAACCACCTGACCTTTAACCCCTACCGGGACCGTCAACTTTTTCACTAACCACGCCTCATCTTGATAGCTAACGGTTTTTCGCTATTTCATAGAGGTTAATCTGCTTACACCTTCGGCCCACGAAACAACGAGAAGCGTTGGATCAATCTTGAGATGAACATCTTTTAAGTGAGACCTTCATTACTTACCCCACTTATTTATCGGTTAACAAATGCCACATGGCACTCGACCATTAGCTCTGGGAAACTCTTTGGGTTTAGTTCAGAGTCAACCACATGTCTTACTTCCTGCATAACTGCCAGTTACACCTTGGCGGGCCCTTAATCACCTTTTGAAACTACATGTCAATCGACACATCACCATCAAGCTTTACAAGAAGCAACAGTTGTCATTCCACGTCATGTTGGGAAGAACCTCTCTTTCTCTTTCGCCATTTCTCAGGCCTTAATCCTCGGTTGATTTGTAGCCACGAAACAACGAGAACCCTTGGATCAAAACAGAGTTGATCCTTTTTTACCTTTATGCTTTATCTGTTCTTCGGGCCCACTAGCTCTTTCGCCATTTCGCAAACCTTAAAACACGAGCATCTTACTTTTGCGAACTCACGCGAACCATTAGATCATATCAAACTTGCTCGATGCTTAACAACCTACTTGAATCCGGCAGACGTGGGTTATCTGACTCAGCTTTATCCACCTGGTGTCTAGTCATTCCAGAACTGACATGCCAACTTTTTATTCGCTGAGAGAAAACATCGGGATCCACTTTATCCTTGCCACCTGTATCTGCCAAGTCACTTATTATCCCACAGCATGACTCATCTTCTTGGACCCACCTTTTAATCCTTGAATCCAATTTGTTGACCACTTTGATCTTTGGCCACGTGTCATTATCTTACTTACCATCTCAACCAACTGGACTACTTTCTTGGAACACCATGTCATTTCGTTGTTTCGCAAAAGCTATCTCTCGAGCATCTTTTTCCTGCAAAACTCTGCTATCTATTAGATCTTTGAGAACCTATGCATCCGTTATGCTTCTTATAAACCTCTTTTGCCCAAGCCAAAAACCTTTCGTTGTTTCATAGGGCATAACATGTGAGCATCTATCAGCCACGAAACAACGCGAGCCGTCGATTTCTTTTGAACTTGATCGCCTTTTATCTGTGGAAAAGTCTTCACCACTGGGCCCCGCCAAACCTTTTCGCCATTTTGCGAAAGGTAATTTACTTGCTCATTTTGGCTGCGAATCAATGCCAGCCGTTAGATCTTGAGCAAGATGGAGTCTCGTTAAACTTGATCTAATGCACATAGTTGAACATGCTTTTCCTTTCGCTATTTCGCATAGCTTAACACACCCGCAACTTCACCTAACGAAATGGTGAAAGTCGTAGATTCATCTGGAAGTTGCGCGACACTTACTGGACCCGACAACATTAGAAGGAAGAAGACATAAGGCATAGATTTTTTACGATTATTTAACGACCGCCTAGGTAGATAACAAGGGGGGACACTTCACACGACCCCAAGACCCATTACTTAAGTGAATAAAGTAACGCAGGAAAAGAAACTAGAGGGTTTTGATCAGACATTTGAGCGATTTAAAACTAAAACCCTTAACCCTTAAAGACCTAACACAGATTTGAAGCAATTAAAAGCATACTTGACTCAAAATTTCAAAAACCTAGCCAATCATGGGAAAAGAAAACCCATTTCTTAAACACTGATAACATCAAGAAGATAAAATGTCTGAGGACTAATCAAGGCGATGAATTTACTTCTAAGGAATTCACTCAATATTGTGAAGAGAATGGTATCAAACGACAACTTCTGCACCGAGGATACCACAATAGAATGGTATTGCAGAGAGGAACAACCGGTCAATTGTTGAAGCTGCTAGGACTATGTTGATACAAGGAGGTGTAGCAAAGACTTTCTGGAGAGAAGCTGTCAACACAATTGTCTACACAATGTATAAGATTTTGGTAAAAAGAGGTAAGGATAAGACTCCTTATGAATATTCGTATGGTAGATCACCTAATGTTGGTTATTTCAAGATATTTGGTAGCAAATGTTTTATTAAGAGAGGTGACTATATTAGCAAGTTTGAGGCTAAAAGCGATGAAGGTATATTTCTTGGTTATTCCACCAAGAGTAAAACCTACAAATGCTACAACAACCGAACACAGAGAATCATAGAGAGTTTTGATGTTTGAGTGGATGAGTATCCTGAAGTCTTAGGAGAAACTAGTGTGGAGAAAAAGAATGAAGATCCTTGCATTTTGTTTTAGGAACCCAGAACCTGTGAAACTTGAAACCGGTAAAGCAAATACTGATGTACCAGTTCAACTGGAACATGTAGACTCAGAAGAAGAGGATGATAATGAAGAAAATGAACTTGAAGATAATGATCATGTTATTCTGATGTGTGTGAGACTCAATCATAATCCTAAACAAATTATTGGAGATAAGGATGTTGGAGTACTAACCAGAAGAAGAATTAGAGAAAATTCTTGTATGATCTCCACTATTGAGCCTAGAACTACTAAGGAAGCATTTGGAGATGATCAATGGGTCAAAGCTATGGAGGAAGAGCTTGATCAAATTGAGAAGAACAACACATGGACTCTAGTACCTCGACCGGTAAATAAAAATGTAATAGGTTCTAAGTGGGTTTTCAGAAACAAGCTGAATGAAGATGGTGTAGTAGTCTGAAACAAAGCTAGATTGCTTTGCAAAGGTTATGCACAAAAAGAAGGAGAAGATTATGGTGATACTTTTGCACCAGTTGTTAGACTGGAAGGTGTTATAACTTTATTGGCTTTTGTAGCTCATAAAGGATTCAAAGTATATCATATGGATGTGAAATCTGCATTTTTGAATGGAATACTGGAAGAAGAAGTATACATTGAGCAGCTAGATGGCTATGCTTTAACTAATGAAAAGGACATGGTATGTAAGTTGCACAAGGCACTATATGGATTAAAGCAAGCACCGAGAGCATGGTATGAAAGAATTCATTCACACCTAATGAAGATAGGTTTTCAGAGAACCATTGAAGATAGCAACATATATCTCAAATCTGAAGGAGATAAGATACTGGTTAGTGAAGTGTTTGTGGATGATATCATATTTGGAGGAAATGATGACATCGGAAATGACTTTGCAAATGAAATGAAAAGTGAGTTTGAAATGTCTGTAGTGGGAGGGATAAAATTTTTCATAGGTTTGCAAATTCAGCAAATGAGGAGTGGTATTTTCATTACACAATCTAAGTATGTGAAGGAGGTATTAAAGACATTTGGTATGAGTGACTGCAAACCAATTGGGACACCAATGCTTACAGGTTGTAAGTTGTCTAAGGAAGATGATGCCACATCTATTGATGAAAAGGAGTACAGGTCAATGATTGGAAAATTGCACTATATTGTTCATAGCAGACTGGATATAGCTCATGTAGTTGGTCTAGTTGCCAAATTCCAAAAGAATCCAAAGGAAATACATTTGATAGCAACCAAGAGGATATTCAAATATTTGAAAGGTACTGTTGACTATGGATTATGGTATCCATATGAAGGAAACTTTTACTTGAACTTGAAGGTGTACACAGGTGTAGATTGGGCAGGTAATGCTGATGACCGAAAAAGCACAACCGGTTGAGCATTTTTTCAGGGAGGAAGACTTATTTCATGGAGTAGCAAGAAGTAGAGTTGTATTTCACAGTCTACTGCTAAAGCTGAGTGTGTTGCTGCTTATATGAATAATACCCAAGCTATCTGGATGAGACACATTTTGGAAGGTTTCAAGATGAAGTTTACCTAACCTGTAAAGATCTTATGTGACAATACTAGTACCATAAATATTTCAAAGAACCCTATCTTGCACACATGAACCAAGCACATTGAAATGAAGTATCATTTATTGAGGGAAAAAGTGCAGAGTAAAGATGTGATCATAGAGCATGTTTCTATCAAGGAGCAGCTTGTAGATATCTTTAGTAAACCTCTACCTAAGACTAATTTTGAGTATCTTAGAAGTCAGCTAGGGGTTGTACCCCTTCATGAGGTCAATTAAGAATGATGTAGATTACATCAGTCCCAGAGCTACTTGTAGAATTTTACAGTAGGATTGGTGGAGTGGAGTTATTCCACAAGGGGAGCATCAAGTTGCAGATTATTGATGTTGAATAGTGAGTTTGACATTGCATGTTTTGCTTTCAATGTGGCATTGTTGTTAAAGGGGGAGAAGAACCATGTGATTTTTGGAGGTGAAGAATTGTAATGTAAACCAGGATTCCTATTCACAATTACAACAATCAATGGTATTGATATTTGTATTCCCATCAATTCCAAAGGGGGAGATTGTTGGCATTTGCATGAAGATTGCATTAATGATTTGTTATGTTGTCATTGATGTCAATAAATCAGTAATTTTATTGTTATAATTATGCTTTGTAACTGGTAGGAAGAGCTAGTGAAAGGAACTGTAACCGATAGGTAGGTTTGAGGAGTGAACCAATATTGCTAATTATTGGAGAGTTGAACTGGTAAACCCTACCTATTGTTTTGATAAACCCTAACCGATTAAATCTGTTGAATTAGTTATATTGGTTTATGATCTGACGATGAGCAGTAATGATTATGACACGCATGCATATTGTATAAAGAGAGTTTCAAAGAGTTTTTAGTGTGTTGAGTTAATGTTTTTTATCTAGGGAATGAGCAAGTATATTGCATGTAATGCAAAGCGCGTGATGAGTTACTGATTTCGATGAAGTAGTGATCAAGGAGTGGTCGAGGCTTTCTTGAATGATGTGCAAAGATTGTTATGTAACCCAAAGGTCATACCTGAACTGACTTGTTTGTAATCTCTATGAGAGAATTAGGTTTTTGTTGTGTTACCAACCTATTGATTTGTTTATAAGGTTGATGAGTTGTTTTTGTTAAGTGTGTTGGCAAAGTTGAATTGAGTGTGTGGTTGCCAAACCAGATGATATATCTGTAGTTTGAGTAAAGGAAGATAGGAGCATGAAAAGGATTTGAACAAGCAAGTGTAGTTCTATTCTAACAGATCAACAATCTCCTGTTGTTTTCTAACAATTACAACAGTTAGATTCCCCTAACCAGGTAAGCTCTAACAAGCTTGGTGTTATTCAAATCCTCTAACTAGGTGATCCATTAGCTTGGATTTTAAATCCTTTACAAAGGTTACTCCTCATAGGGTATTGCTTCTAACAAGGTATTATAGTCAATCCCTTAACCGGGTGGTCCTTAACAAGATCTGTTCTTAGTAGGACTTTTTGTAAAAGCTTTAATAGGCTTGGCTCCTAACAAGGCGAACTTTAGAAGAGTTCAGATAGTTATCTTGTGAGTCCCATCTCACTGCATTTTTTCCCATTTGGGTTTCCATATCAAAAATATTGTGTCAAGTGGTGAATGTTTTTGTGGTTATGTTTCTATGGCTGAATTTATTAACTATTTAATCTACTTTGATAAGTTATGTTAACTGGTAACAATATGAAATAAGGTTTTACTTATGTCAAGTAACAATATCTGGATGATTGTGAGTTTAAAGTTATTTACTGTTATCTTTTGTAATAGTCAACTGGTTTATCCTGACAATTTTATTCTGACTATGTATTGCATTTATAGTTTAGTGGTTTAACTTGCCAGTTTCAAAGTTTACTTAAGAGGTTATTTATGAGATTGGTAAAGTTAATATCAGTTTTCTATCTACTGATTCACCCCCCCTCTCAATAGTTGATCGTATCCTTATTCTTTCATCATACCATCATAGACCTCTCCTTGTATAAGGAGTTATCATTACTAAGGATTCTATTGTAGGAAACAAGGCTTCAAATACATTCCCAAGTCTTCCATATCACTTTGAACACATATGAGCTGGTTGGAGAAACTACGAAATCACCAACTATGAGGTCACTAAAGGGGTGCAACTTCCATATTTTGGCCTATTTAAGAATAGAAAGTCCAACATTATTCCTAATGAGAACCTTCCAAGGCATAAAGTGTAAGAAAGTAAAGTAGCGGAAACAACTTCTTACACTAACCTTGAGAGGAGGGTAATGCAAAACTTTTTCAGATCATTACAACAGTTACAGAAAATAGAAATAGATATAATAGCATTCATACCACAACACAGTGATTTACATGGGGAAAACCCTTTCGGGAGAAAAACCCCACCCTCCAAAAGCAGCTCAATATTTTATTCAGCAATCAAAAACAGATTACAAAATACTTGCAGAGCAAGCTCTTCGCAGGAGTAGCACTAATCAGAGATTCAGAGGCAACTCAATAGCCATAAGACTCTTACACACAACCTCTAATCTCACACACCTCATAAATAGGAGATACAATACAGGAAACCGTCAAACGGTATTACAAAACCATGGGCTAAAACCACCCAATAAGGTGTAGCCGACCTTATCTCCCTTCTATGAAATGTTAAAGCACACATCAACACATGTCGCTCCCTTTTTACAGCTCATTTATGTATTCGATACAAATTATTTTTCCTATTTCAAGAGTACAAACTTCCGGAGGCCATAACTTGAGAACCGGGTGTCCGATTGACGAACCGTTTGAAGCGCCGGAAAGCTCGCGAAGTGCTCTATCACCTCGTAACCCGCTTCACCGATTACGGCTACTTTTTAGGGCATTTCAGAGCCTCTAAAGTCCCCAAAATTAAGTTTAAATATTTTATTGCACCCCTCCAAGACGAAAACTTTAATATCTTCAAAACTAGCTGTGACCTTGCGACGCAACTTTACCGGAATGCTTATCTAGCCAACCAGAAGCTTAAGGGAGAGTTTCGCACCATTTCGTGCTCAAATGAAAACTTACTATAAATAGTAATCTCACATAAATGCAAGATTGAGACACCATTTTTCCCAACAAATCTCCCACTTGTCGAACACCTTGCATGAGCGGAAGGGAATGTCAACACAATGAATCAATTGCTAGGGGCCATAAGGCCCATAGACTCTGAACACCATCTGAACTTCTCTGTGCTCACAGCCTTAGTTAAAGCATCTGCAACATTCATCAAAGTGTCCACCTTAACTAGCTTCACCCTACCATCTTCGACCATATCTCTAACAAAATGATACTGAACATCAATATGTTTGGTCTGGGCATGAAATGTCGGGTTCTTAGCTAGGCTAATTGCACTCTGACTGTCACAGTAAACTGTCACTGTACCTTGTTTTATTCCAATATCCGAACACAGTCTCTTAAGCCAAATGGCCTCTTTACAAGCATGAGTAGCTGCCATATACTCTGCTTCAGTAGTGGATAAAGCAACCACAGCCTGTCGCTTACTCATCCAACTAATTGCACCACCAAACAAAGTAAACACATAAGCACTGGTGGATCTTCTGCTATCAATATCACCAATCTGAATCCACATAACCATGGATATCAAGGGAAGTCATGTCTCCAACTGAATTACCATGATAACACAAAGAATACTCTGAAGTACCCTTCAAATATCTGAAGACTCTTTTGACTGCATCCCAATGAACTCTACCAGGATTAGACATATATCTAGAAAGTACTCCCACTGCTTGGGCAATGTCTGGTCTAGTACAGACCATAGCATACATCAAGCTTCCAACCGCACTCTGGTAAGGCACTCTGCTCATGTCTTCCATCTCCAATGGGGATGTAGGACAATCTGAAATAGATAGTTTCATTCTAACTGTAAAAGGAACACTCAATGGTCTACAATTCTGCATGTTGAACCTCTGTAACACTGAATTCACATACTTACTCTAGCCTAGCCATAGCTTTCTGTTTGCCCTATCTCTTCTAATTTCCATCCCAAGAATGTGCTTTGCTGCACCAAGATCTTTCATTTCAAATTTAGCAGCGAGCTGAGACTTCAGTTCTGAAATCATACCTTTCCCTTTACCAATGAATAACATATCATCAACATACAATGTAATGAATAAGAAATGATCACCATCAGATTTATAATAAACACAGTGATCTGATTTAGAACGTTCAAATCCCAAACTCAACACATATGTATCAAATTTCTGGTACCACATCCTAGGACTTTGTTTGAGGCCATACAAAGATTTCTTCAATTTACAGACCAAATTACTTTTGCCTTTCACCACATAGTGCTCCGGCTGTGTCATATAAATATCTTCCTCCAAATCACCATGAAGGAAAGCAGTTTTCACATCCATTTGCTCAACCTCTAAATCATAAGCAGTAGCAATAGAAAGCAAAAATCTAATGGACGTCATTTTTGCAACAGGAGAAAATATCTCACCGTAATCAACACCCTCAACCTGAGAGTAGCCTTTTGCAACCAACCTTGCTTTATACTTCTCAATGCTTCCATCTGAACCAATCTTTTTCTTGAACACCCATTTACAACCAACAGGTTTTCGTCCTTCAGGCAATGGTACAAGATCCCATGTATCATTCTTTTTCAAAGCTGCCATTTCTTCCTCCATAGCAATCTTCCAAGATTTTGCATCATTCATACCTAATGCCTCTTCTACAGATTTTGGTTCATCCACACTAGTATTCAGAGCAAAAATACATCTCCAATCATCAGGTGAATACCTTTCAGGTGATTGTCTATGTCTTGTAGACCTTCGAACAAGCTGAGTTGGAGGTTCTTCCTCCTCTTCTGAAGATTCAGAGCTAGACGAGCTCTCCTCAAATTCTTGCCTATCTAGGGGTCTCGATTCAACTCTTTCAGGTGTAGAAGGAAGTTGAATCACATCTTCTTTTTTAGTCTGTTCTGGCTGCAATGTAACAGAAGGAGACTTAATTTCTCTAAAAATAACACTTCTACTGTGAATTACCTTTTGTGCAAAAGGGTCCCAAAGCTTGTATCCTTTCACACCATAACTATACCCGATGAAGATACATTTCACAGCCTTGTTCTCCAACTTTGTTCGCTTCTCCTTTGGCACATGTGCATATGCCTCGCAACCAAAAACTCTAAGATGTCTCAATGAAGGCTTGTGACCTGACCATGCTTCCATAGGCGTTTTATCAACAAGAGCTGATGTAGGAGACCTGTTAATCAGGTAGCAAGCAGTGGCAACAGCTTCAGCCCAAAACTTTTGTTCGAGACTAGCACTACTCAACATACTCCTAGCCTTCTCCATCAGTGTCCTGTTCATTCTTTTTGCAACTCCATTCTGCTGTGGAGAATACGGAGTTGTCTTCTGCCTGTTAATTCCACAGTCTTTACAAAATCTATCAAAATCATTAGAGCAAAACTCACCGCCATTATCAGTTCTCAAACATTTTATTTTCTTTCCAGTCTGCAACTCAACCATTGCTTTAAATTCTTTAAAACGACTAAAAACTTCATATTTACTCTTTAGAAAATATACCCATGTCCTTCTACTAAAATCATCAATAAATGAAACATAATATGTGGATTTTCCAATCGAAGAGACATCTACTGGACCAAACACATCAGAATGGATAAGATCTAAAACACCACAAGTTTTATGAGAACTCGAGTAAAACTGAACGCGGTTTTGTTTTCCATAAATGCAATGCTCACAGAGATCAAAGTCAAGATTACAATCATTCAAACCTTCAACAAGATTTTTATTTTTCAAGGTCCTTAGACCCTTTTCTCCAATGTGGCCAAGTCTCTGGTGCCATAACATAGTCTTCTCTGCAAGTAACTTTGCTTCAGACGAAAGAGCACCCTTAGGTACCCAAAAACCATTACCATTTGCTGAAGGTGAAACCTTCAAATCTTCCAGTGAAGTATCCGTAGATTTACTTTTTACAGAAGTGCTATTACACTCAACAGTGTATGCTTCAAGCTTATACAAAGTGCCAAACCTGACACCTCTAGCAACTACCATAGCACCCTTAATCATCTTACATCCTGCTTCAGAAAAGACTACCTGCACACCTGCATCTATCAGTTTGCTCACAGATAACAGGTTTCGTTTTAATCCAGGGATATGTAGCACACCATTAATCTCTTTTATTCTACCATTAGAAAACCTAATTCTAACTTTACCTCGACCAACAACGTCTAGATGTGAATCATCACCCAAGTACACCTTACCTCCATTAAATCCTTCATATTCAGAAAACCAATCTCTATTGGAAGTCATATGAAAAGATGCACCTGAGTCAATTAGCCAGGCATCATTACCTACATGAGTCGCCAAAGCCGCAATAAAGGCATCGCCATCTTCCTTGTCGGACTCAGAATCAGAATCGAACTTTTTCTTTTTCTTCTTCTTTTCTTCTTTGCAGTCCTTACGGATGTGACCCGGTTTACCGCAATTCCAGCAAATGACTTTGGACTTTCCAGGAGATTTCGATCTCCCTTTGGATTTGGACTTGCCACGCTTCTCATTCTTCTTGCCTTTCTCCTTAGGTCTTCCACGAACAGTTAGGGCTTCCTTTGAACTGATGGATACCTTCCTTCGCATCTCTTCACCGAGTAGGGCACCCACCACGTCTTCAGATTTCAAAACAACAGAAGTACTACCGATAGCCATAACAAGAGAATCCCACGAATCAGGCAAAGAGCAAAGCAAGATCTGACATTTTTCCTCCTCGTCCATCTTAACACCGACGGATACTAATTGAGCCACAATCATATTGAATGCTTCTAGGTGGTCTGCAATTTGTCCACCCTCTTCCATCTTTAAGGAATACAATTTCTTTCTTAAGAAAATTTGATTTAATAAAGATTTCACTTGATACATCTCACCAAGCTTAGTCCATAGCTTCTTTGCAGAGTTCTCTTCATGGACATTGATTAGAACAGAGTCTGCCAGGCACAGTCTGATTAGACCCTTGGCTTTTCGGTCCATAACATCATACTGAGCTGCCGCAATAGGAACTGAGGGCCTTTGGACATTCGCATCAACAGCATCCCAAAGATCTCGATCTATTAGCAGATCTTCCATCTTCAACTTCCACATCTCAAAATTACTTCCATTAAATTTCTCCACCTCTATTCTCCCCGACGAACTCGCCATCTGAATATTCCTGCAACAAGATCAAAAAGTGTCTTCTGCACAAGCTCCCACTCAAATCTGGATTAGTTCAAAAAACCCAACTGCCCACAATTGAAACCAAAGGTGATCAGGCTCTGATACCACTTGTAAGAAAGTAAAGTAGCGGAAACAACTTCCTACACTAACCTTGAGAGGAGGGTAATGCAAAACTTTTTCAGATCATTACAACAGTTACAGAAAATAGAAATAGATATAATAGCATTCATACCACAACACAGTGATTTATGTGGGGAAAACCCTTTCGGGAGAAAAACCCCACCCTCCAAAAGCAGCTCAATATTTTATTCAGCAATCAAAAACAGATTACAAAATACTTGCAGAGCAAGCTCTTCGTAGGAGTAGCACTAATCAGAGATTCAGAGGCAACTCAATAGCCATAAGACTCTTACACACAACCTCTATCTCACACACCTCATAAATAGGAGATACAATACAGGAAACCGTCAAACGGTATTACAAAACCATGGGCTAAAACCACCCAATAAGGTGTAGCCGACCTTATCTCCCTTCTATGAAATGTTAAAGCACACATCAACACATGTCGCTCCCTTTTTATAGCTCATTTATGTATTGGATACAAATTATTTTTCCTATTTCAAGAGTACAAACTTTCGGAGGCCATAACTTGAGAACCGGGTGTCCGATTGACGAACCGTTTGAAGCGCCGGAAAGCTCGCGAAGTGCTCTATCACCTCGTAACCCGCTTCACTGGTTATGGCCACTTTTCAGGGCGTTTTGGAGCCTCTAAATTCCCCAAAATTAAGTTTAAATATTTTATTGCACCCCTCCAAGACGAAAACTTTAATATCTTCAAAACTAGTTGTGACCTTGCGATGCAACTTTACCGGAATGCTTATCTAGCCAACCAGAATCTTCAAGGAGAGTTTCGCACCATTTCGTGCTCAAATGAAAACTTACTATAAATAGTAATCTCGCATAAATGCAAGATTGAGACACCATTTTTCCCAACATAAAGGATCCATTAAGTAGCTAGTACAATGTTATGCATCCTAAGATCCTTTAAGCCCAAACCACCCATCTTCTTGTTTAGGCAACATCAGTACCACTTGATAGAATGACATTTCTTTTTACGACCAAAGGAAGTTCCTAATTGCTTTTTAGATATCATTGATTTGGTAATTGTTAAAAATCCACACAAAGCCATAGTAAAGACTATAAGATGAGAGATTTTTCTGGCATACCTACATCCTTCCAGGAATGGATGGGTAATACTTATTCCATCTAGCCAACTTGTTCTCAATCTTCCCCTTTATCCATATTTGCATATCCTGTAGACATGGGTTGACTGCAAATGGTATACCCAATATGCCCCCACCAATTGATAGTTATACTTGCTGAACCAGGCAAGGGAGAATCTTCCCACCCAAGTAGGGTGGATTTGGCATACAAAATATTAGCTCCTAAAGCATCACAAAATAAATTCACTTCCACCATTAAGGAGTCTATGTTCTCCTCATCAATTTCTAGGAAAAGATTTGTATCATCAACAAACTATATATTAACCAGGTCCTCCTTATTGGGCAAGGTGATGCCTTTAACCCTTGAGAAGATAGTAGAGTCTCTAAGTAGGTTCAAAATAACATCAAATGTGATTGAAAATAGGGATGGAGCCAAAGGACACCCCTACCTAATGTAGCTTTCTAAAATGAGGGTTAGAGTACGGGAAGCATTAATTTCCACCTGAGCAAAGACATATTTAAGAAGGATCCAAACCAATTAGTAGAACTCTTTAGGAAACCCAAGTGATTCCAACATCATGAGAAGAAAACTCCATTCAATTTGATCATATGCCTTTCCAAAGTCAATAAGAAACATAGCCACTCTTTGGTTAGTGCATCTGGCCCAATGCATTGCTTTCCAACTGGTAATAAGATTTTCAAGTACGTATCTGCCTTTGGTAAAACTATTTTGAGTATTACTCACAAAGCTGGGTTGGATGTCCACCAATTTGAGAGCTATAATCTTGGTTAATATTTTATAAGAGACATTTAGTAGAGTAATAGGCCTCCAATTTTTAATAAGAGATGTGTCCCCATCCTTGGGGAACAACTTTATTACCCTTTTGTTTATCTCAAGCCCCAAATAACCTTTTTTAAGGATTCCTTATACACCTGTAATAGGTCTAGTTCCATCCACTCTTTAACATCTGTATAGAATTCAATAGGTAAGCCAATAGGGCATGGGGCCTTGCCATTGTTAAGAGTGGTGATGGTCTTAAGGATCTAGTCAGTTGAGATTGTTTTCTTGAGCATACTAGCCTCCTTATCTGAGATTTTCTTTGGTATAAGTGTTTTGAACCTATCCCTTGCAAGTTTAATGGATGGGGAGTTTTCTTCAAAGGAATTTTTTTTTTTATAGTATACAAAAAATACATCTTTAATGTCATTGTTGTCCACCAACTCTTTGGCTTCTTCTCAGACTCCATCAATCCTTTCTTTGAACTCCTTTTGTCTTAGGAGGTTAAAGAAAAAATTAGGACCATTGTCCCCCTTCTCTAACCCATTAATCTTGTCCATTACCTTGAACCCCCCGATCTTATGATTTTGAATGCCCCTAAGATAGTTTCTGGTTTGAGACAATAATTGCACTAGATCTTGATTAGCGGGGTCCATTTGAGTCTGACCTTCCAGCTTCATGAGTTTGTCAACCAAGTCCCTTTCAAGTTTCCTATCATCCATAGCTTTTTTGTTGCCTATTGTTTGCAATAGGATCCTCTAATTATTCACATTCTTGTTCTATGTATCAATGGTCAAGCTAGAATGACAGTCCCATTTATTAATCTACTTAATCATATAAATAACATATCTAAAATCCTGGTCCTTAAGAAATCTAGTATTGAGGATAAAGTTATCCTCCCTCTTAATAGGCATGCCAATATTTAAGTTCAATGCTATATGAGATTTGATATGATGGTTATCTGATAGGCTGTATGGATATACCCTAATAGTGGATCCATCATCCTCCCGTTGGAAGGAGAATAAATCTTTATTAACATAGAACCTATCAAACCTAAGAGTAATTCTCCTTCTTCCTTGTTGGTAGTTACACTAGGTGTAACATATGGACCTATGTCCACTATTCTTTCCTTCAAGGGGATCAAATAGCCTAAGCTTTTCCTTCATCCTAGAGTAGTATAGTTTCTCCCCATATTTCCACTCTAATTCCACGCCTCTTGATTTATCTTCCCGATTCTCAATCATGTTGAAGTCTCCTCCAATAATTCAGGGTACATCTGAGAGAGTGCATAACCACTTCCACAAACTAATCCTATCTCTGTAATCATTAGATGCATAAAGGGAGAAAACCCTAAATTTAGTGTCTGATCGCAAACAATGGTCCACACAACCCTATTTCATGGGGCGAAACCATTATCGACAACCTTATTCTTCCACTTGCCCCCTATCAAAATGACAACTCTCCCCTTGCCTTTATCATCATTCGTAGAAAAGGGGATAGCATCCTTCCAGAAATATAGTTTAAATTCACGAGAAACATTATTGGATAATGTCCATTGTAGTATTAAATTGTCAAAGCATTTAGGGAGCTCCTTATAATTATTATCCTTGTTCTTAGATAGAGGAGACTGCTTTCCTTTAGGTCTCCCCCTCTTCCTATTGGCTGTAGTGAAGAGGCCATTACCAACAGGAATCGATACCTCACATTCATCCTGTAGCATCGTAAATTGTACACCCTTAATTGGGTGGTACAATTCCACACTTAGGTTAGCACCCGCATTAGTGTGTTTGAATTTTGCATTTCAAATTCCTTTTAAGCATTTAATTAATTAATTAATTTAATTAAAGTAAAGGTCTTCTCTTATCACTCTACAGATCATAAAATTGGGCCCTTTACCCTAAATGTGCCCCTTTTTATTTTATTCTCCCAATTAATCATTTCATCAAATACCCTAATTATGTCTTATTTTGACCTTCAAGGCCCGATTTTGCATATCTAAACGTCGCAAATTCCCACATACTCATGGAATTTTCTTTAAAATCACAATATCTTGCTTCCTCAAAAATTTGGCGAAAAGTTGGTCGGACCATGTGTTTGGAGCATGTTGATACCAACATGATCACAACTTTTTCTCCTTGAATTTCAGGAGCATGTTTTGGCAATATTTTAATATTCAAATCCAAGAGATTGGCTGAAAATATTATTTCTAGGTTAGCCTATGACTTAAAACAAAGTTAGGGTCTCCTACATATAACCTTTCCTTTCCTCATTTGAAAGATCTAAGGTCTAGCGATTTAAGGAGCCTCTTGTGAAGTGAAAGTGTAGGTTATGTGAAGTCTACAATAGTAAATCAAGCATTCATCAAGCATTTATCAAGCCTTAATCAATCATCTTCAACAATAATTAGGAGCTTTGAAGACATTGAAGAATAATAGGAGATCATCGACTGTTGATTGGCTTGTACCTCTCCCTTAGGGTTTGGTATGGTTTCATGTATTTGTATGAACTTCATAACATTCATTTTAAAATTTACATTCATGCTTTAGATTTGTAGTTCATTTGTGATTTGAAGCATTTGCATTTACATTTACAAGCATTTAGGGTTTGCTCTCCAAAGCACATGATAGAACTCTAGATTTTTTATTACTCTCATTTGGGATCTTGCATACACACAATATTCTTGCACATAGATTTTTAGTAGATTATCGGCTATTTGTGGAGGTGGAAACCACTAGAACAAGGGGTTTGACTAAGGCAAAACCCTATATAGCCACCTAGATACCATTTTTCAAGTTACAGATGCATGTACAAGAATCCAACGCACACATTAATTTTGGGACCGACAGAACACACAAATACAAATTTAGTCTCATAATTTGACCTCAGCCTTCAGGGACTAGGGCATGAAGCCCCGGTCCTCTTAGTTTTCCTATATTTTTTGCCAAAGGGTATGTGCAAGCTAATGAGTCACAAATTCGCGGAAGTCTGCGCGTTGGAAAATGCGCTCCGCAAAATGGGGGCCCGTTAATGGTTCGGGCTCCCGAGCCAAAAGGTCACGGGGTGCCGAAGCCAGATAAAATGGGCCCCCGTTTTTTAATAAACGGGCCCCCGTTTTGAAAAGCTATTTTTACCCTTTTTTTTGGGATAATTTTTCATTTTACTGTTGCACAAGAAGATATCGAAAACGGGCCCCCGTGCTGTGGTTTCCACTTCAAACCTCCACCACTATCCCAGGTGCACATTCTGTCACCTATTTTCACAGTTCATAATTTTCTTGTATATTTTTCTCTTTTTTTGGTGTATTATTTAGTTTTTTTTTTATTATTTTAGTTTTTTTTAATAGTAGCATATAAATAAATTATTTTTTATATTTGTAAATTCTTGATTTTGATGTAAAATATTTTTGAACAGTTAACCCTAAACCGTAATCAACAAATTTAGAAACCAAAACCAAACCTAGATAATTAACAAAATGAAATCGACACAAACAAAAAACCAAAAATGAAATGGGAACAAAAACAAAAACGTTCGAAAATGAAATCAACACAAACAAAAAACCGAAAATGAAATGGAAACAAAAACAAAAACGTTCGAAAATGAAATCGACACAAACAAAAAACCAAAAATGAAATGGAAACAAAAACAAAAATGTTCGAAAATGAAATTGACATAAAACCGAACATATGTACCTAAATTGTTCTTAATCCTCATTAGGCAATACAAAAGTTACCACTAAATTAGTATAACCTTGAAAGTAATTAACATTAAGTTTTTCAAATTTTAGATATGAAAGTTTAGGCTTAGGTTTATGCCATGTCATGGCATAAAGGTCCTATTATGTCATGTGATGGTATAAAAGGATCAATTATGGACAAAATTTTAGAGCAAAACTAGATAAGTTACTAAAATTGGAGTTTGGTTTACATAGGTTCATAAAGGAAGCTAATATGCCAAATATATAATTCATTAATACAAAATAAAAAATATTCTTGATTTATAATGTTGATTGATAATGAGTTTTCTAAATGGGGTGCTAATTATATATACATCTGAAAGATTTGAAAAATATAATTCCCAAGAAGTATTTTGAATATACAATTGAGGATATATATAATCTCATGGTTAAAGATGCTTAATTTCGATGAAAGTTATTTTTTGTATTACTATGTAAGAAATCCATAAATGGAATGAAAGTAAGACATGGCCATCTAGCATAGATCATCTTATATGTTGAAGGAGTATTTTGAGTTATATTAGAATTATTTGATGTGATTAAGTCCTAATTTTAGGATATGTAGAGTTCTTTTACTTTTAAGGTTGAAATAAAACATGGTGATTATGTTTTATTATCACTTTTATGCTTAACCTAGGTAAAAGTTTTAATGGAATTATTTTCATATTTAGATATATAGATCACAACTTATTATTATTTGTATGTTTCTTGTTTCTTTGAAAGAAATGCATATTGATTTATTTATAAGTAATAATTTATCTAATTATGCATTTATGAAATATATAGAAATTGAGATTTTTTTATTGAGGCTAATTAATTTTAAAACTCAATGGTTATATCCACTATCTAATGATGTAATATATCCAATGTTCTCCCCTTCTTACATATATTTGAACAAGAGATGGAATATTTCAAGACTTGAATGCAACCCTTATGTAAACTTTAATGATGTACATCTACTGATCCTCCTCACTAACCAAGAAACACTAGACTAACTCCATTAATGAATATTTCGAATTTAAAACCTATCAAATGTCTATAAAACATGAGAGAACCTAAAGGGTCTATATCCTCCTTGCCTAATGAGAGAGCAACATTTCTTTGAAAGTCCCAATGAGCCTCAAATGATCCTAATGAATGTAGGGCAGTCTTAATGAACCTAAGAAAGTCCTAATGAGCCTAAGAAAGCAATAATGAACTTGGGACAATCCTAATGAACCTAGGATAGTCCTAATGAACCTACGATAGTGTAAACAAGCCTAGTATAGTGTAAGAAAAAAACACTACAAAAAAGACCTCAAATGCGTTAAATGAATTTCCCAATAACGCACTCGTGTTTATCTTTTTTTGGTCATTTGGCTACCTTTTTTTACAACATCTTGGTGTATACCCCCCTAAGAAGACCTTTTCCTCAAAACTTTCTTGGATCATGAACTCCTCGTGTGCACCAAACATTTAAGTTGCCACTTGGAAGCTTCTAATGCACACAATCCTTTCAATCAATCTACTCCATTGATCTCTCAAAACAATCTTAGTATTTAATCCTCTATCCTTCATTTCTTATTCAACTTTGTAAGAGAATTTGTGTATGGATTGATATCTTAAATTTTATAGAAAGATTATATATGAAAACAAATGATTGTGGAGTTTTATAATAAATGATTTATAGGAAATAATATTTTTTGAAGACCTTTTGTAAATTATAATCTTGTGTAGATTTGATTATGGGGGAAATTTAATGGTGAAATATGCTTAACTCTTCAAAAGTTTTGATGTTTTGTCTTTACATGACAACCACTTAGAATATAATATGTTTTAAGTATGTCATTTATAGTCATGGGAGATTAGTTTTTTTTAAAGATTGTTTGAAGACTAATCAATGTAATATGAATTGATGACAATTATCTCAAAACTACGTAATTGAATTCTAATAGATTTATGATGTTTCATTGAAAGTTTTTATTAAGTTTTATGCGCAAATTTTATATTTCAAGATTCAATAGTATGTACATGTATATTTTTTTAAGTTCAATATTATATTATATATTTCATGTGTATCTCATTCAACAACATAGAAATGTTACTATTTATAAATGTTTTTTTTTAATTTAGTAAAATAGATTCTTCTTTGACATAGAGTTGTATATAATTCATGTATATCTTTATATATGCAGGAGTTCTTTGCCATCATGGATGTTTTTGACATAGATGAACTATTAGGTGAAAATCCCCCACCACAACCCCCTCCTCCTCCTCCTCCTCCTCCTCCACCACCACCACCACCACCACCACCACCACAACCCCCTAGATTGGATGAAATTCGTTTAAGAGAACGAATTAATGAAAACCTACAAGTGATTGAACAAAACATTGCTGCTATCCAAAATGAGCAAGTCACGCCACCCCATCTTGTAGAGTTTGCAAAATCAATGCAAACTGTTGTCGAGTCAGTTAGATCTGTTGATTCTCAATTAGATCAATTTCATAGACGATGACAAGAGTTGCGTGATTTTTATGCCGATGGTTTAACTTATAGACAAATCACAGATTTGAAAATAACCAAAGCTCATTTATGTCCATATTTTACCAACCCAAAAACAAGAGAACCAATGCAACCTAACCAGAAAAGAATTTCAATTAGGTGGTGTGTGCATCCAGAAATGGCTAGATACTTTTGGGATAGATGGTGGATGGTTTTTGATTATCCACCACATTGTAATTATGAGGTCCCTTTTTATTTTTTGAAGAAATTATACTGTGAGTTTGTAATGAACCACAAACCAAATTATTTTGATATTAAGTCATTCCAGGGTGTTGGTCGTGGAATGCCACAGCATAGATTAGGGGCACGGAGTAATAATCCCCTACCAGATCCACCCATAGTTCCACTTGTTGCTCCATCGATTCCTGCAGATGTCCAAAATACATCATTCATTTCGACATTAGATGCTTTGACTTCCCTCACAGGGAACCTGAGTGAGCAAGCTGCTCACATGGCATCTGCTCCTCGATGGATGCCACATATGTGTTCGAGTTGTCATGAGACGTGTGTAGGTCCTACTACTGCTGCAGGATCTACTTCAGTTCCAGATGAGCATGATGCAGCAGATGATAGTATGATGACATCTTATATGGATTTTCTTTGCTCGGATGTTCATCTTGACCAGGTATAGATATATATAATATACATGTACATGTCAATGTTTTTATGTACTTTATTAAATATAGGTATAAACTAAGTGCATCTCTTTTTTTATACAATCTAATACTTCATTAAATAAATTTTGTTTATGTAGATAAGGACTACGCCTAATATTAGAGTTAATATTGCATCTACTGGAAGACAACTCGGCACACCTTGTGGGGTATAGTATAAATTTCTATCTAGACATTGTACTAGATCTTTTTAAGTTAATATGCTATCGTCGTATATTATATAAATTTTCATGTTGATACATTGAATGCTTCTTTCTCCAGGATTCAGGTCATGAGGGACCCTCTACATCACATCGAGAAGAGGGTCTGACTATTGTGACACCATCTATGGTATGTATCTTATAATTCTTAACTTAAATATGAACTCTTACAATATTGTAACTTTACTTGAAATTATTTAGTACACATATATATGTTCACTAAATATGATTTCATTAAATGCATGTATGCAGGTGGACACTACCATTAGGATAGGTTATCCTCATAATTTTGATCAGAGCCAATTTGAACGCACATCGACATCCTTTGAGGTATTAATATGTAATACTTAATTTGATCTTATTTTGACTCTTAATTTAAGATTTAATTGGACACTTTGAATTTGACCTTGTACAGGAGTTAGCTAGCACTGCATTTGGTGTTGATACTGCACAAGATACTGCTAGAGGAGATACTGCTACAGGATCTGATGAGCATATGGTAAGTTTGTAACTTAATTTATGAATTCTACTATATTTGATAAATGATTCTTTTAATAGTTAATTTCAAGTAATATTTTAATATTATTTTTTTATTGTACAGCATGAGACAGGTGGATCTGGACCACGTCCCGGGGACAAGAGAGATACTGCTATAGGATCTGATGAGCATATGGTAAGTTTGTAACTTAATTTACGAATTCTACTATATTTGATAAATGATTCTTTTAATAGTTAATTTCAAGTAATATTTTAATATTATTTTTTTATTGTACAGCATGAGACAGGTGGATCTGGACCACGTCCTGGGGACAAGAGAGATACTGCTACAGGATCTGATGAGCATATGGTAAGTTTGTAACTTAATTTACGAATTCTACTATATTTGATAAATGATTCTTTTAATAGTTAATTTCAAGTAATATTTTAATATTATTTTTTTATTGTACAGCATGAGACAGGTGGATCTGGACCACGTCCTGGGGACAAGAGACCACGAGATGTTATTGATGATAGCACTTAGATTTTACTATTTATTTGGCTTTGATATGTACTTTTTTATGGACTTTACACATTTGTTTACACGTGCACATACTTTATATATATGGATAGTTGCATAATAGGATTAGATCATATATATTTTGTGCATACTTTATATATTTTGTGCACATTAGATATTATGTGGAGTGAACATCATGTTACCATCTAGACATATATATGGATTAGATATTATATGGATTATGTGGACTTGAAATTTTACTATTTATTTGGCTCTGATATGTACTATTTTACGGGCTTTACATATTTGTTTACACGTGCACACACATACTTTATATATATGGATAGTTTCATAATAGGATTAGATCATATATATTATGTGCATACTTTATGTGTATTGTGCGCATTAGATATTATGTGGACTTGAAATTATGTGCACATTAGATCATATATATTGACTTGAAATTATGTGGACTTGAAATTTTGCTCATACTTTATATATTATGTGGACTTGAAATTTTATTTATGGAAGTTGTGCTTAAACAACTTTATAGGCATTATGTGGACTTGTAATTTTATTTTTGGAATTTTATTTAAATAGTTCTTGTGATTAGATAAACTACATGTGCATACATCATGAACTAAGTATCCAAACATATCTTATAATTATAACATATTCTAAATCAAAAAGTATCATTTAACAAATATAATGAATAGAACTTGATTAAAACATAATTATCTCATTCATAAATTTGACCAGTAGTCTCTCATTTATGTATATTGTACACAAAATGTAATCAAGAAGACATATCTAAAATAAAATAAACAGTCTATTTAAATTATAATAATAAGGATTTATATCTCTCAAAATACAACATAAAGTATGCACAAACAATAGTAGTCATTGAGGGCAAGTCTACTATGAGAGACCTAGAAAAAAAAATACATATGATTAGTTTTTATAATCAGGATGCATTGAATTTAAAATACAACATAAAGTATGCACAAACAATATAGTAGTCATTGAGGCCAAGTCTACTCTGAGAGACCTAGAAAAAGTAAATACATATGATTAGTTTTTATAATCAGAATACATTGAATTTAAAATACAAATGGATTTGCCTTAAGGGTACAAAAATTTAACTTACTTGTAATTATTCAAAATGAAACATAAAGTATGCACAAATAACTTTGTTTTCATTGATGCCTTCTACTTGTGGTAGACCTGAAACAAAATTTTAGTAGATTAGATTTTTTAATTATGATTCATGATTTAAAATACTATATATAATATGCATCGCGACTTTTAAAAGGGAGGTGGATTAAGGGTTCAAATTATAACTTACTTGATATTCATTCTATTATACCATCTGCATCCTCTCTCTTTTGCAAAGCATCTATAATTGTCTCGTGCTCTTCCATAGAGAGAGTCCATAATTGTTTATTAGCAGGCCTGCCACGATATCTATCCAATTTTATATTAGTTGCCACTACCAAATGTGAGTAATGTATAATCTTTTTCTCTAGTTCATAATCTTCAAATGCGGGCAATCCATTCTTTCTTGTTAGATATTTGCGTAGCCAAGTGCCAACAACAACCACAGATCCTGTTGGATAGTCATAACCATCATCATCTACTCGAGGAGTAGTTAGCTTATGTTTTGGCTCTACACATCGAGCCAACCAATACTCTGTCCCCTCTTCATTGTCCTCTGGTGCAACAACAGCATAGACATGTCCTATGCACAAAACAATTTTATTTTAATATTTAATAAGAAATAAAAACAAAAATATACAGTGTAAGATTTCATAAATTTATGTACTATTTAATAAATCAAAACAAATTTCAAAAATAATTTTACCTTGTTGTATAAGATCTGAAATGCGATCATAGTCATTTGATGCAAACATTTGATCCATATCTTCATCAGTTCTTTCATGCGGATCATTTGCATCTATGGGTGTCAATGATCTTTGTTGCCATTCTTCAACCCATTCTTTATTCTCACAAAATTCCCAATCTCCGGAAACACAAAACTGACAAAAGCAAGCAAGTTGCCTTGTGAATATAGTCCATGTGTTTGAATTAGAACTCTTAAACGAATGCCATTTAGTTGATCCAATGATGGTATTACAATCATGCCGAATAGGAATACTATCTTCCTCTATCAACCAGAAGAAACGTCGAATTGCAGAGTTTTCAGTTGATCCTTTTGACAACTTTGAATTGCACCAATCTACAACTGCACGAGCATCTCTGAATTTCACTGCATCCTCGAATTTCAATTGTTCTCTAGCAAGAGCTCTTTTTATACAGGCACCGGCTCCATCGTGTTCCCCCTTACCATGTCCCGCTTCAAAAAAACTCCATAAATGTTGGACATTGGTTATCTTGTGAACTTTGCATAGCCAATAAAACATTCTTGCATTTTTGAATTGTCCAGTGCAGTTATCTGACCATATCATATGTTGTTTCATGTCAATTTCTCTTTCCTTAAGATTATCATAAAATACCTCGAAACAATGTTGGACAAACTCTGAAGAGTGTAATCGATTATCACTAACATAGAAATGATACTCCCTCAAAATTTTTCTATTATCTTCTGTACTGTCATGGTCATGTCTATATATAATGTGCACAAATATGGCCACTTGCACTGAGTTGTAGTATTGTGATTGAGTTTCCTCTTGTGGTTTTAGAGTATAATTTTCTACAAAATCCACAACTGATACTATTGTTCCAATTGGAAATGTGTTCTTGCATATGCGAAACTGTCCATCAAGCCATCGGGCATGTTGGGAATGTTTCACATATTTTGGAACAATATGAGTTTTAAACTCACTAATAAATGCATTCACACTATTCTGTTCTGTAATCAATTCTAAACGTTTCCCCATCTTTCCATCCTTTAGAGGGTATTCTATATTTTTAAATCTCCTAACATCAACCATTTTTTGTCCAAACTCAGATGAAACATGTTCATGCAAACATTCACCTATCGAAGAATAGTTCCCACATAAATTGCAAAGACCATAAATGCATGAACTGGAAAGAAATAATTGTTCATTAGGTGGTTTACAAAATAAACTTCCAATAAAATCTTTTATAGTTTCAGGTGGAACATAAACACCACAATCCTGCACAAGATCATTACCATGCAACATACAACGAATATATCGAAAAACATCATAATAGTAACGAAACTGGACATGAGTTTTACAACAACAAGATATTCTTTGTTTATTGATTTTAACATACCAGGGTTTGCATTTTTCAAATGATCTTTGACTAATTCGTAAATTCATTAACACAGATTCATCACTAAATTTTTTAAAGAATTCAGTTTGAGTCATGTCAAGAAGATGTTTTGGATGAGGATCACGAATTTTTGATCCCACCCTTAACTTTAAAACATCTCTAACATTTGATGAAACTCTAGTGTTATCATGCCAAAATTTTGTAATTAATTGTTTAGTTTCATCATTTAATTTCATGTCTGACCTTTGAAGTCTACCACTAAAACTCCAACAATGGTTTAGTGGATCAATTTCAATTGTGTCTCTTCTTTTGGCCGCTCTTGACAAGGTTCTACGATGTAAGTTCAAATAGCCACTTATATCACTTAACATTCTTTTATTAACAATCATTTTGTCAACTATAGCAGTCGTTATAACTCTACGTGCTGCATTCTTATCTTTAGATCGACTTGTTTTTCCTATAGAATCGATGGCACTGGCAACAGTAGATACAACTTGCTTATATGATTCATCTTTTCTTTTTGGTTTTGCATAAATACCTATTTTTTTCATGACTTTACGCATTTTTAACATTTTTATTAATTGTAGCATTAATTGACATTGGAATCCTAACTTTTTATTATAGAAAAATTGTTTATATAATTTGTTTGCATGTGTTCTGATTTGTCTCCAAGAAACTAACCCATTAAGATTATCTAGCACATTGCTATCAATAGTAAACAAATTACATTCATTTTCTTTTAGAGATGGTGGTGTAATATTTTCAATTTTTATTTCTTTTCGTATTGGTGTATGAAATTTATATCCAGCTTCATTTAAATCAGCAATTTGATTGGCATCATAGTCATCAGGATTTAAAAACATACCAGGATTCGCATCCACATCAACATTTGCATCAACAGTCATACCCGTGTGTGGTTCTATATTTTTTGCATCCATCATGATGTCTTCAATGGTCTCATCTACAATGGGCACTGAACTAGATGCTTCAAAAGTGTTATTCAATTGCCGTTGTTGTGATCTTCGATCTCTTTGGCGTTTTGCCTCCTTCTCTCTTTGTGCTTGAATTTCGTCCACTGTCATTGTCTTCTTTTTTTTCTTTTGACGTTGCTTAGAACCCATTTTTACAAACTTGTCTTCAAAAAATCGCGTAAAAATTATTAAAAAGTACTGCCAAATGATGTAAAAAATCTTTGTCAGTACGGATTTCAATGATATTGTAGTAAATCGATGCAATCTTTTTTTTTTTACAGCAACGGTTATTTTAAATAACGGGGGCCGTTATTAAAACGGGGGCCCGTTGTTAAATCCAACGGGCAGAAAATGAAACGGGCCCCCGTTTATAAAACGGGGGCCCGTTATGTAAAATTTGAATTCACAACCCGCCACTTGCCTCGGGATTAGGCCTGGGATAGGCCTGGGATGGCCACACCTGAGACATGAACCTGCAAATTCAAAGCTCCATGAATGAAAGCACAAATATGATGAAATGAAATAGTTTACGTGCCTTTAATCAAAGAATTTTTATACGAAATTGAAACCCATTTCAGATTATACTGTCTAGATTCTAAATATGTAAATTAATTTAAAAATTGATTATTTTAAATATTTTTCATTTAATTTATACTAAATCAGGGTCATAAATTTGAAATATTAACTAATTTTCTTAATTTAATAACTTATTTATTTTAATGAATTTTGAAAAAAAAATTATATGTCATCAATCTACACAAAATTCTTTTCAATTTAAAAAAAAAAAAATTCAAAAAATACTAAGTTTACGTCAAATTATGTGGGTCGTACACGTCAAACTTTTAAAAAGATAATTACGGTCATTAAAAAATTAATTAAAAAAAAAATATTTGAAAAAAAACAGAAAAATATGCTCATCAATCTTCAGTGTGTTACAAACCATTTCCCAAAACGGTTTGAGAAAATAATTTTAATTGTGTCAAAAAGTGTGGGTCGTACACATGCATGGTATGGTCCTGAAACAGGCATTTTTAAAACATAGTTTTTAGAACTTCATTCAAAAAGTTATTTTTTATTATGTGGGTATTAAAATAAATTACATATTTGAAAAGTACACTCAGAGAGCTATCTTTTATATTACTGACTTTTTTCAAGATTCAATCTCTAAGTGTTTCAAAATTTAAGCTCAAGTGAGACAAAATCTGAAAAACAGGGAAAACACTTCCACTTTTTGGCCAAAAAGTGGACTCATCTTCTTGCACTGACCCCAAATCTACATCTCAGGCTCTCAGGACCCCAGATCTGTAGTTCTAGATTCCTGTCAAATCAGGGACCAAGGTGCCCAACGCCCTGGTCCTACCCAATCTGCATTATATTTTAGTATTAGGTGCATGTCTGAGTCCCTTTTCCACTCCTCCTTTCAGTATTTCAGTTTCAATTTAGGCAGAATCTACATTTTCGGTTTATGTGCACTTCATCTCTCATTTTATAGCATAGTTGATTGTTGTAACATATTTTGCATATCTACTCATTTACAACAAAGGAATAGAAACACAGAGATATTCCTTGACTCTCTCTTCCCTACAATAAGTAGTCAAAGTGAGATATCTCCTTAGGCTCTTTTGTATTCCATTGTGTATACATGAGAGGGGGAATAGGTCTTAGTTGCTTGGTTCCATTTTTATGCTCCACATTTTGGTGAACCCGACGTGAATCCAACCTTCTTAGATTTACATTTTTTTGATTAGATCTTGTTATTGCATGTTTTATTTCTATCAAAAATATAAAAAACCCCAAAATATTGTTTTATGCATTGTGTGTTCACATAGTTTATGCACTTTTATGCTTACATTTATTGTATCACATAATTGCTTCGATCTTACACATCTAGTTTACTGTCTTTGCTTCCATTGTTTCTTTCATTACATTTTGTAAAAAATAAAGGACAATTTTCAAATATTTTCATGTTTAATTTTTTTTCAAGGTGTTACCCCAAACCCCACTTTACCTACGTTGGGCTTCGATCGACTTGTCATTGCATCGTGATAGTTTCTTAGACCTTGTTTTAAAACTTCACCCCCTTCCTAATGATCCTGTAGACATATAAAAATGACCATATTCCTAAATGAATATTTTATGTTCATTTCTCTATTTAATTAAATCTAATTTAATTAAATAATCCACATTCCTCTATTTAATTAAGTAAATTACTCAATTAAATTCACTTTACCATTTAAAAGAATAAATCATTTTATTCAATTAAATCCCCTATCCACTTTTTAATTAGCTTCAAATTTAATTAAAATAGTTATCCTAAATTGAATAAATCTAATTTATTTAATTTCCCCAATTACAACCAAAATGAATTAAATTCAATTAAAACCTATTTTCCCTCACCCACTTGCAAAATCCTACACCTCCCACTTGCATCCTAACCCTCTCTCTAACCTCTTCTAGATTCTTCTAAACCTAATTAATTAACCCAAACCCATCCATTATCCCTTTTCCCTAAATTTGAGGAGGTCACTTCTCAAATTTGGAGTAAAGTCTTCAAATTGCATTAAAGCCTTTATCCATTCAACAAGCTGAATGCCCCCAAATTTGGAAGGACTCTTACAAAGTTATCCCCAAAGTCTTCATAACCATTAATGGTTAACTCAACCCTCTTACATGGTTAAAGAATTTCTATAAACTCAACCTCCATCTAACCCAAGGGTCTCATCAAGCATTTATTGCTTTGACCATGGTTATCCTTAAACCTTTGCACAAGAGTTTATCCTTTGGGTAAAAGCTTTATCCAATGGATAACCCTAACTTAACCTTAACCCTTAACCCCTATGGTAACCATGAGGTCTTCTCAAGCATTTAATGCTTCTTACATCTCCTCTCAACCAACCTTATGTTGACAATTGTCACCATTTCATTGGTGCCAATTGCAAACATGGATTCCCAACTTTCAAACTTGGCGCTTGATTAACTCTTTCAATCCTGGCCATTCATTGCCCTATTTTTGCTATAAATAGAGCTCTCGTTCCTCCATTTTCATCATCCAAGTCTTTAGCATCACACTTATACTTAAATCCATTCAAGCTTTCATATCTCATTTTATGTTCAATCATTTAGCTTCTCTTTTAAACAGGAATTAATCTAAATATGCTAATTTAGAGTATGTTCCTTATCATTTAGCTTAATCATAGACTAATATAGCATGCGAGGATAGTCTTGTTTACTAACCTTGTCATCTTATAGCTAGTTTATTGCATTTGTAGCATCATGCATAGCTCAAGATGCATCTCATCTTAAAATCCATTAAAGCATCCCTCGTTCTTGCATTTGCCATCCCTAAACCATTTTGCTCAGTGATCTGAAAGCAAAAACATTGGTTTGAGGGACAGTGTAAGATAGAGAACCATGGAACCATCCTTGGGAAGCTAAGCCATACTTCATGACTTCGTAGCTTGCACCAAGAAGTCCTATGGGTGTGTGAGTAAGGCTCCCTAGAGCTCTGTTTTTCACATATTGAGTTCTATTGGCCCACTTTTCCTGCATATAGATTCTATGGAGGATATTTTGAGGCAAGAGGATTATTTCAATAACACCTTTATTAATGATGCTCTCCCACTTAAAGATGCAACATTAAAAAATAGTACTATTCCCTCTCCCAAAAGTGACCCTACCCATAAGGACATCATTATGCAAGAAGATATTTTTAACACTCCTAATGATCTCACTATTTGGGATTAACCATAGGATGATGATGTTGATTATTCTCTTAATTTGTTTCTCCCCGATGAGAGTACCTTGGTCAAAGAGGATGAAAGTATGATAAAGAGGGTGATATGATTGACAATTCCCTCAATAACACCTCACCTTCTATTGATTTCAATAATTTTTCCTCTAAAGATGAAGTATATGCCTTTCCCCGACTTGGTTCTACTCATGAGGATACCCTAGTTCAAGGAGAGATTGTTAATATTTCTTTCAAATATCTCCCTCTCATTGATGAACCTTTGAAAAGTAATCATTCTCCTAGAGTGTACCTCCCCCATGTGGATCCTTTGGAAGAGGAGGAAATTATAGCTACCTTTCTTAGTCACATTACACCTTCTTTTGATGAAGCATTAATAGCTAATGGTATTCCTTCTCCCAAAATTGATCCTACCCATGATAACATTTTGGTGCAAGAAGAGACTATCAACACTTCTTTCAATAATTCCCACCATATAAATTATGTTGATGTTTCTCCTAAAATGTGCACCCCTTGTAAGGATAATTTGGAACACAAGAATGATCTTAGGTCACAAAGGCTTGTTATCTTTAATACTCCCTTCTATGAGAATCTCCTTTTCATCCAATCCAAAGAAAAAATTATTCATGAAGAAATGTTTAAGGATGATAAGTCTATTTATGAACCATCTCATGATTTCATCTCTACTAGATCCTCTTTACATGTTCCCAAACCTTCTTCAATCAATATGGTGCATGTGAATGGTTATGAAACACCTAATAAACCTCTCTTCACAATTCAAGGTGCTAGTCATTTTCCAAATCTAATTAATCCTCTCTTTGTGGTTCAAGGTGGTTATAGTAATGATGCCTTTTGCACCCCTAACAAACCTATTATTATTGTGCAAGGAGGATATCCCACTAAGAGTCTTTATGAGTGTGCTAAACAAATAACTCGAGACCGTTACAATTCAGTTGCCTACATGTATAATACACTGAACAATAGGCAACCTAATCCTTCTCTGGTTATCCCTTCTTCACTTCCCACTTCTCAACCCATTCTTCCACAAGCACCTCATATCTCACAAACTCTTGGTAAGGAGTATGATATTATTGAACAACTTAAAGCTACTCCTGCTAAGATATCTCTTTGGGATTTAATTCAAACTTCATCGACACGTCATAGAATGTTACAAGATTCTTTAAAGAACTTAGATGTCCCACCTGCAGTGACACCTAATAATATGGCTTCTTTTCTTGATCCTATAAATACTCCTAAAGCTCAAATTGTGTTCACCTAAGATGAGGTGCCCTCCCATGAGATTAAACAACAATATGATCCCCTTATGATTGTTGTCATTATCAATGGTAATGCTATAAGATGAACCCTTATTGACAATGGCTCTAGCCTTAATGTTTGTAGCATTGATCTATTACATAAGATTAAGGTGGACATATCTCTTATTAAACCAGACTCCCTTACTATTCGTGGTTTTGATAATGTTGCTAGGTCTTCGTTAGGTATTATAACCTTACCTATCAAGGCAGGACCTATTATTTTACCCACACCTATTCATGTCATGCTTGATAAGATCACCTACAATCTTCTATTAGGACAACCTTGACTTCGTTGTATGCAAGTTGTCCCTTCTACTTTGCATAAGCAGCTTAAGTTCATCTACAACAATAAGATGTATACCTTGCTTGCTGATACCAATCCAAAAGCTCCATTGCAAACCTCTTCTTCTTGTTCAACTACTTCCAATCCTTCTAAAAATACTCCTACATCTCCAGCTATGCCGATTTCCTTGAATACCCTTGTTCCCCCTAGTGATTCCAAGATTCTTGAAAAGGATTCTACTCAATATGAGTCCTCTTATCTTTTCTCCCGAAGAGTTACTCTCAGATGATGATTGGGGATCTCTAGACTTTAACCCTACTTTTGTGGGAGAATATAGGGTCTCTTGGAAAGGGTCTAAATTTGAGAAGGAGAATACAAGGATGGACCTAAAAAGCAACCCACTTTGTCTAAATAATTAAGTAATAATTTTGTGGTTGCTTCTAATTCAAGCAATTATCCACAATCATCTTCTTATTCATCTAATCATGGCATTGGGACCTATGAGGCCTCACAATCTTTTTCTGATTTGGCATCCCTTTATGGTCATAGTTTTCACATTTTAGCTAAGAGTGGATATAATTGTAATGGTTGTGGAACAAATGAACAAGTGATCAAAGTTCCTTTAGAAAATAACATGCATGAATCTTCATTTGGACTTGGATATAATCCTTCAAAGCCCACCAAAGCATCTAAAAGACCATCTCTCAATGTAAATTCTATATTTAGTAGTGATGATAAATTCACTTCAATTAGATCATCCTATATATATCCCAGCATTCATCCCCCTCGTAAGGAAATTGTGGTGATTGACTGTAAGCCTCTTTATGAATCTCCCCAAGAGATTTCCAATCCCGCCTATGAGGCCTTATCCTCTATTCATTCTACTATCATCTCTTCTAGAAATAAGGCCCTAATAAAATATGATTATCCCTCTTCTAAGGATTCTTGTCTGCAAGAGGAACATGACTTTGTGGCCTAAACTTCTCCTACAAACTGCTCTCTTGATCAAGACTTTTCAATATTTAGCATCTTATACTTATTTTTAATCTCATAGATGGTAGATAATTTAACATGTCATAATCAAATTCTTCATCCAATTTTTCATATCTTCAAATAACACTAGTGGCTATTATGTTGCTCATCATTATGTGACATTGGTAGCTCACTTACTGGGGGCTCATTATCATTCATGATAGTAAAATTTCATGTGCAATCATACCTTGGAAGCAACATAAAAGCCTATTTCTATCCCATCTGGGGGGCAAGAGTGATTTCAAACATCTCTCCTTCTTAAGGTAAAAAATTTCCCCTTTGCGAAGTAGTTTTTTCTATAAGGATTTCTTATCGATTATAGAGGTGTATATTCCTATTGGGAACTCCCTCTCTCATATTGGAACAAGTATCCCTAATGAGGATCTTTAGTACATATCCTTAATTGGACATCTTCCTTAGTGTACAAAGTCTTTAATCATTCATCAAATTCTTTTCTTCATTGAGTGGTATCTTTTATAAGGAACCCTTCTATAATGTGAATGTACATATCCTTGATGAGGATCTCTTTCCTTCTTTTAGAAGAATGTTTCTTTTATAAACGATCTCTCTTTGATGTCCTTGCCTCTATACTTGGGGGGCAAGGGAGATATTTCAATCTTATCTCTTTTTCTAAAGATTCACCTTTCCTTTGTTGAGTGGTATTATTCATTTGATGTCATTTCTTGCATAGAATACGTGTCTTCCTTATCTAGGACCTATTCACTGTTCGAAATGATACATATTTCATGAACATTCTCTCATTAGTGAAATTGTGCAATCCTTCGCTAAGAATCCTCTTTTCCTAAATAAATATTGGAGAAGGTGTGTATTCTTATTTTGCTTCTCCTCTCTTTCAAGATGTTATCTTTATCAAAGATCCCTTCTATTCTTGAAAGTGGATGTCTTTGATAATTCTCTTCCTCCTTTTTTCATAATTTAAAAGGTAATTATTTTCTAAACCCTAATTTGGCATTTCTTTCATGCTTAATCTTTCATCTTGTGTTAGAGAGTTCCAATCCTCATACTCTTGGTTATGTTGAAATTGGGTTCAATTCTCTTTCTTACCAAATGTTTCATAATGTGCTTCGATCTTGTATCAAGCTTTGTTGTGAGCATTTTCCATCACCTATTTTCACAATTCGTTATGGTAAACATGATACCCTATTTCACCTCACTAGATTAGCAAGCTGAAACAAGGGGGGCATATAGCTACCCGATAATTTCCTTACTTCCCTAGTAAGCATTAGGTGATTTTGTGATTTTATCTAAAATGTGGTTTTGTAGGGTGTGGTTCCTAACAGTATACTGTAGATATCGCTGGAGGCTTCGTCCGACACCTTATGGATATATCCTTTTTCATGAATGTTTTTTTTTCTATATTTTAGATTACATATGCACATAGTGTCATATGACCGCTAAAGTGGGAGCTAAATGTAGCATCGTAAATTGTACACCCTTAATTGGGTGGTACAATTCCATGCTTAGGTTAGCACCCGCCTTAGTGTGTTTGTATTTTAAATTTCAAATTCCCTTTAAGCATTCAATTAATTAATTAAATTAAATTAAAGATCTTCTCTTATCACTCTACACACCATAAAATTAGGCCCTTTACCCTAAGTATGCCCCTTTTTATTTTATTCTCCCAATTAATCATTTCATCAAATTGTTGGATATTGTTGGTCATTGTTGCTGCTAGGATATGTTATTGTCATTGATTTCAACATATTCCTATGTATTGCTATGGTGTTCGTAGATTGGGAAGATCTTATGTTTTGGTTTGCAGTGTTGTTTTGCTCATCACTGTTTTGCAAAGTTCAATATTTCCTTTGGTATATTCTGGTGTGATCAGATCTTGTGCCGAGATTTTGAGATATTGTTTGGGATGGTATTGTGTATCTTCATTTCAGATGGTTTGTGATTTGGTGCTCCAAAATTTATCTTTCTTCATGACAATTGTCAATTGGTTGTGTTCTTGAGATTTTAGATGTTGATCGATGAAGATTTGATAAGTGGTGTTGGTACCTATTTTTGATGATCCTAACATGCTTGTCGATGTTTCCTAGTCATGTCCTATTTATTTTGGTGATTTGCATTGATCGTTGTGCAAGTTTTTTGTGGTTTCTATCAATCGGTGATGATTTGCGTGTTATGTGGTATTTTTGGTGGTGTAGCGTGTTGTGGTTGATCTTGACGTGATTTACGGTGGAGTTGTGTGTTTGGGAATTTGAATTAGGTCCATGTTATGCTATGTAAATCATTGTATTGGTCTGGTGACCGATCTTTGTATTGTATGATGTAATTTTGTAATTGAGGGTTGAGGGTTTAGCCAACCTTGTTATCAAGGTTGATGAATTGTATAAATAGGTGATATATTCATGTAATTTAGGTATCAGTGGTGTGTCTACACTATCAAAGAGAAGTTTATGTGTGATCAAGTGATCTATCTTTTGCTATTGTGATTGTTGAGAGATTAGTGTTGCAGAGCAGACAATTGTGCTTAACCTGAACTGTAATCAGGCATTTGGAGATGCTATTCTTTCAGTTCATTTCTTCTGGATTGTAGTCCAAATATAATTTGCAAGTCAATGAGACTTCCCTGAGGGTTGTAGCCTTTTGGACCATTATATTTGAGTTGTGAGCTCTAGGCAGTGTGCCTGAATGCTTGTGCATTCCCCATTGTAATATTTTCACATACTACTGCAGAGTATCATCTTACAATGGGTAGGTTCCCACCATGTTTTTCCCTTAATTGGGTTTTCCACGTCAAAAATCTTGGTGTTGTGTGGTATGCTATTAATTTATGTATCTTCATTATTGCTGCAGTTTATCAGATCTGTTTTTGTGATTAAGTTTTTCTGTATCCGGTGAAGACTGATTCACCCCCCCCCCCCCTCTTATTCTTCCTTCTTGGTTGTTGCTAACACAAATACCCTAAATATGTCATATTTCGACCTTCAAGGGCTGATTTCACATATCTAAACATTGCAAATTCCCACATACTCTTGAAATTTGCTTTAAAATCACAATATCTTGCTTCCCCAAAAATTTGGCGAAAAGTTGGTCGGACCGTGTGTTCGGACCATGTTGGTAAAAACATGTTCCCGACTTTTTCTCCCTGAATTTTGGGAGCATGTTGTGGCGGTAATTTAATATTCAAATCCAAGAGATTGGTGGAAAATATTATTTCAAGGTCGGCCTATAACTCAAAACAAAGTTAGGGTCTCCTACATATAACCTTTCCTTTCTTCATTTGAAGGATCTAAGATCTAGCAATTGAAGGAGCCTCTTGTGAAGTGAAAGTGCAGGTTATGGGTAGTCTACAATAGAAAATCAAGCATTTATCAAGCCTCATATTCAACAATAATTAGGAGTTTTGAAGACATTGAATAATAGGAGATCAACGACTGTTGATTGGCTTGCACCTCTCCCTTAGGGTTTGGGTATGGTTTCATGTTATTTCATGTCTTTGTATGAGCTTTATAACATTCATTTTCAATTTACATTCATGCTTTATATTTGTAGTTCATTTATGATTTGAAGCATTTGCATTTACATTTACAAGAATTTAGGGTTTGCTTTTGAAAGCGTAGGATAGAACTTTGAATTCTTAATTATTCTCATTTAGGATCTTGCATATACACAAGATTCTTGCACACACATTTTTAGGATATTAT
This sequence comes from Cryptomeria japonica, assembly GCF_030272615.1. Classification (NCBI taxonomy): domain Eukaryota; kingdom Viridiplantae; phylum Streptophyta; class Pinopsida; order Cupressales; family Cupressaceae; genus Cryptomeria; species Cryptomeria japonica. The sequence goes on from NC_081411.1 coordinate 828,774,054, forward strand.
CGACTATTTGTGGAGGTGGAAACCACCAAAACAAGGGGTTTGACTAAGGAAAAACCCTATATAGCCACCTAGACACCATTTTTCAAGTTGCAAGTGCAGGTACAAGAATTCGATGCATGCACGAATTTCGGGACCAACATAACACACAAATAAAAATCCAATCTCAAAATTTGACGTTAGTCTTAAGAGACTAGGGCATGATGCCCTGGTCCTCTCAGTTTTCTTGCATTTTTTGCCAAATTTGCATCTCAGGCTCTCAGGACCCCAGATCTGCAGTTCCAGCTTCCTGTCAGGTCAGGGACAAAGGGGCCCAGCGCCTTGGTCCTGCCCAATTTGCATAAGATTTTAGTAGTAGGTGCACCTCTGAGTCCCTTTTCCAGTCCTCCTTTCAGTATTTCAGTTTCAGTTTAGGTATAATTTGCATTTTCGGTTTATGTGAACTTTATCTCTCATTTATTAGCATAGTTGATTGTTGCATCATATTTTTCATATCTACTCTTCATTTACAACAAAAGAATAGAAACCCCAAGAGATGTTCCTTGACTCTCTCTTCCCTACAAGAAGTAGTCAAAGTGAGATATCTCCCTAGGCTCTTTTGTATTCCACTGTGTACATGAGAGTGGGATTAGGTCTTAGTTGCTTGGTTCCATTTTTATGCTCCACACATCCTTCGTGTTCCTCTTGGATTGACATGATAACTTTGCTGCTCTGTACAGACCGACTCACAAGATATTGACCTAGTTTCTAGGTCAGATTCTAAAGGGCGAGTTTCAGAATTATCTACTCAGAGGCTCACCCTGGCTTTATCATACAAGACAATGGCTAGGTCATGGTTTTTGGAAGAAGCTTCATTTTCCATAAGAGGATCGACAACAACAATGTAAACAAGGCATCATCCTTGTCAATACTAGCATTATGGTTCTTACTGGTAGGACTCAATTCTTTGTGAGGTTGGGATGAAGGATTAACCTGTATATCTCCAAGAGGAAGAGAATCACAATCAATTTCAACATCTTGAGGGGTCTCATTATGAGATTCCACAAGAGTGTTAAAATTATTTGAGAGTTTCAAGAGAGAAATTCTCCCATTAGGGATAGTAAGATCAACCATCTCACCCATCATCGTAGAGAATTATCTCCTTTCTTCAGTATCCCTAACTATGGTTTTGACAATAGAATGGTTAGTTCTTTTAGTCACGCTAACCATTGGGGCCAGAGATTGAGAATCATCATCCATTGGAATCAAGATAGGTTCAACAAGAGGGGATTTGTAGAGGATTGTGTGATTTTCATTGAACAATCACTATTTTTCTTAAGCTTTTCTAGGGCAAGCTATTGAGCATTATTGCACCTAGACTTGTGAGCCCCGGGTTGGATAAACTGGCCATGTAGATCGTTCTTACTATCTCTTATTTGAGATAACAAGACAACAATGGCCGAATGAGGCAAGGGGTCAACATTGAATTCCCCAATTTTAAGGAATTTATCAAAATAGGCAAAGCAATAATAACAATCCTCACTACCTCCTTCAAATAATTGAGGCTTTTCAATAGTGGCAGTTGAGTACCTTTTGCAAAACCCTCGAGTGGAGTCTAAGAAGATGGAATGGGATTACTAACATCTTGTCTCAGGGGAACCTCTAGGTATATCAAGGGGTTTTCATTTGGATAAAATTGGACAATTCCTCTAAATACGACCTTCTCATCTACAAAGAAAATAGACATTAATTCTACCAAGGGCTTCAATAATGCAGACCAAGGGGTCATCATTGACCTTGATTTCTAAGAACATGGGGAGATCTTTTCTGGGATTAACAAAGATTAACACTCTAGCATCCATATGAGGAAACAAAGATAGGGATGCTATCCACCCTAAGCACCTTGCCAATGGATTTCAACAACTGGGGTATGAAATTCCAAAGCAGAGGGGGAGGTTTTTAACCACAATCCACTTAGGGCAAGATAAAGCCAATATCTCATCAGAAATAGCCTTGGGCGATCACTTGAGAGCCCTAAAAGTATAGTTTCCAATGGACTAAAACTATTTTTCATCCATTGTCACCTGGGATTTAGGGTCATTGAAAATAATAATAAAAAGCCCTTTTTTGATCATTTTGCAAAATGAAAAATGAAACCCTAATCTTTTAATCCAGATATTTTTAAAACATTCATCTAAGAATTTGTGGGTCGGGCACTTAGTGATATCCACGGCTACAAGAAACACAATAATGTTTTTCAATCGTATCTTCTCATTATTTAAAGCCTATCATTTCATGATTAGAAGTAGTAAGGCCAGATATGAAAAGATTGTCATCGAATTTCGCAAAACCAGGCACAAAAAATGGGTTTTTGGTTAAAGCCGATTTGATGGATTTGATGCCATTTACAAGGGCATCTTCTTTATTATTAACACGAGGAGCCGAATTTACATCCTCATTGCTATGAGTCTCATCCTTACGAACACATTAATCACACCTTACCTTGGAAATTGGAAGAGCCAACCAACACGAACAAGAATTAATGAAGAGAGAAAAACATGAACAAAGAGCAAGACAATTTATCATGGTCGGACCTCTTCCACACCCTCGCGAAGGACCCTTGTGCCGGGGTAAAACCCTAACATGTATCACCTCCAAAATTGTAGAGGAAATCTCCAAAATAATTACATATTAATAAATCTTATATAAATAAATATAAAATATAAGTAATATGTATCCATAATTGACCTTTTTATTTTTAAATATTAAAAAAATTGCTTAACTACTAATCGCTTGTATTACATAATCCTATCATCTTAAAACTATTAAATAAATACATAATAATAATCTTATATAAATAAATAAATATAAATATAAGTAAGATATATCCATATTTGACCTTTTCATTTACTTAACTACTAATCACTTGTATTACATGTAATCCGACATCATAAAAGTATTAATACCATATCTTAAAAACATCAATGTAGTAAATGTTCTTAAATACCAAAATAAATTGTCATTAATGTAATAACTATTATGTATGATAATAAAAAAAAATTAATATAATAAATGTTCATAAAATTATTTCAAGATACAATAAAAATATAGTGAAGTCAACTCTACTAGAAAAATATAAATAAAAATTAATAATAACTAGGAAAATCAATCTCTTTCTAGACCGGTAGAATTGATTTTATTATTATTATTATTATTATTATTATTATTTATAATGTAGGCTTATTCAACTCCAATCTCATCATTAAGAAAAATAGTTATCGATCTTCACTAAAAAAATAATTAAAATCACATGAAAAACGCACACATAAAATTTGATTGACCTGTCACCTGCCACACATTTTCAATTACCTATATATTCCAGCCTCCTTTCTTTCTAGTACAAAAGATTTTTTAAAAATAATAAAAAATAATTTTATAGTTTTATAATCTCTGCATGCACATTTATGCATTCTATTTAAAGCCATGTGCGGAAACCCAGACACAGAGCTTACCTCGAAATCTTAGTACACATATTTTAATATATATCAATCAGTTAATCAAAATAAAAAATATTTTTTATTAGGTAAATATATTTTAATATATATCAATCAGTTAGTCATAAGACGGAAGCTACATAATTATTATATTTGTGATATAGAAGTCAAAAAATATCTCTGTAGCAACAGTTAGGCAGCCATGGACATGGTTTTGTCTGTATGGATACAATCATATATGTTCTTCTAGAGTATACCAACCATATAGCTTCTGTAATTGAGAATAATCCTGGGTGGTCATGCATGGAAGTTAATAAATGAACTGATTCAAGCTGAGATTGGATTATGGTTATAGACACATAATGTGATATTTTTCATCGCTTAAGTTCATCTCAGGTCAATATTGATTCATAACGAGCATTACCCAGCATGGAATTCCTGATTTATCTGCTAAAAACTAAAGTTGGTCGATCAAATTTGGCAAGCAGGATGTGCAATATGTGGTCTTAGAGTGTTTATGACATACATATTTATAGCTTGTTTGGACGGGATTCCGTGAATTGGTGTCTTAATATTAGATCATCCATGGCAGAGTTGGAGGAACATCTTCTACCTAAGAGAGAAACTAATTTGGAAGAAGAAGAAATCATTGAGGTAACAAGTAATAATTCACATTCGAAAGAATCAGACAGGCTGGATTGTGATGTGGAGTCACAAAATGGCCGTGGAATTGAAGTGCCTGCTCATATCTTGAGATATCTTTATGTGGGTCATTTTTTAGCTAGATGGGGAGCAAGGTATTTTAGAATCTCAATGATATGGTCATGATCCAAGTGCAGTTTCTTTCTATTTCCCTTTGATCTGATAATTCTTTGGCTTTATGCATTTGAACAAGCTTCTTGACGGGAACTGACTCTTTGCCTTATCAGTTTTTCTCGGTTAATATGTTGTTTGGTGTGAGGTTTAGATTTTCAAATGTTTTTTCTCTTAGTTTGTTCGCTTGGACAGAATTTTAACCTTCTGAGTAACACTGATTATGCTAGGAGGAAGGCTATACTTGAACAGACTTTTAACTTGTTAGGTGCAATTGATTATACTTGGTGCGAAGTCAAAAAATTATCGGTAGAAAGTTTCGTTGAAGGTATGTATTAGGAGTTAGATGTAAAGGGTTATGGTATTGGGCTAAGACAGGACCAATAGCCATGACAATTTCCTGGTTCAGAATGGGTTGAAACCCGGTGCAAGTCCAGGGTATTTATTAGCCAAAAGGTTTCCTATATTGACAAAGTGCTACTGATGTATTGTTTCCTAATTTTCCAAAATAAATTAGCATTAAGCAAATTTTGAAGTACTCTGCCTGTCGCTATTACCTGCCTCAGTAAGGATGGAACCCTGCCCCATGTAGCCAGTGACACTGATATAGAATTTCTGGGTAGAATGTTAATTTGAATGCGACTCTAATCTGTACCCTTTGAGAGGCTAAAATTATCTCATCTGAATACTGACCATTAGTCAATGTAAAATTATTTTTATCTGGTTACTTAATTCACAGGGTATACGAAGAAGGGCATACTCGGCTCCACGAGAGGCGGTTCCGAACATTATGCTATACCCAAGTAAGGTGTATATGAGTAACTTATTTTAGTTTGCGTGAGGTTCTCCCAGCCATACCCTGGCTTTGTTTTGCTGCCCAAAGGAAGTTGGTCAAATCCTTCGGCAAGAAGTTGGGGACTATGGTTGAGTGAGTTCAAGCAGGTAGGGTGCATCTTTTACAATATGATTTCTGACAAAACTGATTCAATAAGGAATGCTATGTAGAGTGTTATGCTCCAAGAGCCTTGACATTTTCTATCTTTCCTGGTGCTGACATTCAGGAGAAGCTTAGCATCTACCCAATTTGACAGACACCATGCTGAAATTTATGTAACCCAAGTACATGCCTGCACATATAACTTAAACAAAGTTACGTGAAGGATGGAATCTATTTGTGAGGGTAAATCAGAATAAACATCCATCAAGAGCCCTTCCTTTTATTGGTTTCGAGACAACCATAATTTCTAGATTTTTCAGTAATTCCACGATTTATGCTCGGACATTTCATAAAATCTAAAAGAAGATGTATCGTGTGCTTGCAAGTGACAACCAGGGAGAATATTTTGCTTGGAAAATAATAGATACTTTATGAATTTGGTGTCAGGGGAATAAAGAAGGACCTGTGATTCCCAAGTTGCTGAGATTAGCTGCAATTAGCAACACTGGAGATTAGGTAGATTTTCAAATATCCCATGTTACCACGTATTCTCGTTGAAGCTCTCTTTTCATTTATATGGAGGGAAATAAGGCCTTTCCTAGACAAGCTAATGACGACATATAATGTAGCTTGCAGCGTAAGATCTCCGGAAGCTGTAAGTTGAAAATTTTGTAAAATATGACTTCAGAGAGAAACTGTTGCGTTAGAGAAAATTCTAAATTTAAAGAATAACAGATTTTAAGATTAATTTAATTTAATGAAGTAAACCAAATTCTGTTTACATCTCTTTTTAATTGTTGCTGTAAAAGACTAAAAAGTATCAGATAACTTATGTCGACTTTGAAAGGATCATAAGATAAGCTATAGCAATCCAGAAGTAGAAAGATTCAGGTTGGACTGGAAAACTATGTAGGGTTCCAGATGAATTTTCCTAATCGATGAAGAAAATGTAGGAGTGGTTCTAGTTATGCTGATTAACAGAGGATGAATATTCCTTTAGTGGTAGGATCAAGTGGAGGAGGAAGTTCGTCAAATGAAGAAGGGTATTATCAAATAAGAAGTGGATGCTGAGAGTACATTTAACTCGAAAGGAGAAGGTGGTGGTCAAACCTACAAGTAACCATCCAAGGGAGGGGATGGCTTTGTCCATATATTTAGATGAAGTGACAAGTATGGAAGGAATGGCAATGGTGATGGCAACAAGGATGCCAAAAAGTGGTCAACAAAGATCAAGGAGTGGGGGAGGTCAAGTGGATATCAGACACTACTCGAGGAGTCACACACATCAGTTAGCCTCCCCTCGTGTTCTTTTTTTGCCTTGCATATTGCAAATTAGTACATTGAAAGACCCTTCGAGGAAGAACAATCACCCTTTCTTGCTCACTCTCTATGACCAATACCTTGGTACCTTCGTTTACATCTTTTGATGTAGCCATCAATCAGCAAAAACATATTGCTATTAGTGGTACCTAAGATCTTCATGTGAAGCTATTAAATAACCTTAAAGATGATGTTGGCCTTGATATAACCTCATAATCTTATGCTATGGATGTCAAAGATTAGCCTAGCAATGTTCTCAATCAGTTTCATTTTGATATCTAGCCTATCCTTGTTGATACGGAGAGTATTCCTATTGATGAACTAGAATTTGAGCCTTTTACTTAGTTCTGTTTCTATAGTTCCCATTGCAGATGCCTATAATAGACAGAGTAGCATTGTCAGTGCACACAACATCATTGTCTATGCCCATAACAAAAATGTTTTTGTTGATGAATGATCCAATTAATAAGTGTGAACATCAGAGTAGGAGTTCCTAGGTTCAAGCAACAAATAGTATTTGTTGCATCTTGTTCAGGAGGGAGGAACAGGAAGCCTGTGCAATGGTAGGGGATCCATTCACTATTTCCTTTCATTCCATATGATATTGGAAAAAGAGATGAAGAGTTCAGATTACGCATCAATAGAATAGGACATTGATTTTGATGTGAGTAATTCATAAATTAATTTGGTTGCTAGAAAAGAAAGAGATTAACAATTGGTTAATTACTTCAACTGTACTAGTTTTTGGCATAATGTTACCTACTTCTCTTTTAAAGCAGCAGAGTGAGATTGGGGATTCAGCATCTGTAAATTTGTTAATAAATTGGGATTCGAGGATAGTTGTTTGTGGTGGCACCATAAAATGGCCAAAGTTATGGAAGAGCAATCTGGTTTTAGAATACCAACAATCCTTTCTACAAATAAGATACCTAAATTTGGGTATCTCTTAAAACTTGAGGCTAACTAGATAAAGCCTATGAGGATATAAATTTGAGTTTGAAGATATTCTCAAGACGAAGGGGCTGGGCCAGAAAACATGGATTGAAAAAATGCATTAAAAAACTGTTTGTTTGCAAGAAATCATATCCTAAAGCAAGATAATTTAAACCTCCTCAAAATGTGCCGAGTCAACCAATCCCAAATTGAGCCTTTGGATGTTCAACCATACATTATAAATGTGAATTTAATAACTACATTAAAGATACACCTTTGAAGAGATATCCTAAAAATCTGAAAAACTTGAACTCCATTTTAGAAAGGAAGCCATATATATTGCGAAGATCCAATTGTGTAGTTATCTTTCTAGTGAGAATTGGACCTATAAACTAGATTTTCAAACCAGTATAATATGTTGTGATTGCCATAGGATTCCCGTAATAGAAGAATGGAACTTAGATAGAGCTTTTCTAGAGGTATTAAGGACCGTGAGCCTAGTTTCCAAGGTTAAACATTAATTTTTTTTGCACAAGAGTAAGTTCATATACTTGTATAAAACCACAACAAAAGATAGAGGAGGACATCCAAAGAAATACAATATGGTGATATATGCTATCATCAACACATGTTTCTTTGAAGGAAATACTTATGCACAACTATGTGATTCCCAAAGAGATTTGGTGAGAGACGGCACCCCCACTTGAATCCAATAACATTCTTGAGAAAGGTAGAGAGTCCATAAGAAGTCTAAATGTTACCATCAATTTTCCTATAAATCCCCATGAAGATGATTATAATGAGCTTTGATATACCAATTGTCTGTGGTCTTTGGAATGACCAATTCATAGGAGAAAATTCAAATTTCAAATGTCTTTCTAAACTTGAAGTCTACAAGGTAGGAAAAGATTTTAGAAAACCAATTATAAACCTTCTCAATGATAGACAAAGGAGTGAAAATATGATTGTAGTCTAGAGATCTCTTTTTGAGCCTTCTTGTACCCTCACTCTTAAATTACCTCACTTGAAACAATCAAAAGGCTTCCATGTCCAATGCTACGAGCTACATCTTGTCAAATCTATTCCTGACCATGATAGTTCTGTATTTTTCTGTATAGAAACTATATCCTGTCAACATATGAATAGGACGAGTAATGTGCCATGAGAAAGAGAGGGAAAATCCAGAGAAAACCTTCTCATTAAATATGCTTGCTATAGGGAAAACAAATGACTCTGTAGTATGTTTGAACTTTGAGAAACTCAATTTGAAACCATTCACAACTTGCTACTTTTCTGGTGCACAATTTCTGAATATCTTAAAATCTATGGTGCTATGATTTGAATATAGAGTTTAAACTTTATGCAGATGGTATAGTGCATTCAAGTCTGAACTTAGAATGTGCATATTATTTTCACTTCTGTAAACATCTCCTTGACAGATACGATGGGAGACAGGTTGTACACTTTTCTGTATTTAATTTATTGTCTTCCTTCCCAATGATTTAACTTTTCTTATTACTTCTCTTCTTCTCCTGCTCTTCCCTGCACCCTTTCCCACCCTCCGTTGTATCACACCTTTAATATCTCTCTAGAAGATAGATATAAATATGTGTTACACCCCATTGTGATATTACATTTTTTTTTTGATCGGTGACATGGATTTTTAACCTGGTCCAATCACTAGGTGAGGCCACAAACCGGGGGCCTCATCCCCGCCTTACATATCTGAGGTATTAACACCTCTACGCATTAGTTCTATTAGCAGTCGTCTCCTCCTCCTTATCTCTCCAACAATGGCCATCTCCCTTATCCCTCCACAGCCGCGAGCGAAAACCTCCTTGTCACTCCACCAATCACGGTTCCTCCTTATCTCTCCACCCGTGAAGCGCGGCCTCCTTATCACTCCATCCTTGCTTGGTGCTAAGTCGACTCATCTGTGGCGGTGTGAGTCGAACATGGGACCTCCCCATTCTGGGGTTCGTGACTTTTACCGTCACGCTGCGGGGTGAACCCCCCCATTGTGATATTACTTATTTACTGTTATCTTGTTTAGTTAAAATACTTTAAATATATTTATCTTGATTAGAAATCTGATGAATGAATATGCAATCAATGTGATATTTTGAGTATTTAAAAGATGAAATCTATATATATATATATATATATATATTAATAATAGCTGATTACTGTTGTGATGTGCTAAGTTGGATGCACGAAATGAACAAGCCTCCGGAAGGGAGGAAGAGTATCAGTCAGGAGAAGAACTTGGTTTGGTAATCTTATATATGTGCCTTATTGATCTATCACACACTCTCATCTTAGTTGGTCGAGTTGAGTTAAATTAGTGGGTATAGTGGTAAGTTACCTTCTGTCGAATTAGTGATGTTTCGTAATGTTATGGTCTGAATATCCTTGTTAGGAATGTTGGATTGAATCTCTATGACAGGTTTAAATCTTCGTGGTAATATATATATATATATATATATTAATCGATGAATATATGTACGATTAATGTATATATATCGACCAATAAATATAAGTACTATTTGGATATTAAATAAAATATTACATATTTATATACATACATATACTCGTGTGTGTGTGTATATATGTTTAATGATTTAGATTAATACTTTATTTATTTGGTATATAAATATATAAATATTAATATATGTATATGTATATATATAGAATGTTACCACGAAGATTTAAACCTGTCATAGAGATTCAATCCAACATTCCAAACAAGGATATTCAAACTATAACATTACGAAACATCACTAATTCGACAAAAGGTAACTTACCACTATACCCACTAATTTAACTCAACTCGACCAACTAAGATGTGAGTGTGTGATAGCTCAATAAGGCACATATATTTATATATGAATCGACCTGCATTTTATTAATTCCACGTTTACCATAGGTGAATTGGTCAAACACCACATATTGGTGTTGCCACGATACTTACCTTGTGGTAAGTAGGAAGGGAGGATTGGGGAGGGGGTGCCCACCATGAAAGTTGGTGTACCCTACTCCAAAGGAGGGAGAAGTGGTGGTAAAAGCTGCCACCTTTTTACATGAACGCATAAGGTAAGCGCTTTACATGGTAAGCGCTAAGTGTAAATAGACCCCCACTTAAAAGGGAAGGATGTAGTGCATAGTGGTCGATACATTTGACCAACCAAATCGACCCATTTAATAATGCAAGCACATATGTGCAAGCACAACCATACTCATAGCAAATAAACATGCGTAAAATAGTTAGAGTAGACTTAGTTGATAAGTATGTGGTATTCTAGTAGGATATGCATTCTTGAGTTGATAGAAATTTGATAATCTTTATGATTAGATTTACGTATATGTATGTAATAGCTAAGTTAGAGCTGTGCAGTGGTGTGTATCTTTAGTATATAGGAATGATTGATTTGGTTAATCTTGGGGTTAGGTCAATCCGTGGATGGGAATAACCTAGTTAGTCATTCTATTATAACCTTATGGGAATGATATGGGAATAGAATAAATGGTTAGTATACCAAATAGAGCAATGAAGTAGGTGGACATATGACTCACACTCAAAGTACTGGGTTATGAATTCTTTGGCCAAAGTAGTGTAGGTTGCCACTGTCTACATTGTTGGTTCACTGTGATCCAGGTTTACATGCTAGACAGGGAACATCATACATGTAGGTTGTAGCCAATGTATCGTAGCTCTAGTTATGTAGGACACAACACTATGCTCATAAGGCTCTTATTATGAGGTCACCAAACCAAACTCTTTGTCGAAGGGTTGGTTGGCTTCTGCACGGGTGACTGTAAAATCTTGGTTGGGTGGAAAAGCGTTTGAGTGATGCTCTTCCTCATGCAGTTGGCGGCCAAAATTTGAGGATGTATTCCAGCAAGGACATCTGGACCATTTGTTTCTTTTAATTTTCATTAAGCTCATAGAAGCTTTGTATGTATTCAAATATTCCTAAAGTAAATGGAAATTTGAAAAGGAAAATGTAAATACTTTCATACGGTCATGAATATAATATTGAATATGATTCATGATGAAATGGAAAAATTGAAATGGGATATATTTTAAATATGCATCTTGTTTATAAAATGGAAAAAGGAAAATTTTATTACTTGTATGTTGAGAATTTATTGGTTTCTCTTGTGGGTTAAACTTAGTAAATTGATTGGGTAGAACAATGGGCATGTTACAATATGCCTGCATTTTATTTTATATCTCCTAAGCAATTTTGTTTCTCTAATGCCGACACATAATTGCTTCACACCTGATTGAAGTTTTTATTGGATGCAACTATGTACTTATTATACACTTTAATCTATCTTCAACTATTTCAGTTGTTGTCTTGATTGAAGTGATCGTTTTATTTCTAAACAAATCAATTACATTTAGATTGATTTAAAAATCTGATAGAAGTTTTCCTCATTGTTTGTCTTAATTACAGAATGTGGGAATTCTCAGTGGGGTTGTTCATGTTAGATGTATGGCCAAGCTCCCTGCTTCTCCCTGCTGTGTATGGTGTTGTGGAGACTGCCTCTGTTGCAATTTTTGGCCCTAGTGTTGGTGATTGGATTGATAGAACACATTATATCAAGGTCTGTATGACTTGAGATGTCTTTGCAACATAAATTTTTTCTAAAGTTGCAATGCTCATGTACACATGCTTATCTGGTCGTACGTAAAGTAAAACGAATTATTCACTTTCACTTTAGGTTGTACTTGAATGAATGTGTACATATGAAAGTCATTTCTCATAGCAAGAACATTAATTGATTATGTCAAAATGCAGGTATTAAAAGTTCTGGTGGGGCTCCAAAATATTTCCTTCATTGTAGCTGGAGGAGCGGTAGCAGTATTGCTGATTTATCCTAGTTCAACAACCAAAGAACTAAATTTTATTTTACTGGTCAGTCTTATAAATGCAAGTGGAGCTCTCGGTGCATTAGCAAGTCTTGGAGCTGCTATCTTGATAGAGAGAGATTGGTAAGCGTCTCATCTTTTTGGGTTCACAATGGAAATAACTGCTGAATTCTATGGAAGTATAGTATTAAGTTTAACTAGTTCTAGTAGACATTTAGTTTTCCAGATTTATTTATGGAGAGTAAAAGCAAACTCTCATTTGGCATTTTTACTTTCCATAGTTCCATAATTTGACACAGAAATCAATTGCGCCCCAACAAATAAATCTATTTCTTGAGAATTGTTTAGAAAATAATTCATTAATAAACATTATGCTTTCACCAACAATATCAAATCTTAAAGGATATGGATTTTTTGGGCCAGCTGGGTTTTACTGATTCAGTCCTGAGTCCTGACCAAGAAGAAGAAAAAGACAAAAAGGATACCATCATGGGTTGGAAGCTCATTCTTGATGGCCGGGATCTCCAAGATGGTTGGGGTGACCCCCCTGATCGCAACCTTCTTCCACCTGTTGGCGTAAGTTATAACTTACTTATATAGCACTGTGACCACTTCTTTTGTTTCTGGACTTATATCGTGTGATTCCATTCCACCCATTTTTTATGTGAACTAGTGTATTATATATTTATATAATTTAATATAGAGGTGCACTACTCATCATAAAGAATAACTTTGTCTAGTCCATGGACTGGTTATCACAAACCCATGGAAGTAAGGTACTGTGTTACCTCTATGCTGGGAACTGAGACCTTGCAAAATATACTATATACCCTTCGAGGATTTCAAAAATCCTGTACCCACTTCTTAATCTTCAATATCACATATCAAGATCTCAGCCAAGTTTAAAATATTATAATGAAGAAGCCCTAGGGTATAAAAAGTTAGCAGAAACTTGCACAAAAGAAAATTATCACAAGTTGAATGAAGAATTACTGGCTCAACCTGGTTTCAAGTTTCCCTCTATGAAGATTCTTCTTCATGAAAACCCAGAAGAATATAAAAATCGCAGCTCCTCTTTCAATAATCAGAAGACCAACACCTTAGGGGGTTCCAAAACTAGACCACCCACTTCATGAATCTCACAAAGCCTTCTACCAAAAGAAACATTAATATTTTTTCCTAGAACTATCCCTTCATAAGATAATCAAATCTCCTTTGAAACCTCAAGACCCCAAGAAAACTAATCCTCTCAACAGGCAGCTGAAGTTGCACATATCACTCAAGCAAGCATGATCTCTTCCAATAGAAACTCTGAAAGGCCTTGCCTATGATTTTGGCATGAAGCAACAAAAAATGAAAAAAAAAAACTCTTATCTCACAAAACCTTTAACTCCCATGTTCACGAGGGATACAAATCTATAAATGCCAATTACCTGAACTTGAATGGACATGTAATGCTATTAATGCACTTGGAATGCCAAAAATATCAAACCATCACAATTCCTGCCAAGCTCATGCATAATCAACTTGATCATATATTTGGAGAAGACTATACATTAAGCTAAGTTCCCCTTAGTCAAATTTATATCTGAACCAATGTAACTTCTATAGAAGCAACCTTTCTTAAACAAATCAACCACAAGGGTCCCTCAAGGAGAGCAACATACTAGGTCACAAAAAGCATAGACCATGATAAAACACACACAAAACGCATAGTTAAATAGTTAGACTCTGGTGAGAGAGTTAGATTTTAGAGTTAGAATAGGTTAGATTTTAAGCAGTAGCATAGAGATGCTGCAGAAATTGTTGTAATAGGCAGCTGAAATCAATATATAGACATTGATTTGGTGTTTATTGTCTTGTTTTCATCCTGTTTGCATGGTTTCTCTCAGCATTTTAGATAGATCTTTCTGTTTTGGGTCTGCAGGTATTTGATAGATTCAGGCACATACCATTGAGGATATACTGATTGTGTATCCTTCTGTATGGTTAACCTGAGCCTTTAATTGTGCTTAGTTCAATTGTAGGTGTTCGTCTGAGCTGCGCCAGAATTGAGTGCTTAGCCATGTGTCTCCAGTCTGAAAACCTTCCAAGTCCCTTTGAAGATTGCACCGTTCCTGCAAAGTTGTGAGCTATTCTGGCCAAGCAGGAATTGGTTATGTTGAATCCATCTACCTGCATACCCATGTTGTTAGTTTTAGATCTCCTAAACCTTTCCTTTTGCTCTTTATTGCGTAATTCGAGAATCACAGTAGACCAGCTTGTTGCAAATCGTAAGTCCCCATGTGTTCCCAGCAAATCACATCAACCACTGAGTAATCCCGCAGTCAAGACCTGACAATCAAAACCTTGAGGTCGTCCCCTTTGATCAAACAAAAAACAGCATTAGGGATTTCCTTATCTCAAGAGAGGATAGGATACTCAGCGAGTACATTCTATTCTGCGTTGGCCGGATGAAGTCGCAAGTTCAGCGATTTTAGACACGTCAACAGAATTGGCGCTAGAAGGAGGGCGGTATGATGAAATGTGTAGACAGCTAATTCAAGATCATATCAATCCATATTTGTGAGGAGTAACCTTATAGCTTTTTTAACCTCCTCCACGCGCAACAGAATTGGCGCTAGGGGGGCCTTTGTCAGGATCCAGGCAGCAAGTTGAGTTAATTGAGACCTTTTAAATGCTATACTTGGGATATGCAAGATCCCTGTTAAACTAGAAAAGCCAAAAATTAGAAAACCTGAAAATACCAAAAATATTTCTGAGTAAGTATGTTGAGTCAGTCGTTTCATAAAGACTGTCTGTAGTCCGAAATTTTTCAGATCCAGCAAAGGTTGAGTTTGCGGCTATATCCCAAGCGGTTGTTCGAATTTGCATCTGCAGCTCATTGCAGAATTCATGACACCACAGCGCACGATGAATTGAATTGCTTGACATTTTTGTCAAGGGTCGAGTTCGCATTACAGGGGCAGATATTCTTTTGGGATGTCCCCAAACCAGAGGTGATCGTACAGCCGGATATTCCTAGTCCTCCATCCAGCAGCGAGGAGTTTACAAGATTCAAGAATTTGATTGAGAACCAATTTGGTCTCGAAGAGGAATTACGCTTGGAGAGCGTGCTGTCACCTTGGTGGTGTAGAATTCACCGCACCCCACATTCAGAGTTCACCTGCTCGCTATGCATAGAAGTAGTCAGTCAAGTCAAAGCCCAATTTGGACTACCGAAAGAACCAGAGGAGAGCATCACCAGCAAAGTGTGGAGTGCCTACCTTGCTCCAAACGAGTATAGAAGATCGCAAAATCAATATAGCACCACACCTTCTGACGATGTTAAGTTGGGGCTATCAAGTGCTGAGCAAGATGAACCAGTCAATCAAACCAAGGTAGCAGATGAATTTATTATCCCTGCAACTGATAAGAACAGTGTTCAAGAGGACGATCAAGGGAGCTTTGTGGATCAGCCATAGGTTGAAGAGCAGTTTGCAGCAGCCCCACAAATGGACGATGCAGTCCAAGAGTCTGTCGAGGATGTTTTTGAGAGCCAATCAATCAAAGAGTCTTTGCTGTTTGAGGAAATACTGATACAAGTGCATAAGGCCGCATTGTTCATACAACCCAAGGATTCACTGACAGATGATGCACCCCTCTTTCCTGAGTTTGAGTTCGGTTTTGAGATCAACTTTCAGTCTACGCAACCTAATGTGGAATGTGATGCTGATTTGCATACACTAGACGTTATCGAGATGCTGCACCACCAATGGCGACCTCCTGATATAGCTGCTGAAGCCTTCCCGCCGCACAACCCACCGTACAAAACTTTGCATGACTCATAAACTTGCCAGGTTGTTTCTTTCCCTCCTGTTGTTAATTCTGAAAATTTTCTGTTTAATTTTGAATATTCTGGAAAAACAACCTGTAAATGGATTAACCACGGACCTAATGAACTCCCTCAATTAATAATTCTACCCGACGTCCTGGTTAAACCTGAGAGTGGCCAACTGAAAATTTTCTTTTCAGATTATAAAGACAAACAGGCCAAACTGAGAACTGTTCCCACTACCCTGTTACTGCTGCATATACTGAGAAATCATCATGGATCAGGAACGCATGCATATAGTCCACCTTTTGTACAATCGGTCTTTTCTTGTACATAGTTAGTTTAGGTTTTTGTTCGTTTTTTTGTTCTTTTAGCTTAGATTTCTTGTTTTCTGCTTTAGTTTAGTTTGCTTTCCGTAGTTTAGGTGTCCTTTCGGAAGGGGTTGTCTCCCTGTCAGTTTTTGAAGGGGTTTGTTTGCTTTTCCCAGCTCTGGTGTACGAAGTTGGAAAATTTTTTCCGGCTCATTTCTTGGATGCCGACTTTGGTAGAGCGCCTAATTGACGGTTGCCCCCGTAGTCAGTCCATTTTGGTTTAAGGCTTAGTTAGTCTAAAAATTTAGTTGCTTACTGCGTCTTGTCACCAACGTTGTGATCACTGCACTTTTAAACGCTTAAAAATGCTTGTCTGTCGTTTTATCAAAGGGAGGTCACTGCAAGTGAAAAAATTCTGAAGCTCTGCTTCAGCAACCACTGTAACGCTCAATCCCACGTAGGCTTCATTGCTTACCAGCCAAGGTGAAAAAGTGAAAATAAAAGAGAAAAATCAAAAGAAAAGAAATTGAAAAGCAAAGAAATATCAAGTTGCTCGGCTTTGGGAATGCAGACACCTTGCCGATTTTCAACAAGAAAATTTATCGGAAACAGAGCAATCTCTGTGAGCTTATAGGCGATAACTCCGCCGGGGCTATAGACACTTGCTGGCAGCGGGGCTCTATCCAGGTTGCTTTTGGAGTTAGAGTTGCTCTACGTAACTTGCATTAACTAAACAATGATATCTCAACCTTCTTTAAGCAGGAATGAACCTCACTGCACGCACTTGATTTCTCAGGTTTGGTGACTTTATTCAGTTTGCAACCTCATTTTTTACTTTGAATCTGTCTTTTGTCATTTGGGTTGTTTTGTGGGGTATATACCAGAGATTCTCGGGTTCGATCCGGATAGTCATCCTTGAAATGTTTAGGAACATTTCCCAGTCGAGTTGCCATTTGTTGTGCCCGCACACACACCCCTAGTGCAGGGGACCCCCAAGTTTTTTTGCGATCTCCCAAAAATCGCTAAAGGAAAGCATTCGTGTGAAATCCCTCAGTGGACCAAAAGAATATCCAAATTTTTCAAAGTGCTATCATTTCGCCAAAACGTTCAAAACCCCGAAATTCGGACCTTTAAGCCAAAATGTGAGAAAGGGCGAAAGTTGGCAGAATACTTCAAAACGCCAAAATTTGCAAAAGCCCCCCCCCCATCTGCCAAAAATTGCGACTTAGAAGGATAAGTCCCTCGAAGTTCGCATTTCAAAGGGGAAAATCGCGATTTTTATAAATTTTAAAAGTTGCCAAAATTGCCTAGTGGGCCGAATTTCGGACCTTGGGGCTAAAAAAAATAATTCAAAAGTTAGCAAAAATGTCTAAAAGGTCCGAAAATGCTTTTTAGTTTTGCAAAAGACCCCTAAAGGTTCGAAATACACTTAAGTCATCCAATTTCGGACCCAGGGGCCGAAATTCGAAAATTTGATAAGCTTTAAAATTCATCCAAGAACTCCGAAATTTGCCAAAAGGCGTTGAAGGTCCGAAATTGATAAAGGCGTTAAAAATCGCGAAAACTCCAAAGGCATGAAAGCGTCGAACTTCGGACCCCAAGGGTGAAATTGAAAATATTTAAAGTCACCGAAAGGCGTGAATGGGCCGAACTTCGGACCCTAAGGGCAAAGTTTTAGAATTTGCAAAGTCGCCAAAAACGTTAAAAGGTCCGAAAAGAATGCAGCCTCCGAAGTTCACGCAGGTCGGGCAAATGCGAAGTATAAGTTTTGGAAGGGCCTCCATATTCGCCAAAGGGTCCGAAGTTGGAAGATAAAACGCAGTTGAAATTCCAAAGTCCCCTACTTCTCCGAAAATTGCGATGCACAGGCCCAAATATAGGGAATTCAAAATTGATAAACCACCCCCCCCCCCATTCTCCGAAATTCACTAGAAAGGGGATGAGTGTTAGGATTTTAAAATTTGCAGGAGCTCTTCAAACCTCTAGAGTCGCGCTATAAGAAGTTTTCAAAACGCCATAAACCCATTCAAAACGCCCAAGACTCCAAAGGTAAAATCAGGCAGAAGTAAATCGCCCAAACACCATCAAGACCAAGGATCAGATTTCACATTCAAAGAGAAAGGAGAAGCATTTTCAAGATACATCTCACAAAGAGCTTCTCAAGCCAGACGTCGTAATTAAATTTAATATTTGTTAAATTAATTAATTAATTTAATGAAGTGAAATTGGTTGATTGATCGCAAGACGTCATTGAAGAACCAGGAGAAGGCCTCAAACGCAAATCAAGGAAGGATCGCAATCCAAGGCCAAGCGCTGGAAGCTGGAGGAGAAAGATGCAATGTAGGATCAAAGCGATGAAGCATTGGGAAGCATGCCACCCAGGACCAAAGACCGAAGAACATTCCAAATTCAACAATCATGCATTCTCAGGAAAAATGGATGACAACCTGAAGCGCAAATTGGAGACGCGATCACAAGCGATCAAGAATGAGGAATGTGTTGCAGAGCGCAAGACGAAGCATTGGGAAGCGCGCCACAACCTGAACCACAGAGTTGAAGTCCACATGCAAGATTGAAGACCAAAAGCAAAAGAACACTCAGTCTATGCATTCTCAAGAAAAAGCACACAGTTGGATTTAATTCCAGGAATTCAATTTCTAAAAGGCTGAAATTGTTTTATTGTAAAACTGCTTGTAGGTCCCACTTAGATATTTTGAAAGAAAGGGGAAACAAGTCAGTTGTGTACAGTTATGTCCAACTACCGGATAGACTCAAATTGAAGCCAAATAGTGGCAGTTAGTTGAAATTGTGGTTGAATGGATGAGTGAGAATTTAATGGGCATGGGTTAGGGTTGCTAGTTTCTGGAAGGCAGATTAGGACCCTTGGATGCAGTCCATCCTGGCCTCTGATTCAAAATTGTAAAAAACTATAAAAGGTAGAGGCCTTTCTTTTGTAAAGGGTTAGATGGTTAGATAGTTAGAGATTGTTAAATAGTTAGAATCTGGTGAGAGAGTTAGATTTTAGAGTTAGAATAGGTTAGATTTTAAGCAGTAGCATAGAGATGCTGCAAAAATTGTTGTAATAGGCAGCTGAAATCAATATATAGTCATTGATTTGGTGTTTATTGTCTTGTTTTCATCCTGTTTGCATGGTTTCTCTCAGAATTTTAGATAGATCTTTCTGTTTTGGGTGTGCAGGTATTTGATAGATTCAGGCTCATACCATTGAGGATATACTGATTGTGTATCCTTTTGTATGGTTAACCTGAGCCTTTAATTGTGCTTAGTTCAATTGCAGGTGTCCGTCTGAGCTGCACCAGAATTGGGTGCTTAGCCATGCGTCTCCAGTCTGAAAACCTTCCAAGTCCCTTTGAAGATTGCACTGTTCCTGCAAAGTTGTGAGCTATTTTGGCCAAGCAGGAATTGGTTATGTTGAATCCATCTACCCGCATACTCGTGTTGTTAGTTTTACATCTCCTAAACCTTTCCTTTTGCTCTTTATCGCGTAATTCGAGAATCACAGTAGACCAGCTTGTTGCAAATCGTAAGTCCCTTTGTGTTCCCAACAAATCACATCGACCACTGAGTAATCCCGCAGTCAAGACCTGACAATCAAAACCTTGAGGTCCTCCCCTTTTATCAAACAAAAAATAGCATTAGGGATTTCCTTATCTCAAGAGAGGATGGGATACTCAGCGAGTACATTCTATTTTGCGTTGGCCGGATGAAGTCGCAAGTTCAGCGATTTTAGACACGTCAACATGGTGCCATTTTGAATTGGGGAAGTTGTGTCATTACCAGACCACCACCACACCACATAAGCGTGATTTTTGAACTTTTGTTCCTGCACATTGAAACTGATCCAAATCAGCAGCATCCATTCAAATAAATCACTACAACGATAATGTTAAATCATCAACATAATCATAAATGCTGATCATTATAAATCATCAAATAATCATATAGTAAAATCCAAACTCGCTAGCAAATATTCAGAATTTAGTGCCAAAGTGCATCAAGGCCAGACAGCATCCTATAAGCATTTGCCTACTGATCAATAAAATTTTGGCTCAACAATATGTGTACAGAATTTAGCTACAATAACCAATGAATTAACTATGTTTGTGTCCTCTATTTGTGCTTTGGACGATTCTGCTTCAGCAAGTGGTACATGATTTTTACTTAAGGTATCCATTGATTACTAAGTGAACGCCCATAGTTTTAATATTTATGAGTTATGGCATTCATGCTTGGGAGTGTGATAATTATGATACCAAGTTTGTACTCACTGACTTGGAAGTTGAAACATGTTTGAGTTAGTAATATCCTTCTCTATATTTAGAGTCTTAATTGAAAATCCTTTGAGATTTAATAATAAGCAATAAGACAAGAATTTTCAGATGTGCGTCAAGATTGAATCAATACATTTATTTAAATCTCCTTAAATGGATAAAATGCTAATCAAAGATGATATAGATTTAGTAAATAACTCATTCTTATGGATCAACATTCTTTGAGTTCGCTATAATTCCTCCACTCTTAAATCATAAAAACTTTAATGTAGAATAAAACAAGAAACATTATGCAGAGAATATGCCATGTAGCTCGACTAAGTATGTTTATCATTCATTATTGTTTGGTTGCTTATTGTAGCTCAAAAGTGTTGGGCAATTATAAGCTATAAATAGGTCATGCTATGTGCACTTATAATTCTTGTTTCTTGTTTCTTAAACTTCAGGGTTGTAGTGATATCTGAAGGTCATTCACCTGACCTTCTTACTCAAATGAATGCAGTCACACGTCGAATTGACCTTAGCTGCAAGTTGTTAGCACCTGTTGCTGCTGGATTCGTTATGAGTTATGCGTCTATGGCAACATCTGCCATTTGTCTAGTTCTTTGGAACGTATTTTCTGTTGTCTTGGAATATTGGCTTTTATCTTCTGTGTATCATGCCATTCCCGCTTTGAATCGAAGAACAGAGAAGGAGAAAAGGGGAGAAAATGTTTCTTTTGATGAGTCACTTGATCATGCAGGCAAGGAAACAAGCATAGTTCATTCAACTTCCAACGAAGAAAACACTTCACTCCAGGAGAAACTTGAATTAAAAAGTTGGCGAAGAAAGCTATTGCAAAAATTTTTGCACATTCCTACTGTGGAAGCATGGCTAGTCTATTTCCAGCAGGATGTAGTGCTTGCAGGTTTTGCCCTAGCTATGCTCTACTTTACTGTGCTCAGGTGATTCTATTCTTGCTACAAATGTCTTTGCTATTAAAATCTAATCTTCAATACACTCTGCCGAAGCTGCAGCTTGAGTTAGTTGTTTGAGAATATAGAATTTTGTTTGTTTCTTTAGATGCATTGACCTGATCCCTTATAGAGCATTGCTTCTCCCTTGCAGTTTTGGTACACTGATGACAGCAGCTTTAAAATGGAAGGGCATCCAATCATATGTGCTAGGTCTTGCTCGTGGAGTGAGTGCTGTTATTGGTATTTCTGCAACACTACTCTATCCTATAGTACATTCTCATCTGCAATCACTCCGCACAGGACTTTGGTCTATTTGGACTCAGGTATGTATCTGGTGTTTCTTAATTTCCTATTACTAGTGATTTTGGAGCAAGAGGAAATCTATTCATCTATATGACATGGATTGAGAGAGTCATGATTTCTAAATTTATTGATGCAGCAACCTCTGAAGATAGAAATCCAATTTGGACGTGCATGCAATTGACATTTAGAAGTTACCAGTATGCTTTTCTATCAGGGATACTTCCCTTTGTTTGTTATTTGAGCGTATATAACTGTTTATCAATTAAAGGAAATTTTGTTTCTTGTCAGATTTTATGACATAAGTCCTCTAACTTGCACAATGTGGGAAATAAATTGCAAGAGCAAAAAAGACACGAATAATGAAATCTTGCCTTTAGTTGGAAATGGAAGACACTTTTGGAGATTATTCGCCTATTCTTGTTATGACCCAAGGTTTAGTGGATTGGTTAACCGATCTGCAGATCACCTACTATGATTGAAACAGACAATTGTTTGAAGCAGCACAGTATTTTGGTCACTTCAATGAATCAGACATACAGATTAGCAGTCACAAACAAATTCCAGTAAACAGATTTATTTGTAGCAGACACTCCAAGATTGAGTTTCCTGTATGATTATAAATTTCAGAATTCCAAGTTCTTATGAATTTTTATGTTCGTAGGCCCTAAAGTTAGGATGGATTATAACAAAGATTCAATTGTTTCTTGGAGCCAACAGGCTTTTATCGGGTCTTCCCACTTGCTTCAAAACCTTGTCTCCTCTCAATCCCGTGATCTGTTTCTCTGACTAGTAGCACATGGAAATAAGGGTTAGTTGCCTTTCTAAGTGTGCAGTCAGCTCACAACAATGTCTCTCATGGGTTTGAGTTGTGAAATTCTCAAACCCTCATGCCCCAGCTGGATATATCCTCTGACCTGTAACTTGCTGGCGACCTGATCGGAGTTGTCTGCTATAGCTTGGCTTGATAATCGCCAGATTTGGGCATTGCAGAGGTAGGGTTTTTGGATCTACTCACTATTGGAATTCAGTTTGTACTTCGCCTAGGAACTAGGTGGAAGACTCTGCACTTTGGGTGCTCTAGCTTCCTAATTGCATCTGCTTTACAGTTTCCTGGTTACGATTCTTGGATCTACTTGTGAATACCGCCCAGCTGGACCTCCTGTGTCTGATGGATGTTCTAATACTAGTAGGCTGAGTGAAATTATGTCTGGGATGGCGATAGAACATCCCAACTTGGATTTGCTCTCAATTAACAGTGTTCTCAGATCTGAAGATGTCTTCTCACTGCTAGTGTAGACATGGAACTGTTCTTTAACAAGGCCTCTGATACAATGTTTCTGCTCACAATTACTCCAGACTTGCACAAGGTTTGAGCAGAATAAATCATAAAATTGCAGAAGGGAAAGGGATATTGATGGCAGGTTAAGGTTTTCATCCCAACCTCATCTCACAAACAAGGGTTTCATTCTACAAGTGTTATCAAACTCGAAAGTTGTCCAAAATAGCCAGCATACCCCTCCAGCAACCAGCCAATGCTAGATAAGGCAACTGGGCCTAGCTTGAAATTTAAATTTGAGCAGCAACTTTTTAAAATTTAAAATTTTGATTTTAACATATATTTTACATTTTAATATTTATTGATTATTATATACATTAATAGTGTTTAAAAATACTTGTAAATTTAATGCTTGTAATAACCACCCTAGATTTTCTTTTTTGAAAACAATATGTAAACTCAACACAACATATCAACGTTGATATCTCTACTGTCATAAAGTGCTGTTACAAATAAATGGTATATGATACTAGTGCTGATGCAAAGTGGCATTGATAAAATCATTTCTAAAGCCAAAATACATAAACCCAACACCCAACGTGCAAATTGACCATTTTACCTCAAGATTATATGGCTGGTATGATTAAGGACAGGTTTGTAAATCACCAAATTAGTTGTAGCATGCACTGTAGTAGGTACGGTATGATTAGAGGAGTTGTTGCAGGTCTGAAGTGTTGGTGTAAAAAGAGACTTTATCAAACTAGTTAGCTTTTAGCCAACCTAGAGAGAGTCCTATTCACATCACTTTAAGTTTACTTAGAGTTATTTTAGAGATTTGTCTCACCTCATGTGGTTGAGACTGTGTACTCTGTAAAGTTCCTTAACTAGGATTTGATTGCAGATAGTTGTATAACCCAGGATATAAAAGAAATTTATTTGTACAACACAGCCAATGGTGGATTATTGGAATACAAAGGAACATCATCATACAGTATTTTTATTTGGAGTCTTCCCTATTTGTTCAATGCACAGTGACTCTAATTCTATTTTCATAATTACTGATAGACATAGCATTTGCCAACAGAAACTTGAACAATCATTATTCAAGGAAGTCGATAACAGTTTATTAAATATTCCACCAAGAAACTGGTAAGAGAATTTCTTTTTATTGTGCACCTGGAACTTTTAGAAATCCTTAGATTAATTGTTGAATGCTCTGGTGATCTCCACGGGGAAAGATTCGAGCCCATAGTTGCTATTTCAATCCTTCGATAACAAACCGCAAACAAACACATATCCCTATAATGACTCCAACTGAATAATAGACGGAATTAAAGCTTCGGACTTTCACGGAATTAAAGCTTCACAAGGAGATTGCCGTGTGGCTGTAGCAGGCTGATTCGATTATCTTAGCGGAAAGAGCTTAGGTGGCTTTTCACGTCACAAAGATTAATTACGCTGCTCATGTGTTTTCTCTTCCGTCTACTGCTTCACACCTTTTATCGGCCATTCCGCATATTATTATGTCCATTAATTGATCACTGCTTCTTCTAGAATAATCGTGCCATTCTTCACAAACATTAATTAAGTGACTGTGGCTTCTCACAATGGTTATCGGGCACAGATAAAATATTTGTATCAACTGTCAAAGGTGGCACAGATAATTATCTTTGTCAATGGTCTCCTTTTTAATTTTTTTCAACAATTCCAATAGGCCAGACTTCAAATTCTGACGAAAAGAATCATTTCTTTTTTTGTCTTTTGTCCTCGGACAAATTCTTCAGAAACTACCAAAAATCTTCCAAATATTTCTCCAGGCATAAACGTCGAATGCAATGTCATGCCTTTATTCTCAAAATAAGTTGGTTTTATTATTTCCCGTAGGAAACTACCTTATTATTTAAATAATAGTTGAGAACTATTACTTAAATAATTACGGTGTTTATTCCATTTTATTCAACAATGCTTTAATAATATTAATTATTTATATTAATCTATGAATGGAATATTAATATAAAATAATTAATATTGTTTCAAATTTACTTTTTGCAACTTATTTATTAGGGGACATTACATACTCACATAGTGACATAGTGAGATACCTATCGTATGTACATTTATCACTTGCTCACACACTTGTCAAGTGTGCTCACAAGTGTCCCACATTTGGAGGATTAGTCATTTGTTGTTTACGACTTGCCTACCTCCACTAACTTGCCTAAATATGTAAGCCTACATTTTACATTTTACTCACACTTATATTCAATCAATTGTTTCATTGCTCTCATCTATTTTGTTTTGCATGCTATTATTTTTTAATTATTGCAGAGCATACGAATGCTTGACTTTCTCAGCTCAACCAAGTGCTATCATGCATCCAGTTTTTCTTGGGTTTAACATGGTATATCAGATCCTTGCTGGTTTGATTACTAGTCTGGTAATATGCATAGTTTATTTGGAAACAGTGGTGCATACAATATATTTATTTGTTGTTGCATTTCTGTGTATTTTAATGCATTTACAAAGGGTGTGATCTAAGCACCCAAAACATGTTTTTTTTGCTGCCTACTCTCTTGGTATACTTGGCCTTTGATATGTTGAGTGGACAAGTTGAAATCAGTGTCAATTGCCATCAAATTTTTTTTTTTTCAGATCGAACAATCCAAAGAGTCACTAAAAGAGCTCCCCTCTATCATGCATAGCGACTAAAAGAAGGTGGAAGGCCGATTCACATCAGTCAAAAGATATTTTTACTGTGGGCAATCTGAAAGATGCCAAATCTATTTAGATTTATTTTTATTAGCAACAGTCCATGTGTTGCATGGATTAAACTGTTTTGCATGCATATGCATTTTGCAGTTTTAATGATTGGAGATTGGAGTTTAATGCATGTTGTTGAATGGTAGTTGCACCAAAGTTGCAGAAGTTTGTCTTGAAAGCTTGGTAGTTTGGTGATTTAATGTATTTATTTAATGTGCATTAATTTCTTTCAACAACAACAACCTCCTTAGGTGCCTTAAGCTCCCATGCCCCTTGCTCAGTCAGTGCCACTTCAACAAGAATTTTATTAAGATCTGCAGACTTAGGCGGCTTCATTTGGACCCCCACGCATCCCCATACTCCTCCAAATCAGTCTGCAATACAAATTTGATAGCATTTGTGCTGTGTGCTTTGCATTAAGAATTGTGGCACGCAGGCTCCATCACATGTGCCAAGTTTTTACTAGAGAAGGCAAGCAATCTATAGTCGTCCAATCTTTGCAACTTGTTGCCATTAAATTCGCCAGCAGTTCAGCAGTTGACTCAGCCTCCTAGCTCTAGCCATTTCTACGGCTCCTCTTTCATTGGACTTGGTCAACAGATCAACAACTTTCCACACGCATGCAACATTTCCCCACCTAATTAAACTTTCTACTCACATTCTCTAATAGTCAGAGGTTTACAATTACCTGTAATATTTAATGTTAGTGGACTGTGAAGTTTTATAAGTGCTAGTAAAAGGAGGGATTTTTTCTTTTTTTTTGCATAACTTGCAAATGGGGGGATCTTTTTTCGATTGTGAATAGTCTTTGACAAGATAATTTATTTGCTGATTCGAATGAGTGGCTGGAATGATAGGCTGGATCTCACCTTAGGAATTTTTTGCTGATTTTTAGTGCTGATGTATTAAATTAGGTCAATTTTATGGGAACTTGTTTATGTAATAACTTTTGATTGGTAGCTTGAAATTGAGTACCGTTTTTTGCAAAAGGTAATGTTTTCACATTTCCTACACATTGGACCTATTTGCATTGTAAATGCACTAAGTTATAAAGTGCCAAAAACTGGAGGGTCACCAAATATTGCATCAAGGGGAGGTGTCTTGAGTTGTGCCATTGAGTACTTCCATGAATCGTGTTTTTGAACACTTCCACATTTCCATTCAGCATTTCATTTTTCACATTAAGTTTTGCAACCAAATCTACTAAACATGGAGTTTAACAAATCTATTAAGCCTTTAACACCCTTCAATTATCATGAATGGAAACTAACCATTTCCCTAATGTTAAAGAATCAAGTGTTAAATAGGTAACTATGGGTACAAAAAAAGAACTCAATGCAGGAAAAGATAAGGAAAAGTGGTTTAATTATGGTCAAGCCTTTAGTTTATTGTGTTTAAATCTATCTCCAAAATGTCTATTCTATGTAGAGGCCTTGAAAACTCCCAATGAAGTTTGGCTAGCCCTTGAACAACTCTTTGTGAAGGTTGATGAACTACGGAGTCACGAGCTAGAAAATGAACTCCAAGTTTAAGTCCAAGAGACTTTGACACCTTGGAGGACTATTTCACAAAATTCAAATCACTAAGGTTGCAACTCAAAGAATGTGGCATAGACAAGAAAGAGGATCATTTCATCCTCTCCATCTTTGAAGACAAGTCTTGAATATTTTATTTTTGTATCTACCTTTCATTCCCACTAAGAGAGCTCTTGGACCCACATGGAAAATGCCATCTTTGAATAATTTTATTTAGACCTAATAAGGGAGCAAGATAACTTAATTCAAATGGGCACCTTGAAGACCAATATATTACGGAAACGTTATTGGTAAAAAATTATTGTTATATTAATAGATGAGCAAATACGCTCAATATAAAGGTTTACACAATGTACATAAAAGCAAGTTTCTAAAAAGAAACTACAAATAAGATCAGAAAGATCTTCTTAGAAATATTTACATAATATTACATAATTGAGCATTAAATAAATAATAAAATATTATTCTAATACCCTCCCTTAATGCTCAATCTATCAACTACACCAATAGACCCCCTGAATTTTACAAACTTATCTGGACTGAGGGGCTTGGTGGTGAGAATATCTGCTGGCTGCTCCGCTGTAGGAACATATAGCAACTGAATGGATCCGTCTTCAACCAACTGTTGAATGTAATGACAATGAAGCTCTACATGTTTGGTTCTTTCATGGAAGACTAGATTCTTGGCAAGTTTGAGAACTCCCTGATTGTTAGAGAACAAGGGAGTCGGACCTGCTTGAGCTATTTGCATATCCGCAAGCATCCAACGAAGCCAAACTGCTTCACAAGTTGCCTTAACTGCTCCCCGATATTCTGCTTCTATCGAGGAGAGAGCCACTACCTGCTACTTCTTACTAGTCCAAGTGATTGCACCGGATCCCAAACTGAACACATATCCAGAGGTTGACATCAACCGAACCTGCCCAATCTGAATCTGTGAACCCACTAAGTCTAGGATCATGACTCCTAGTGTAAAGAAGTCCATAATCAGAGTTGCCTTTCACATAACGCAGCACACGCTTCGCTGCTACCCAATGATCAGCCTTGGGGGCTGTCATGAAGTGTGAAATGTAGCTCACTGCAAAACTGAGATCAGGTCAAGTAACAGTAAGATAGATGAGACTGCCCACTAGTTGCCTGAATTGTGGTTCATCTACAGGAGGAGAATCAGACTTGGCTAACAACTTCAAGCCAGTCTCCATAGGTGTGGAAGCAAGTTTGCAATCCTGCATTCGAAACCTGTCAAGCAAGTTCCTGGCATACTTAGACTGAGAAATAAAAATGCTACCATCAGTCTGCCAAACCTCAACACCCAAACAATAATGGAGAAGCCCCAAATATGTCATATCAAAATCCTGGCACAGATCTTGTTTGATTTCTGCAATCAAATGTGCTGAACTACCAGTAATGATTAAGTCATCCACATAGACAACAAGAAAGAGAATATCATCACCAGAGTATTTGATATCTAGATTACTGTTAGAAGGGCAACGGTGAAAACCATGAGCAACCAAGTACTGATCAATCTTAATATACCACGCTCGAGGTGCCTCTTTAAGTCCATAGAGTGCTTTAACGAGTCTACATACTTGATGTTCTTTGCCAACAACCTTGAAACCAGGAGGCTGCGTCATGTAGACTTCTTCCCGCAACTCACCATTGAGGAAGGCACTCTTAACATCCATTTGATGGTCTTTCCATCCAAACTGAGCTGCAATAGCAAGAATAAGACAAATGGTACTCATCTTGGCAGTTTGAGCAAATGTCTTCTCATAATCAATGCCCTCCTGCTGTGAATCCTTGAGAAACTAAGCTGGCCTTGTATTTATCTAAGGTACCATTTGCATGATACTTGACCTTATAGACCCATTTGCAACTAATGGGTTTCTCCCCTGGAGGAAGATTAGAGAGAACCCAGGTGTTGTTCTTCAGAAGGCTTTGGTATTCTACATCCATTGCCTGTTCTCGCTTTGGAATCCCTTTTGCTTCGGTATAGGTCTGAGGCTCATAAATGTTGTGAATGTTGGCCATGAGAGCAAAGTTAACTGTATTTTGCTGCTTGTCCTTATTTCTGGAAGATCTACCCTCAATGAACTCATCAGGACGAAGATCACTGATGGTCTTAGCCCACCACTTAGGCCGAAGAGTAGATGTGCCAACATCAGATGAAGGAGGAATAACTAGAACGGGAGGAGGAAGAGGATCGGTAATAGGTGGAAGATTAGCATCATCTGGAGGAAATTCAGTTAGTGCATCACCAAATTCAGATTCTGCATCATCCCTCCCATTAGGTGAACCAAATGGAAGACGAATACCTAAATCAGAAGCCTTCAAAGACAGATCCTCAGAATTCTGCTTAGACAAGGAAAGCTGAAATGGTCCTCGATCTTCATTAAAGACAACATCACGACTAAAGATGAGACGATCGGTGTCTACATCAATCAGTCGGTAGGCCTTATGGTGGTCTCTGTATCCTGTAAACATGAGCTTCTGACTCTTGGAATCCAACTTAGAGCGCTTGGCATCTGGAATCCAAACATATGCAAGAGAGCCAAAAACTTTTAAATGACTGATCCTGGGTTTGCGTTCAGTCCAGGCTCCTCATGAGTCTTCCCTATAACATCATGAGTGGGAAACCTATTAAGGAGATAGACTGCAGTAAACACTGCTTCTGCCCAGTACTTCTTAGGAACATTTCTGTGTTCCAGCATAGATCTAGCCATTTTTGTAATGGTACGGTTATGACGTTCTCCAACACCGTTTTGCTGAGGGGTGTATGGTGTGGTTAACTGGCCTTTTATGCCATGTGTATCACAGAAAGTGGAGAAAGCAGTAGAACAAAACTCCCCCCCATTATCAGACCTAAGAGTAATAATAGAACAACCAGACTCTTTCTCTACCAAGGCCTTAAATTTTTGAAATACAGGAAACACATCTGATTTTTGTCTAAGAAAGTACACCCACATCTTACGATTGTAATCATCAACAAAAAGTAAGAAATACCTGCACCCAATAATAGAAGTAGTATTCATTCGACTACATACATCAGCGTGGACCAAGTGCAGTACCTTAGAGGCTCGCCATGAGTTACCATCCTTGAACGGTGTCCTGTTCTGCGCGCCAACCTGACAAGCTTCACAAACTCGCTGATTTTGAGTTTGAATTTCAGGTAGGCCATGTACTAAATCTTCCCGAACAAGCTGAGCAAGATAATGAATGTTCAGGTGACCATATTGTTGATGCCATAGACGAGAGATAGAGGAGGATTTTGCTGCGAAGGCATGCTCAAGAGAATCACTTGTATCCACAAGTCTATAAAGACCATGATCCTCAATACCAACAACAATTGTAGTGCGTCTTGCACGATCAATAATAGAACACTTATGTGCACTGAAGATGACATCAAGCTAAGGAGAATGCTGCATAATCTGACTCACAGAGAGAAGGTTCAGTTCCATGCTAGGAATGTAGTACACATTGAGGAATATGAGATTCCTCCCACCAGATTGTATCTGAATGTTGCCCTTGCCGACAACTGTATACTCCTTACCTCCTCCAAAAATAACCGAATCAGTATAGGGAGTGAATTTTGTAAACCAATCATGCCTGTGAGTGAAATGCCGAGAAGCACCAGAATCAATATACCAAGTAGAAGATTTCACATGGTCTACAGGTCTTTTAGCCACGAAGGTGTAAAAGGCAGACTTTTTCTGCTTTGTGTGCTCAGCGACATTGGCTTCAGGCTAAGACCCTCCCCGCTTCCGCTGTTCGGAAGCTATCCAATTGCGACAATCCTTAATCAGATGGCCATATTTGTGACAATAATTGCATTGAACCTTCTTTTTTGAGCCTTCCTGTGACTGACTAGAGCCCTTCTGTTGAGATGACTGGGAGAACTGAAATTTGCCTTTATCCTCGTGAAAGGATTAGGTTGCAAATGCTTGCTCAGAGGAGGATTAAGTGGCACCGCTACCAACTGTTGTTTCCAGTGATCCTGCTGCAGAAGTTTGGTGCACAACTCTGGAAATTTCAGATCAACATTCGTAGATGTAATGTTGAGAGTCTCTATGAAGTGCTCGTAGGATTTTGGTAGGCTTTTGAGGGTTATGACTACCATATCCTCTTCCTCCATTTTCCGACCCATAGCTTCGAGCTGATCTCGAATGTCCTTAATCTTTGTGAGATGCTCTTGTAAGGACATGCGTTCATCCATCATGATGGAGGACAACTAGTTCTTCAAGAAGAATGCTCGACTTTTGTCGGATGTCTCATGCAACTCCTTCAGATGCTTCCAAATTTCTGAGGTTGACTGGCCAGAAGGAATCTGAGGTAGCTAGTCATTGGTGACAGAGAGCTTGAGAAGCATCACAGCTTCCCTATTGCGGTCATCAAATTTGTCTTGATTGGCTCCGACTGTAGAAGGACGAGATTCTTTTCCCAAGACAAGATCATCTAGGTGGCAATATTTGAAGATTGTCAACATTCGTTGCTTCCAGGTGTTATAATTTTTGCTGTTGAATCGCGAACTACCTTCCAACATCAAGTTGGTCAATGACGCCATCTTGTGCGTTTCCCAATGCACAGAAAACGAAAATCAAAGAAGAGGCGATAGCACAGAATACAAATCGCAATGCAAAAAACAAAAGCAGATATAGGTATAGACTTCAAAAAACGGATGAAGTACGACTGACACAAATTTTGAGAAAATTTTCCCGACTGACCCAAAAAAATCCAAAGACAACCCAGAAATCCTTGCGAAAAGCCCAGAAAGAATCTGAAATCAGAATTGAAATCCGTTGGCACGAAATTTGAGGCATGAAAAACGATGCACCCAAAAAAATCGGACAGTGATCCAGTTGAGGGTACAAACAATCCACCACAAATATGAGGTCAAAATCTGAATCCGACAAAAAAATGAAAGGATTTCTTGGAAACCCTTGTCGGCTAAACCTTGGTTGTTGAAAACACGAAGTTCGAGCAGAAAAGCTAACAATTTTCTGGGTTAAGAGGGTTAGAAAAACCCTAGTCGCCACACATACACAGGTGACCAGCTGAGAACCGTCGCCACAAAAGAAAATCGCCAAAAAAATCCCGTTGTTGGAAAAAAAAAACCACGTCGGATATAGGCGTGAAGGTGCAGAAAATAAGTTGCGATTTTCAAAGAAATCCAACGGAAATAAAACCGAGATAGCCAAAGAAAAACGAGGGAAGGAAAATCGTGCAGAGCCGTGAAGTTGCAGAAAAAATGGCACCTAAAAAACGCGATGCGATTTTATTGAAAATCACACACAGGAGAGGTTGCGCTCAGATTCAAGAGAAAAATTCTACGAACCCACGAACAAAAAGAGACAAAAATGCCCATAAAAAGATCTTCAAAAACTTTTTAATTTTTTTTTCTCAATATTTCCTTTTGAAAATTTTGGAAAACAAAAGAAAAGATTTCAAATTTTTTATTATTTTTGCTTTGATGGCTCTGATACCATATTACGGAAATGTAATTGGTAAAAAAATATTGTCATATCAACAGATGAGCAAATACGTTCAATATAAAGATTTACACAATGTACATAAAAGCAAGTTTCTAAAAAGAAACTGCAAATAAGATTAGAAAGATCTTATTAGAAATATTTACATAATATTACATAATTGAGCATTAAATAAATAATAAAGAATTATTCTAATACAATAAACCTCAAGGCCTCATTGCAAGAAAAGGGAAACATAAGGCTTCAAACAAAGGGGATAAATATAAATATCAATAGGATAAGGAAACGAAGGATGACAAGAATCTACCGATCAAATTTACACTTTTTTAAATCAAGGGAAAGTCGAGACAAGAAAGGTGAAATGTTCCTTTTGCAAGAAATCAGGACATAATGAGAACAAATGTATGCAGAAAAGGATTCACCACCTATTGAATTTTATTGAGCAACATGGGATTTCTGAATCCAACATAGAGTTTTCATCAAGTTTAAAATATTCTAAGGCAGTGGATAAATCTAAGGGTCATGCACTCACAACTTTTAGTATGTATTGTTCATCTCCACCATCAACTATTGCATCAGAGTTCAAAGATGCTTCACTAAGAGAATCCAAAGGTTCTTTCTAGTAGGATAACAAATGGAGTACTCAAACATTATTTTATGGGGGGCCTACATAGTCTCCCTTTTCTATCTCCTATGGGGGGGGGGGCGCATTTCTTGCATATTTGTATCATCTCTCTTTTGGAGGTTAGTTTTTTCCCACATTGTTTTTCTATGTTTCTCCTCTTCATGGGAGACTTATATTGTACTTGGTACCTAACATGGCTAGTTGCCAGGGTCCATCATCATCTTGTTTACATTACTTCCAAAGTTTCACTTGGGGGGGTGTTGGTGTAAATTGTGACTTATCAAACTAGTTTGCTTTTAGCCAACCTAGAGAGTGTCCTATTCACGTTGCTAAAGTTTTTTAGTGCTGTTTTAGAGATTTGTCTTACTTCATGTGGTTGAGATAGGTGTACTCAATTAGTGAGACACCAATTGCATGTACAATTACCACTTGCTCACACACTTGTCAAGTGTGCTCACAACTGTCCCACATTTGGAGGATTAGCCACTTGTTTACTACTTGCCTACCTCCACTAGCTGTCCATATATGCAAGCCTACATCATACATTTTACTCACTTCTATTCAATCAATTGTGTCATTTCTCTCATCTATTTTGTTTTGCATACTATTGTTTCTAACTATTGCAGAGCATATGAATGCTTGACTTTCGCAGCTCAACAAAGTGCTATCATGCATCCAGTTGATCTTGGCTCTAACATGAAGTACACCCATTGGTGGTCAAAACAAAAAGGAACACCAATAAACCAATATCCAACAACCCAACAATTGAAATAAAAATGTGATACCTTGTATGGATGGTGTGAACGCTTAAAACAGGTCTGAAAGTGCTTTGATGTCATGCTGCTACAGGTATGAACAGCAAGCAAACACCCTTGAAAACCTATGAATTCTCACCCAACACACCTAACATGTGCATAAGCTTAAATATCACTTCAAATTTCATCAAACATAGTCCAAAATCACGACAGATGAGGTCATAACAAACTAAACACACACTGAGAGTACATCGAAAACTGTTGATCACTGAATTTTGACCAAGTCTGAAAGCTGGTAGGATCCTTAAAAAATAGAATTTGCATTGTAACTCCTAAATATTCGAAACCCATCTCAAACATTATTACATGGAATATAACTTAAATTATAAGAAAGAATATTATACTTAAATGTTTATTTCATGTATGGCCTCTTTTTATCTTGATAATTCCATAGAATTGACCAAACCCCATGCCAAACCTCATGTAAAATCATTATCAAATTAGATAATAATTTTTAGGGAGACATAAGGGAATAAAATTATTATCTTATTTCTCTCATGTTCGGTGTGGAGTTTGAGGAAATAAAAGGGACCTCGATACATTTGCATTGTATGCGTCTGTGAACTTTCTTGGGAGAAGAAATATTACAGGTTTTTATAGAAGCTTCTGGACGGTGAAATCCTCCCTTGGGATTATCATCTTCAAGGGTGAAAGATCTCTCCAGGGTCATTTGCTGTTAGTATTTTTCAGAGGCTAAATTTGGTGTTCAATGTTGGTGATTTTGTTAAGTTTTCAGCATCGGGGTTTGAAAAAATGAAGATTTTCAGTTTGTTTTGATTGCAATCTGTATCCTGTGTGAGTTTATGGTAAAGAATGTAGAGTTTTTAATATAGGTATTTTTCCTTTGGCTTCCAAATGTGTGGGCGACTGGATTCTTCTACTTTGTGAGGAGTTTTAATTCAAATCTGATTTTATTTTACCGCTTTCCTATCCGTGCCATAGTTGAAGCTTATTCTGCAATAGTTCATGGGTTATTTGGAGGTTGTAAGTGCTGGGTTTTTGGTGCCAAAAGGGATGCCAAGGTGGGTGTAAGGAGCAGAAAACTCAGGAAGGGACCTTGTAGTACTTGAACGGTTGCTGTTAATTAATTTTTAGTATTCCCTCTTGTTGTGACCATTTCACACATCGCCCCATCACAAATGGGGACCCCTCTTTTGCCTTCATTTTTAGGGGTTTGTTAGATTAGAGTGCTAGAATGATCCTCTTAGCATTAGGAAAGTTTTGAGTTGATCTCACAGATGGCATTTTAAGGGTCAGGAATTCATATCATTTCGTTGGAATTAGACTCAAATTTGGCTAAGGTAATTCGCTTTTGGAGGATCGGCATTCTATGTTTGCACTTTGGAGATCGGTCATTGACCCCTCAAATGTGCACCTTAAGGTTCTGAGCCCAGTCATTGCCACCTTGAAAGTGCGCCTTAAGCATTTTAGCACTTCCTTTGCCCTCCCCAATCAGCGACTTAAGGATTTTATTTGTTGATCAAGATCAATATGGTGAGTGATCAAACTCCCAAGAGGCATTTTGTGCATTTTGGGTTGCATTTTCCTTGCTATGCCCAAATCTGTGACTTAGAGATTTTTCCCCTTCGCTGGAAAGGATCAGCAAATTAGGCGATGCATTTCCAATCATAAGAGGCACTTCCTTTGCTACCCCAAATGTGCGCCTTAAGGAATGCATTATTTCCTTTGCCTTCTCAAATGTGCGCCTTGAGGAATCAAGTGATTTCCTTTGATAGGTCAAAAGTGTGCCTTAAGGTTTTCATTATTTCCTTTGACCCCCAAGATGTGTGCCTTAAGGATCAACGCTTAGTCATTGCTCCCCAAGCTGTGCGCCTTAAAGAATTTGTGATTGATGGATCCCACGACTTGACAAGAAACGTTTTATTTAAATTTGAAATTAAGGATTCAAGTCGGCCTAAGAATTTCATTGCAAACATTTAAATGAGGTCGGCCTTGTGATGAGTTACCACACCCCTTAAAGCATCTATAAAGGCTAGTTTAATCATTTCATTTGATCAAACCAAAACGATTCCTTATTGAAGGCAGCGATTCTTTGTTTCATACTGCGAATTCTCCTCCTAAGCAAAGCGATTCTGATCAAAGACAAGGTGAAGTCAATAAAGAATCTGAATTGATCATCTTTCATAGTGAATTTGTCTCCAAGGATTGCGATTTTGACTAGGACTGAGGCAAAGATATTCAAGACATCAAATCTGGTAATTACCTACATTAGGTGAACTTTTGAATTAGCGAATTCTGGAAGCAAAATTATCAAATTCACATCAGTAACCTTGTAAACTCCAGCAATTGACCTCAGGCACATTCAATTAGAAGGGCAATTTTGTCAAGAAACAACCAAATTGATGTTCCTAATCTGTTTTAAAGCAATTCACAGGTCTGGAATAGGGCTCATTTCATGGTTTTTTTTACACAGAATCAGACTTTGTTTAAGACTGATCCAGCTCATTGCTTATTGCTTTTATGGGATTTTTAGTATAGGAGGATTTACTTCATAGCATTTCAATCATCTAAATGTGTTCCAAGACATAATTTACTGATTAGATGATTATGTTCAAGTTTTGCAAAATAGGGTTTTGAATATGGACCTAGGGGTTTTAGACAATATTGAAATTCTCATCTTAGGTTATTAATTTCTCTTTGCAAGCGTTCATACCGTATCATAATGCTAACTTAGACAACTCTCATAGGTAGGACATGGCCGGAGCATGACAAACTCTCATCAAGGAGGACTTAAAGGGAGATGCAATGGATTCCAAGATTATTTCATTTTGGAGCAATGTAGGGGATATCAACCTTGGTCAATTCAACATGAAGAAATTCCAAGGACTGCTTTACACCATCAATCCTTCCGAGTACTCTAAGAAGATGATCGAGAGTGGAATAATGCAAGCGGCAGGCTTCCCTCTAGCAGTGCAGTGCAATGAATTGATCGTCGAGTGCGCTAGGCGCTATGATACATGTAAAGTTATTTCAATTTTAATTGAAGAACAAGTTATGAACTATGAATGCTATATATGGATATGAGGAATTATGTCAATATCTAATAAATCTTATTTTTATCTGCAGGTCTGAAGGAGAGAGATCATTTAATATTTTCTATGTCTTCTCCAAATGAATTATATATATCATTTAGGCAACCGGTCAATTGGTGTATTGACCGGTCATGCCTTTTAGGCATGACCGATCAATGCACCCATTGATCGGTGCCTTTACAATTATACCATTAACACAATGCTGATTATCGGTTCAAAAACCCCCGATAGCACATTGTAATATCATAATATAATGACTGATCTATTTAATGAATCGGTTCAGATAAACATCGATGATTCAAAGTGCACGATGAATATAATCCAACCGGTGCATTTGTTAACCAATGTTTAATGCCAAATGAAGCGGTGTATTCATTAAACCCGATAACAAATATGCTCGATATAATTAAGCCCGATAACAGATGTGAATCGGTGCCAATGTTTATGCATCCGATAGCAAGTATGTATCGGCTAATTTAACCCGATAACTTAATGATAAGCAATGTTTGTACAATCCGATAATTATATGTAATATAAATCAGACATGAGGCATGTAGATGAATAACAGAACAACGAAGGTTAGGAAGATCTTATCTTGCATAAGCTACCATGCATTAACACTCCCTCTTAGCTTTGGAAGATAGATAAGGCAACCTGCATCACATTTCCTTTTCATAACTAAGATAATGTCAGTCAGCAAAAATCATTTATACATGAGAAGTACCATCAAGACATATGATACAAAATAGAAGAACATCACTTGAGCATGTGACATAAAGTATTATTTTAACATGTGATAAAAGTAAGAGAATCATCACCTGATCATGTGAGAAATCACCAAAACATGTGATCTGTAAGATTCATCAAGATATCACCTGACACATGATATTAGTATTGCCTAATACGTAATACTTAAGGATAAGTCTATGAGAAAGGTTAGTTTCTCATCATATCCAAGTTGTGATAAGTGTAATAACATTTATAAATGTTTATCACAACATAGTCATGGCACATCCATGACTTACCAGAGATCCAACATGATCAATGGTTGAGATATCACCTACACGTGATATCAGTATTGCCTAACATGCAACACAAGGATAACCATATGAGAAGTGCTAAGTTCTCATCATATCCAAGTTGTGATAATGCAATAACATTTGTACAAATGTTGTATCACAACATAGTCATGGCACATCCATGACTTACCAGTGATCCAACATGATTACTGGTTTGACTATCATAAGATCGTCACCTTATGATGTCTACATACAAGTGTTCAGTATCTGAGAGATCGTCACCTCTTAGATATGAACACAGGTAGCAAGAAGCCAAGAGATAGTCCAAACATGACAAAGAAGTTTACACCTTAAACATCTTAAATATATGTAAGTATAGATTACAAAGCAGATTACCTTTCTATCATACCTAAACCCTTTCTGAAGTGATCAACCTTCATTCTGGAAAGTGGTTTGGTCAGAATATCTGTAGTCTGATCTCCTGTACACACATATTCTAACTTTATCACATTCCTGTCAACCATATCTCGTACATAGTGATATGGAATCTCAATATGTTTGGACCTGTCATGAAATACTGGATTTACAGAAAGTTTTATACAGCTTTGATTATCACACTGAATGACTGTAGGTTTCATAGGTTCTCCAAATAATCCCACGAGCAATTTCCTTAGCCATACTGCTTCTCGGGCAGCCATTGAAGCTGCAATATATTCAGCCTCTGTGGAACTCTGAGCTACTGAAGATTGTTTTCTGCTGATCCAGGATATCATGGCTGACCCTAAACTGAAGCAGCACCCTGAAGTGCTCTTTCTGTCAGTCACACTGCCAGCCCAATCTGAATCTGTAAATCCATGTAGATCTATGTCAACCTTTTCATATTTAAGACCAAGCTTTACGGTACCTTGTAGATATCTCATTATATGCTTTACTGCAATCCTTAGGTTCACACATGAACTGACTTAAGGCATTAACAGCATAGCAGATATTTGGCCTTGTATTTACTAGATACATCAGGGACCCAATCATCTGCGTGTATTGAGTGGGGTCAGTAGGTCTTGATTCTGCTGCTGCTTCTTTAAGTTTATGGAAGTTGGTTTCCATAGGAGAGGTCATGGGTCTGCAGTTTAGCATTCCAAATCTTGTCAATATGTCCAAGGTGTACTTCCCTTGGTTCAGTACAATATTATCAGAATTTTGCCATACTTCCAATCCTAGGAAGTAATGAAGAAGCCCCAAGTCTTTCATATCAAATTCTGTGGATAGATCTTTCTTGCATTGATCTATTAGGTGATCATCTCCTGTAATTAATAAGTCATCAACATATAAAATTAATATTAACATATCACCTTTATTTCTTTTGAGGTAGAGATTAGGATCTGCATCATTCTTAGAGAAACCCAACTTTGAGAGATAGGTGTCAATTCTTTCATACCAAACTTTGGGAGCCTGTTTGAGCCCATAAAGAGCTTTCTTGAGTCTACACACATGAGACTTTGCATCATGAATTTCAAACCCTTCAGGTTGCTCTAAGTAGACTTCTTCCATGATCTTGCCATTTAGGAATGCTGTCTTAACATCCATCTGATGTACCTTCCACCCCTTTGCTGCTGCAATGGCTAGGACAACTCTTACTAATGTGTACCTGGCAACAGGTGCAAATGTTTCTTCGTAATCTATTCCTTCCTTCTGTGAGAACCCTCTAGCTACAAATTTGGCCTTGTGTTTTTCAATACTGCCATCTGCAGCATGCTTGATTTTAAACAACCATTTAGAAGACACGACAGACTTCTTGGTTGGCCTAGGAACAATCTCCCAAACATCATTCTTCATAATGGACTAATATTCTTCAGTCATGGCATCTATCCATACTTGATATTTGAGTGCATCTGAAACATTGTTAGGTTCAGCTTTAGAGAGATCATTCATAAGTGCAACATAGTTGATGAATTTATTAGGCCTCTTGCTTTCCTTGAAGGTTCCTGAAGGAGCAGCGAACTTTTGAGCTTCTGCTATAGGTTTGGTGGCCCATAGTGGTCTTTTCTTGCAATTATCTATAGGTGGGTCTTGTGTTTCACTTATAGTTTCCTCAAGATACTCCCTTTGAAGCTCAGGAGTAGGTTCTTCTTCTAGGTTAGGAGTAGGATTATGAATTTCAGGTTCTATTGTATTTTGGGCCCTTTTGAAGGCTAAATCTTCTTCGAAGATTACATCCCTACTGAGTTCAATATTTCTCTGCCCTTGTACATAGATTCTGTAGGCTTTAGAAGTTTCACTGTATCCTACAAGTATTCCCCTTTTTCCAGAGGGTTCTAGTTTTAGTTTTTTCTCTTTAGGTACATGAATATAGACCGGACACCCAAATATCCTAAGATGGCTGATATCTGGTTTTGACTTGGTAAAGACTTCCTCAGGGGTTTTATCTTCAAGGTGTGAATGAGGACATCTATTTTGTATGTACACAGCAGTGTTAGTTGCTTCTGCCCAAAGGTTCAAGTTTAGATTTTGATCTAGTATCATGGCTTTGGCAGCTTCTACTATGGTCCTATTTTTCCTTTCAGCTACTCCATTTTGTTGTGGATTATAAGGTATTGTCAACTCCCTCTTAATCCCAGAATTTCTACAAAAGTCTTTAAATAGTCCTGATGTGTATTCCCCCCCATTGTCAGTTCTTAAGGTTTTAATTTTGTTTTCAGAGAGATTTTCTGTTAATGTTTTAAACTCTTTGAACCTACTTAGGATCTCTTCTGATTCTTTACATTTCAGAAAGTAGATCCACGTCTTCCTAGAGGAGTCATCAACAAAAATTACATAGTACAAAAATCCCCCTA
This sequence comes from Cryptomeria japonica, assembly GCF_030272615.1. Lineage (NCBI taxonomy): Eukaryota > Viridiplantae > Streptophyta > Pinopsida > Cupressales > Cupressaceae > Cryptomeria > Cryptomeria japonica. The sequence goes on from NC_081411.1 coordinate 828,815,479, forward strand.
GCGAGGGTACGGACATAGGTCCACATACATCAGAATGAATTAACTCCAAAACTTTGCTAGTTTTCCTAGTACTATTCTGAAATGCATTTTTGGTATTTTTACCTAAGGCACACCCTTTGCATGCCTCTGAATGATATTGCTTCAACTTAGGTAGACCTGTGACAAGGTTTCCCATGGTTGACAAAGCTCCATAATTCAGATGGCCTAATCTCCTGTGCCATACTTCATTTGCATTAGTTGCTTCATGGATCAATGCTAGATTGGGCTCTGTACATAGCTCATACAAATAGCCTTGTCTTCGACCAATGACGTTAGCGTCTTTGATGGAGGATCTCTTTGGCCAAGCCAACACCTTGTTTTCCATGAAGGTCACTCTGTATCCTTGATCTTCTAGTGTTGATATGGAGATTAGATTTCTTTTGATGCCTGGAACATATAGTACTTCTTCAAGTCGTAGTGACATGCCTGTCTTCAGTTTGATGGTGCAGGTTCCAATTCCTTTGACTGGATGTGAAGAATCGTCTCCGATGGTTACTTCCTCATCATCTTTCTCTATCATGGAGTCTAGTATTTCTCTAAAGCCAGTGATGTGTCTGGATGAACCACTGTCGATCACCCATGAGTTAGATTTGTTTGAAGTATGGCTTGTAAGTGCTGAGTAGAGGACATAGTTCTCGGAGTCATTTTCTTTTCTAGATTTCCTCACTTTTGCAAATGTGGCTTGCTTCCCTTTCTCCGGACAGTTTGCAACATGGTGTCCGAATTTGTCACACCTATAACATTGAACATGTGATAGGTCTTTCTTAGAAGTGTTCTTGCCTTGTTTAGCTTTTCTTTTCCTGAATTGCTTCTTTTTGTACTTCTTATTGATGTTTGTATTTAGGACTTGCAAGTCTTCATCTATATTCTTCTGTTTTATTCCTACCTTGTTCAATCGGGATTCTTCTTGTAGACAGTCATCTCTTAGTTTTTCAAACTTAGGATATTTGGACCTTGCACTGATGCTTTGGACGAATGTGCTCCATCCGCTAGGCAACCCATCTAAAGCAATGAGTGTTAGTTCTTTGCCTCGGATCTTGTAGTCTAGAGTTGCAAGTTCATCTTTTAGAACTGATATCTGCATGAAGTAGGCGTTGATTGTCTCCCCTTTGTTCATGGTGATATGATTTATTTCTCGTTTTAGTGCTAGAGTACGACTTGCATTTGATATCTCAAATGTCCTTTCAAGTGCCTTGAACATTTTATAAGCCGTCTCCTGCTTTCTAATGATGGGCATTATATTATTTCTTACCCCATCCACTATTATTTTAATAGCCTTATCATTTCCCTCGATCCATGTGGATTTCTCGGTTTCATCTTCTGGTTGTGCACTTTCAGTTTGGACATATGAATCAACTTTGTTTTCTCTTAAAATCATTTTGATTCTAAACTTCCAAGCTGAAAAATCTTCACTACCTCTGAGTCTATCTTCGAATCTGATAGCGTTGGCCATTATGGAAATGTGATGTAGTTTGTAACTTAGTCCTTGAATTTTATCAAAATTGAATAGCCTAAGGTTCGATTACCTTGGCTCTGATACCATGTAAAGTTATTTCAATTTTAATTGAAGAACAAGTTATGAACTATGATTGCTATATATGGATATGAGGAATTATGTCAATATCTAATAAATCTTATTTTTATCTGCAGGTCTGAAGGAGAGAGATCATTTAATATTTTCTATGTCTTCTCCAAATGAATTCAATTGGCATATATATCATTTAGGCAACCGGTCAATTGGTGTATTGACCGGTCATGCCTTTTAGGCATGACCGATCAATGCACCCATTGATCGGTGCCTTTACAATTATACCATTAACACAATGCTGATTATCGGTTCAAAAACCCCCGATAGCATATTGTAATATCATAATATAATGACTGATCTATTTAATGAATTGGTTCAGATAAACATCGATGATTCAAAGTGCACGATGAATATAATCCAACCGGTGCATTTGTTAACCAATGTTTAATGCCAAATGAAGCGGTGTATTCATTAAACCCGATAACAAATATGCTCGATATAATTAAGCCCGATAACAGATGTGAATCGGTGCCAATGTTTATGCATCCGATAGCAAGTATGTATCGGCTAATTTAACCCGATAACTTAATGATAAGCAATGTTTGTACAATCCGATAATTATATGTAATATAAATCAGACATGAGGCATGTAGATGAATAACAGAACAACGAAGGTTAGGAAGATCTTATCTTGCATAAGCTACCATGCATTAACAATACAAGGAGGAGGATGATAGTGGTACCTGATGGTAGGGAACTTGCTTACCTCTCCGAAGATGCTATTAGGGAGGCATTCCATATTCTTGAATTCAACAACATGATCTACAAGAGCAAAGACTTAGCGTGGGCAGTCAATCATGCACATGCATCTTTCACTCATCGATATGCTTCAACTTGATGGTGTCTATGCTTGCGATAGTGATTTGAAAATCACCAGGCCATCCCTAGAAGATTGCACTAGCATTCTGGAGATGTTTACTATATGTCAAAGCAAAGCTTAGTTGAGCTCACTTGAGATTGTCCATTGTCTCGCATTCCTAGCATTAGCATAGCATCCCTAAACCTTACTCCTTTTTTCATTTTTTATCAAAGATCAGTAGAAGTAGAAGAGAGCGACATTGCAATATCATTCGAAAACGTCATACCATTAAGCTTGAATTGAAGAACAACTATGTAAGTCCCCTCATAGGTACAACAAATCACATCATACCTTTGAAGCTATCCAACACGTCAAGACTTGACGTCGAGAACCTTGGAGTCATCTCAAGTGATCCTTTTTGCTAATCTTTAGCATTTGAGAAGTCTTTGTTCAAGAGAGGATAGAGTATCAGTATTCAATACTTTATTCTGTGTTGTATAGTGCGTAAAAACACCATCAACACTTCTGTTGGAAATGCATTCTGTGCGTCATGTGTGGTCAAGGAGTTAATTTGTGGTGTGTGAGAACTTGATTATATCTTTTCTAGAGCTGTTTGACAAATGCAAATCTGCTGTTTTGAATCTTAGTGTGAATTGGGAGTCATTTTGCTGTTCAATAGGGGAGATTTTAGCTTTTCCTTTCCTATTATATTGTGTAGGAGGTGATGCAGCAGCAAGTGTTCATTTTGCATTGTATCTGAAAGTGTCGCAGCCTTATTCAAGACAAAAATATTAAGTTCTGAGCAGACCTTAAAGGGATCGTGAGTGGAATTAGCATTGGGAAGGTTTATCACTACACTCAGAGGATGAATTTATATGGATTAAGCTTTGATTAGTCTGATCTAGCTGATTGTCAAGATTGATTCATTATAATCAGACTTGTCATTATTTGGAAGTTTTAATTAAGGTATTTCTTGTCTTTAAAGGTTGGGTGAATTGTAGGTTCTTTCAATTTGCAATCTTTGAGTTTTGTAGTCTTGCTTCAATGCACTATGAATGACACTATGAATGAATGTAAACCTCTGTTCAAACACATGCATTAAACTTATTCCAATTTGGCAAGAAACAACTTCACTTTGGCGTACAAATCAAAAACAGATTGGGGTTAGACATTACAGTGGTAGCAGAGCTATGCATCCTGCTAACCTGAGGGGTTTAATAGTGAAAGATTGTTTCTCAGAACTGCCTGCAATATGTGACCAACACTTATCCATATCAGTTGCAGTTGAATGTTGGTTGTTTCAGTGAGAAAGCCGAAGTCCATGCAGGAGTTCATGGCAGAATTGTTGCACAACTTTCAAAAATATGACAAGATTCTAATGAAATTGTTAGAGCAACTTGAGTTGCCCGAGTTGTTGGAACCTCACTCATCAGTTGAAAAGAAAGTAGAGACAAACGAAGAGAATTCTTTCAGTGCTAGAAATAATGAAGGCAGCAAGAATGAACTAAGAAGACAAAACCTTTTCTTTTCATGCAAAAAGACTTGGAAACCTAATCACCAATGCACACAGGTAAAAGGGTGAAGGTGCCAGAAGAAGAACAAAATGACACAGAAGGAGAGGTTGGAAAGGGGAAACAAAAAAATTGTCAAGATACTTGTTGATGCGTGTTTTATGACACTTGCCAACACAGAATAAAATACTAAGTATTATATCCTCTCTTGAACAAGGAAACCTCAAATGCTAAACTATGTGATCAAATAAGGCAACCCCAAGGTTTGCAATGCGAACAACGCGACTTTACGATGGATGAACTCAGTGAATGATGTGATTTTGCTGTTTACACAAAGGGACTTACGCTTACACTGAAACTAGAGTACTAAACTAACTTGATCTTCAAATAAAAGACAAAAAGAGATAAAGAGATAAGGTTAGAGAAATCTAATCTAAGAAGCTAAGGTTAGTGATAATAATGAATAATGCTTAGATAGATGGATTGCATAAATCAAGCTTTGCTTCGCCATGAGGAAACAAGTACACAAAATTGATGCAATCTCCAAGGTAATGGATGATTTTCATAATGTAAACATTCATCCAAATACCCAATACTGGCACAATCCATATGAACTTCCACAATCAAACTAGTGCTAAATTAGGTTCACACTAACCACACTTCAATTTGCAATCAACAAACTACAAATGATATGAACCAGAATTCCATCAAATATCATCACATTTATCCATCAAAATCAGTGCACTTCAACTAAAATTTGAGAAGTAGAAAGCATTCAAAATTTTGAAACAACACACAAAGATCCACCATATCTTCAATGAAATTCATGTATTTATTCCAGCATATCCTTGGCAACAATCTCTGATCTCCTCCTATTGCTACTACTGCTGTTTCCTAATGCTCCCTTATCAACCTTTACAAATGAGAAGGGCAAGCCGTATATAGACTTCTCAATTACAAATGAAGGGCTTTGATTGATTCTAAATCAATGGCGATGTTAATTCAAAGAAACCCTAAAGTGAGGTAGTTATAACTAACACCTCCTTACATTTAATATCCTCCAATGAGAAAATTACAAGTACTGAATGTTTGTCCTTTTAGGGAAAAGGACCAATGAAAAAATGATATAGCTTTAATGACACAATTTTCAAGGAGTAGATAAGGATAAGGCATCCACATGTCCTCGTCTTCTTCGTAGGATGAGTCAGGTTTAATGAATCCAGACATGTTGACTTGTCGTTATTAGATTGGTGGATGATAAATGAATGCCACCTCAGCTCGCATATCTTGTAACTTTCTTCTCCTTGCAATATCTCTTTATAGTCAACATCATCTGGTCTTTTGACTGATTGTGATGGTTAATATTCCCAAATTGCATCATCTCCTTGAATGTTCTTCATCTTCGTAGTAATCCTTCTTCATTTTTGGAATTCTTCTCCTTGGATGTCATCTTATCTTGATTTTCTTGTTGTAGTTGTATCCTTCATTTTGTAATGTCTTGTGCTTGTGCATCTTAATGTCTTGTATTGATCTTGTTGAGTCCTTAACCTTGATCTTGGAATTCCCATGGAAATCCAAAGTCATTGTTATGTTTTTCATCCTTGTAGAGCAATCCTTGAACAGCTCCCTCTTATCATCATCTTGAAATCCTTCTTGAATTGTGAATGTTGTCCTTTGCATTGTTGTCTTCTTTGTATCCGCTTCCTTGAACACCTTGAACTAGTCCTCTTTATCTTCTTGTTCCCTTGCATGTTTTGATCTCTCCCACGTTGTGAAGTCCTTCTCCATGTTTCATGTGCCTCATTCCTTACATCAAACCTGAAAAGACAAAGAAAACACTTTGGATCATGATTATAAATGAAAACCTAGGAAAGTGAAATGCAAGAAATTAAGGCATGACAATGAAAGTTTCAATTTCTTGCATTCTTGAATTTATGCTGAAGGACTGAAAGAATTCTTATGAAAATCATTTTTCCATAAAACTTTGCGAAACAACCTCAGCAATAACTTTAATAATTCATACAAATTCGCAAAGTTGAAAACTCGAACTCAGCAGCCCAAAATAGGACTCAGACTCGAGACTTGGCAAAAAACTCGGCTAGGACTCGGCAAAAAAGAAAACAATAGTTTTACCATAAAAAAAAGAAATTAATTCATCTAGAGAACATGAAAACCTAATTTGACTATCAATTTGTCATAATTCAAACATTACACATATGATCTTCAAACAGTCAATATTTGAAATTTCATAATTCATATTCATAGTTTCAAACTTTCAAACTTTCAAATGTATAACAGCATCGTAAATTTATAAATGTTTGCATATAATGATATTTCAAAATGAGAAAAACAACCAAACACAATCTACATCTTCCCCTTTCCCCTTCTAATGTAACTAAATTTGTTTGGCATTGAACTAAAAGGTGCTACAGTATAAAAATGATGATGAATTGATTCTTCAACATTGTCTTTTTGGATCTCAAATGCTCCTCTTCTCTTCTCCTCTCCTTTCCTATTTTGGTGTTCAGCTCTGTTTTGGTCAAGATTGGACAAAAAGTCACCTTTTTATGTTTTTTTTACTTCCCTAGCGGCACCCAAGTGGACTTGAGAGTCCATGCCCAAAACTCGAGAGTCCGAGTCAGGGACTCAGAGAGCCCTTGTGGGAGACTCCGATGAGTACTCCCTAGAACTCTTCCGGACTTGCCTCGGGAGTCAATGGCAAGTGAACTGGGCTAGAGATAGGACTTGGTAGTTTGGAGAGTTTTGGAGAGTCCTCAAACTATGCAAATTTGTTTCACAAAGCCCTCCCTACACTCTGGAAATGGCACTTTGAAAAAACTGGAAATGCACTTTTAAATCTCTGAAAATCCCTCTCAAACAACTTCACTTCAGGTCTGGGAATGACATTTGTAGAACTTGTAACTCTTGTTTCAGATTTGGAAATTCGTGAAATTCCTTCAAGTCTGATCCTCTCTTTCAACCGTCAATGATGTATATTTCCTTTCAATTGTTTCAGATTGTATTGACTGATTGTATTTCACTTTTGCTCCATTGAAACTCATTTTGAGTCCTGGAACTCGCTAGAAATTTGATCATGAAATTTGCTGGCTTTGTTTTTGCTAGTATTCACTTCTCTTGATGTGAACTTGGTCTTCTACCCTTGAAGTTGTTTTGTTTTCTCCTCTGGAATTCATTGTCCTCTCACTGCCATTCACCTCTAATCTGCTGGAATTCCGCCTTTGCTGCCCCTTATTCACTTGGGAATGCATTGCTTGGTTTGAAATCAAATATCCTGTAATGGGCACCCCGGAATGCCCAAAAACCATACCAACTGCTGCTAGGAATTTTATCAAACAGTTTGCATCCAACTCTTTATTTCTCCGTTTAATGTTTTAAATTCCCTTATGGCTCCGGAAATGAAATGTTGGTTTGTTTTACATGGAATTGAAATCACAGAATATGAACAAGAATGAAACTACAACAATATGCAAACTGGAAATTGAACTACTGCTGATATGATATTATTTTCAGAATTAATCAAATACATAGCAGATTTTTCAACTCACTAAATACTCCAGCAATTTTGACATAATGCTCCATCAAATGTTTTCCAATCTTGCTGCTACAATGACATGAATAGTGCTGCGTGAATAGTGTCGCGTGAATCGTGTCGCGTGAATAGTGCCGCGTAAATAGTGCCGCATGAATAGTACCCACGTGAATAGTGTTGCGGCCTGTAGCTGAAAATGCACCCAAATAGTGTTGCTGCTTGTAGCTGGAAATTCACCCAGAATGCACCCAATCTGCCTGTTAATGAAGCTGAAAGCAATGGATTCCAAAGGCCAAACTTCAAGCGAATGACGTCTAGAATGTCACACGAGAGGATAGATGTCCTCTAATGCCAAGAACGGATCTGCAACTCACACATCAATTTCTTCTCAAATTCAACATGCTGAATGAAGCCACAAAAGCTTCCTTTTATTCTTTCTCCAAGGGTCGACCCAACTTAAGCAATGTGGGATAAAACATGTGAAATATAAAACATATTAAAATATTCACTTATGTCTCCTTTGGATGCCCCTTTGATTTGCACTCATCCCCATAAAATAAATATTAAAGTAACACTTTAATGTTTTACAATTAAATTAAATGTTACTTTAATAACACTTTAGGCATTAAAATATACTAGCAATCGGACTTCGAATAGCGCGACTGATAAATTCGTCGGAAAGCTCTCGCCAAGGAGTATCGAATCCAATCACCAAAACTAGCCTCCGTTGTGTCCTATTGACTTACAAAAAATAGTAAGTATGCCTGAAACTAAGTAAATCAACTCTGTTTTGGCCTAAACTAGAAATGACTAGGCCAAAACACTCCAGGATCCCTTTAAACCCTTCGTTAGCCCTCGGGACCATGTAGAGCTAGGCTAACGCACATATGCTTGGTCAACTGCTAAAGTGGGGACATTACAGTCCGCCCCCCTTGAAATTGCTTGTCCTCAAGCAATCTCAGTCCAGCCTGCTGTATCATCTGCTCATTCTCCCATGTAGCATCTTCCTCTTGCAGGTCTCTCCATCTTACCAAATACTCCTTCACTATCTTGTTTCTGAGTTTCCTCTCTCTAGTGTCCAGAATAGCCTCAGGTACTAACACGAGCTTCCCCTCCTCATCCAAAGGGGGTAAATCTGCAGAAGGTACTACACTCTGACCAATAGCTTTCTTAAGCCTAGACACATGAAATACATTGTGTACCTGACTGCCCTATGGAAGCTCAAGCTCATAGGCGACTTCGCCCACTCTGCAAATCACCCTGTAGGGACCATAAAATCTAGGCTTCAGCTTCTCTGCTCCGCTCCTCTTGAGCGATGACTGCCTATATGGTTGTAGCCTCAAGTACACCATATCCCCTACCTCAAAACTGCGTTCTACCCTGTGCTGATCAGCATACAACTTCTGCTGATTTTGAGCCTACTGTATGTTCTCCTTGAGCGCTCTCAAGATATCCTAACTATCTTGCAATAAGTCTTTGGCTTTGGGCACCCTGTTGTCCCCCAAAACCAAATCCATGAAGCTTGGTGCTTCATAACCATAAAGTGCTATGAAGGGTGTCATCCTGATGGACGTATGATATGTAGTATTGTAACAGTACTCTCCCATATGCAACCATCTAACCCAAACCCTCTGCTGTGTAGTCACATAGTTCCTCAAATATCCCTCCACCCATTTATTCACAATCTCTGTCTGCCCATCTGTTTGTGGATGATAACTAGTGTTGGGTGTAAGATCTGTGCCACACAACCTAAACAACTCTTGCCAGAAAATACTCATAAATTTACTATCTCGATCACTGACAATGAATCTAGGCAGCCCATGTAACCTGAATATCTCTCTGAAGAAAAGATCTGCCACTTGTGCTGCTGTGTAAGTGGATGGAATAGCAAAGAAGTGAGCGAACTTCGTTAAGCGGTCTACCACCACATAGATGCAATCTCTCCCTTGCACTCGTGGTAACCCAGTGATAAAGTCCATTGAAATACTTTCCCATTTCCTGTCCGGAATGGGCAAGGGCTGTAGTAAACTTGCAGGGAACGTGTGCTCTCCCTTATTCTGCTGACAAACTACACACTCCCTGACATACCTTTGAACATCATCCTTGAGCCCTCTCCATGAGAACCGCTCTCGGATCTGCCTGTAGGTCTTGAAGACCCCCGGATGCCCAGCTGTAGGCGCATCATGAAATGCCCTAAGTATCGCTTCTCTCAACTGTGATGATGGAATCAGGTAAACCCTATCTTGAAATTTGATCAATCCATCTATCACCTCATAGCGATCATCCTGTATAGTACCTGAAATCAAACCAGAAGCCCAAGTATCTCCGACATACTCTGCTATAATCTTATCCCTCCAATCTCCTGTAATCTCTGCAAGAGCACAAATGTGAGGTCTTTTGGATAAGGCATGAGCTACTACATTCTTCTTCCCTTTGACAAACTCAATGTCAAAGTCATAAGCCTGCAATTTAGTGACCCACTTCTGCTGCCTGTCATTCAAGTCTCGCTGGCTCATGAAATACTTTATGCTGTTGTGATCCGTCTTGATCACAAACTTCCCTCCAACCAAGTAGGATCGGAATTTGGCCAAGGCATGCATGATGGCCAACATCTCACGACCTTAAATAGAATAGCTCCTCTCCACACCTATGAGCTTCCTACTCTCAAAAGCGATGGGGTGCTTCTCTTGCATCAATACTGCTCCAATCCCATCACCTGATGCATCACAATGAAGCTCAAAAGGCTTCGTGAAGTCTGGTAGAGCTAGAACTGGACATGAAGACATCACTTGCTTGAAATGCTCAAAACACCTTTGTGCTGCCTCTGTCCACACGAAGGCCCCCTTCTTAGTAAGATCTGTCAAGGGAGCAGCTGTCTGAGAAAACCCCTTAACAAACCTCCTATAAAAACCACATAAGCTAAAGAACCCCTTAAGCTGAGTAAGGTTCGTAGGCGTGGGCCAATCAACAATAGCTCTAATCTTTTCAGGGTCCACCCGAACTCCCTTTGCACTGATAATATGACCAAGGTACAAAAGCTCTGTCATCCTGAACTCACACTTAGACTCCTTGGCATACAGGGACTCTCTCTCCAAAGTAGATTGTACCTCCTCAAGATGCTGCAAATGCTCCCCCCATGATTTGCTAAAGACCAAAATATCGTCAAAGAAAATCAAAACGTATCTCCTCAATTGCCCCCTAAACACCTGGTTCATGCAACTCTGAAAAGTAGCAGGAGCATTGGTTAGCCCAAATGGCATAACCAGAAACTCGAAATGACCATAGTGACACCGAAAAGCTGTCTTCTCAATGTCCTCTGCCCTCATACTAATCTGATGATACCCTGATCTCAAATCTATCTTTGTGAAGACGCATGCCCCATGTAGCTCATCTATCAGCTCATCTATCCTCGGAATGGGGTACCTGTTCTTAATGGTTTTCTTGTTCAAGGCCCTGTAGTCAATGCACATGCACATTGTTCCATCCTTCTTCTTAACCAAAACAACTGCTGAAGCAAAAGGGCTTTTGCTTGGCCTAATGTGCCCCATCTCCAACAACTCCTTGATGGTTTTCTCTATCTCATCCTTGTGTTTCTTTGGATGACAATAGGGTGTGATCATAATGGGCTTAGCCCCCTCTTCTAATTCAATGACATGCTCTATTCCCATATCTGGAGGAATGCCATGTGGAATACTGCCAAATACCTTGGCATGTCTATCAAGGATGTCTTGCATATCAGGCGGATGACTCTTAACTTGTGGTTCTGGTGATGCTGGCATAATCAAGCACTTCGTTGCCCACTCAACATCATCATGTCTGAACAACCTCTCCATCCTCCTCAAAGAAACTACCCTACAACTGCCATCTGATAATCCTCTGAGTACCACGGTCCTGCCCTCATGCTGGAACCTCATCTCTACTCTCTCCATGTTGAGAGTAAACTCTCTCAACGATGCCATCCAAGTCATCCCTAGGATGACGTCATAATCACCCATGTCCACAACATAGAACTCATCCTGAAGCTCATAACCATCTCCCAGTCTGATGCGAAGATTTGTAATCTTCTGTGTGCATAGTAACTTGTGACCACTAGCTACCATGACTCGGAATCCTGGATGTTCTTCAGTTTGCCACCCTCTCCTAGCCATTAATTGTGAATCTATGAAATTATGTGTGGCCCCAGTGTCCAACAAAGCAACCACCTTCTATCCCTGTATGGTGCCACGCACCTTAAAAGTAATTGCCTTTTGAGCACCTGTCAATCTAGCTAAGGACTTCTCATTCCCTGAACCCTCCTCAGTGGCACTGCTCTCACCATCAGAGTTTGACTGCTGCTCCTCATCCTCTGACTGTGACTCCTCAGCAGAGAAGTACTCCATCTGGTTGGCCTTAGCCTTCAGGGGACACTTGTGAGATAAATCCCACGGTTCCCTACACTGAAAACATAGTTTTTTCTGCCTCAACTCGTTCAGTGTCTCATTGTCTAACCTCTTTGATTCCTTTTTCTGAGGCTGAGAATCCCAATGTAGAGGTTTATTATCCTTATCCTTCTTGAAGTGTGGATCCTTAGGAGTGAACTTACTGCTAGAAGCGGAAGGTGCAAGATCTCTCGCCTTCCAAATGGCATCCTGCAATGTGAGGGGATCATGTCCCTTCACCCAACCACGAAGAGGCTCTGACAATCCATCCACAAACAGTACAATCAACCTCCTCTCCGAAATGTCTGTAACCAACACTGATAGTCTCTGGAAATCTGAGATGTAACTGTCGATAGGACCCCATTGTCTCAACTGAGCTAACTCCTTGAAATGGAGTTTTGGATCCTTCGTATCAAACCTGTCAATCAACCTCTCAGTGAACTCTGCGTATGTGTCTATCTGATTATGGCCCAATGTGACCATACCATGGTGCCACCATTCGTGTGCACTCCCATCCAAGTGCAATGCAGCATACTTAATCGCATCCTCCTCAAGCATGGGATTAAGCTGAAAATAAGTATCTAATTTCTGGACCCATGTCCGTGCTGAAGCCTTCCCTGTACCATCATAGTAGGGAATAGACAGCTTTCCCAACTTCTTCCTCATCTCGTAATTCTGTTGTCGGTTTCCTCTCATGGGCATATTCTTGAGTCTAACATCCATATATTCCCTGAATGTCATCTCAGCCTATAACTCAGGGCTAGAGTCCCTCCAATCATCCATAATCATATTTTGAATCTCTTGCTGTGTAGGACCGACATTATTCTGGTCATTCTGTCTCGAAGGAAACTGTGGCATGAGTGGTCTCGTAGTAGAAGAACCTGCTCTAGCATATGTCCTGGTTCTCCTGTTAACCAATGCGTCTCCATTACCTCCATTACCCTGTACACCTCCCTGATTAGCATTATTACCCTGATTGGTATTATTACCTTGGTTGCCATTATTGCCTTGATTTGCTCTCGTCAAATGTTGTGTAAATGCTATAGCCATCTGCTGCAATGTAGCCTGGAGCTCCCTCTGACCCCTAGCAAGATCACTGAGCATCTCCCTAGTGCTAGGGTCTCCCCTTTCCCCATCTCTGTTACCCATGGCTGGTGCTGAAAAAGGGTTACCACCCTCTTCAATCTCTGGTGAATTCTGTAGGTTTGTGTTTGACCTGTTTCTCCTCAAGTAATACTGATGTGCTGGACGCATGAAACCCTCACAGGATGGCAGGAAAAACAAGTTCTGATACCACTGTAATGGGCACCCCGGAATGCCCAAAAACCATACAAACTGCTGCTAGGAATTTTATCAAACAGTTTGCATCCAACTCCTTATTTCTCCATTTAATGTTTTAAATTCCCTCGTGGCTCCGGAAATGAAATGTTGGTTTGTTTTACATGGAATTGAAATCACAGAATATGAACAAGAATGAAACTACAACAATATGCAAACTGGAAATTGAACTACTGCTGATATGATATTATTTTCAGAATTAATCAAATACATGGCAGATTTTTCAACTCACTAAATACTCCAGCAATTTTGACATAATGCTCCATCAAATGTTTTCCAATCTTGCTGCTACAATGACATGAATAGTGCTGCGTGAATAGTGTCGCGTGAATAGTGCTGCATGAATAGTGCCGCATGAATAGTGCCGCATGAATAGTACCCGCGTGAATAGTGTTGCGGCCTATAGCTGAAAATGCACCCAAATAGTGTTGCTGCTTGTAGCTGGAAATGCACCCAGAATGCACCCAATTTGCCTGTTAATGAAGCTGAAAGCAATGGATTCCAAAGGCCAAACCCTAACGGAATGACGTCTAGAATGTCACACGAGAGGATAGACGTCCTCTAATGCCAAGAACGGATCTGCAACTCACACATCAATTTCTTCTCAAATTCAACATGTTGAATGAAGCCACAAAAGCTTCCTTTTATTTTTTCTCCAAGGGTCGACCCAACTTACTTAAGCAATGTGGGATAAAACATGTGCAATATAAAACATATTAAAATATTCACTTATGTCTCCCTTGGATGCCCCTTTGATTTGCACACATCCCCATAAAATAAATATTAAAGTAACACTTTAATATTTTACAATTAAATTAAATGTTATTTTAATAACACTTCAGACATTAAAATATACTAGCAATCAGAGTCCGAATAGCGTGACTGATAACTCGTCGGAAAGCTCTCGCCAAGGAGTATCAAATCCAATCACCAAAACTAGCCTCCGTTGTGTCCTGTTGACTTACTAAAATTAGTAAGTATGCCTGAAACTAAGTAAATCAACTCCGTTTTGGCCTAAACTGGAAATGACTAGGCCAAAACACTCCAGGATCCCTTTAAACCCTTCGTTAGCTCTCGGGACCATGTAGAGCTAGGCTAACGCACATATACTTGGTCAACTGTTAAAGTGGGGACATTACTTATCCCTGCCTAGAAAATTGCACCTTTAGGTCTGCTTTTGAATTTGTGTTTGAATTGTGATGTAGAAATGAAGTACTAACTCAACATTTATATTGCTCCACACATAGGAATTTAAATCATTGATAAGGCTGACCTAGGCAACAATTTGTTTGCATTTGAAATTTGAATTGACCTATCTCAAATCGGCCAAGTATGTATCCTTGTTTTTGCTTTGTTTAAATTTCAAAATTTCTTTGTCTTAACCAAGTTGGCCATCTTCATGTCTTAACTCGCCCATCATCCAAGGATTAGTAGGCACATTTTAAAGGCAGTCTTGGATTGCTGGGTGCAAATTCAAGGTAGAGAGGGATTGTCCAGTGCAAATGAGGGGTGTGTAAGGACAAATGAAGGCGCAAATTCCATCTTGACAAGAACAATCAAAGGCGCATTTGAGATGTTGTCAAGGACAACAAAGCGGGTTTAAGATGTGATTAATGACTAGAAAGGTGCATTTGAGATGTGTTCGAGGACTTATGAAGGTGGGTTTGCAAGGTGGTCATGGATTGCTTAGGGTACAAATCCAAGGTTGTGAAGGACTTTTTGAGTGCAATTTCATGTTGGAGCCGAAATTTGAGGTGGAATTCCATGATGAAGATGTGGACCTGTTGTGACCTTTTCACACATCACCCCATTGCTAATGGGGACCCCCTCTTTTCTGGCTTTCTGCATTGTTAGGTTAGGGTTTTGGCTGCTTAGTGGGCAATTTTGCGTTTCCCGTGCCCGAGTCTTGGAGTTTTGATCATGCCTAGTGCTGTCATGGGTTTTTGAAGTTATAGAATCAAGTTGCAAACGTTGATATTTTAATGATCCTAAATTTTGTCTAAGTGTTGACCTTTTGAGTGTTAACGTGTTTTTAAACACACGCATCAGTGATTTTAAAGTGCCAAGGTATTCCTAGACCTTTTGGAGTTGTTTTCTCGCTCCTAAGCTACTATTTAAATTGATTTCGCACTTTATCCGAATAATTTCCTAGTGTTTCGCTCATTTTTTTTTGAAAATTTGCCTAAGTCCAGTCTAATTTTGAAGTTTCTAAGTGATTTTGAGTGGTTAAAACGCCAAATCCCTAAGGAAAATCCATATTCCAAGGGTTAGAAGGTCAAATTCCATGCTAGAGGTGCTTTTCCCCTCATATTCCAGACTACCCACCCTTTTCCCCCACTCAAAATCCACACTACACATGGGTTTCCCTTGAAATCCATACTGGCTA
Organism: Cryptomeria japonica; assembly: GCF_030272615.1. Taxonomy (NCBI): domain Eukaryota; kingdom Viridiplantae; phylum Streptophyta; class Pinopsida; order Cupressales; family Cupressaceae; genus Cryptomeria; species Cryptomeria japonica. Next base: position 828,831,108 of record NC_081411.1, read on the forward strand.
TGATTTTCCACCGTTGTTTATCCATGCCTGGATCGATTTTCCCCTGGAAGAGCTAAAATTTGGCTAAGTGTCAGGATTTTTCCAGACTGCCATCGATTTTCCACTAGGAGTGCGGATTGGAGTGCGGACTATAGTGCGGACAACGTCGAGGATGATTCCATGCCTGGGTCAATTTTCCACCAGGATGTTTTGTGACATGTTAGTGCGGATTTTTGTGTAGACTCTCAGTCCATACCCAAGTTGATTTTCCACTGAGTGCATTTTGATGAATTTTAAGTCCGGATTTTCATCCAGACTGAGGTCGAATTCCCACCAGGGAGTGATTTTTGCAAGTAAAGTGAGTTTGGAATGTGGATTTTGTGTCTAGATTGCCATCGATTTTTCCCTTGGAGTATTTATGTGCATTTTGATGAAGTTTGAGCATGGATTTTTGTCCAAGCTAAAGTCGATTTTCCCTTGTGGGGAAACTTTTGACAATTTAATGATTTTAAAGCGATTTTTCAATCCCAACCCAAGTCGATTTTCCCTTGGAGGCTTAATTTAGACTTAAATTGCAATATTTTAATAAGTAAGCCCCATTTTAATTGTTTTTTAATGATGATTAATGATTATTTAAAATTTTAAAAGCAAAATTAAATAACTTGCAATAAGCATTTAATATTTAACAGTTTTTTACCAAACAAGTATTTAAGCAAGTGTTTTATCCCACATTGCTTGTGTGGTGAAAGTGTGAGGTAAAAGCAAGTATAAGAGAGGAGCTTCCAACATTATTTTATTATTAAATCTACCAGGTGTCTCCATGAAAGGCAATTTTTCTCCCTTATTGGCGAATTTTGGCAAAGTGCTGAAGTGAAGTGTTGGGTTGAGGATTCTTTCCCCCATTTTTTCCAGTTTGCTGTTCCATTCTCTTGCTGCCATTGAAGAACATTTCCAGATTTTAGCAATTTTCCAAGTTTGGTGATTGTTTTCCAAATTTGGCGATTTTTGGTGAAAGGTAGCGATTTTTGTGTTGGAGAATTTGGCGACTTTTTTTTCCATTGTTGCTTGCTGTTCCAACCTCCATTGTTGTAGATCCGAGCTGCCATTGATGACATTTTCAGAATTTTAAAAATGGCACCATAGTTGGAGAAATTTCGATTTTGGTTTTGGAGGGGTTTGGTGTCACATTTTGGTGATTTTCCATGCATGCTTGGTGGCTGCCATCATTCCCAGCTTGCTGATTCGCTTCAGATCTGAGGTTTGTCTTCAAATTTGACCTTCATTATGGCTGCCCATTGATTTTTAGACTTCAATTTTCATTGCCCAGCCAATTCCAACTTAGGCGATTTGCATTTGGAGGTGTTTTGTGGAGTTTTTTAGTGCATTTTCAGACCATTTTATCGCTGTTGCAAGTCTGAAAACTCCATTGTTAGGTGGTTGTCCTTAGAAATTTTCATTTCGAGCCACCTAACTGCTTTGGCGATTTTGCTTGGAGCTGATTCCTTAGCTCTTTTCCATCATTTTCAGGGATTTTTATCTACTTTGCAAGGTGTTGGTTGTCTTTAGAATTGTTGACCTCCATTGTTGACTGCGGAAGGTGTCTTCAAACATACCTTTGTGTGAAAACACAACCTTTCACACCTTTCCTTAGTCATCGTTGATCCGGTATACTCCTTTGCATTTTAGCTTGCATATTTTCTAAGCACAAGGAGGTATTAATGAATTTTATAGAGGGTTTCCATGCCCTAGCGTTGTCACACTTGAATCTAATTGTTAAAATTTACAAAGTGTATGGATTATTTTCCTGACTTCATGCTCTAATTAGCTAAAATCTTTAGAAAGTCAGGAATTTTATTAAGAGCATTATTTATTTTTCGAAGTCTAACTTCAAGCTTTGTATAGGTACGATGTCGAAGTCTAGATATAAGGAAAGGAATGAACTATTGAAGATGCTGGAGACTGGATTCTATCCAGAGCTTAACATTTCATCCAGATGGAAAGAGATCACAGATACAAACATGCATTTCCTAGACTTCGACCAGATGCAGCAGCAAATGTTTGGAATCGGAGATCAAGTTCTTTCCCTAGCATATGCGAACATTATGAAGAGTGGCATTTTTCATGCCGCTGGATTTCCACAGTCTATACAGTGCAGTGAAAGTGTGCACGATGTTATGATCCGCTCACGCGAATGATCAAGACTCCTAAGGGTGTTGTTATTTCCTACCTTGCTGAGGACGCCATTACTGAAGTGTTCGGAATTCCATGCGGTACAGATATGAAGGATGTGACCAAGGAAGAATATACAGACAGATATATGAAGAAGATGGGTGTATGCAAGAATTTGATAAACAAAGAGTGGATGATTGAGCCTAGGTCTCATCATTCCAAGGCTCCCAAGACACTCATGTGCGTAGACTTCAAGGATGACTATAGCGACTTAATATTCCTACTCAACAGAGTGATGGGGATGTCGTAGGGAGCAATTTTCGATGGATGGATGTTCTACTTCATCCAGGATTGTCCTAGAGGAACATTGCTAAATTGGTCGAAGATTATAAGTGACAATCTGGACTTTCAGTTGAGGAATGTAGAGCGGTCCAAGTCATTCGCCATGACTTCTTACCTGGTATACTTGCTTGCACGGTTTGTTTCATACAGAGGATTGATATGCAAAGGTGAAGTCGGGAATGGGCAAGGACAATTTAGGAGTCATGAATGCTACCCCTAGCTGAGCATGTATAGAATTGAATACAATAAGAGAGTGAATGATACATTCACTATGTACATCACACGAATGCTGCAAGGCGGAATCCACAAAAGATTGTCCAAGGAGGCAATAGAGTTGATAGAAAAATATGGATCGTGGTACATTCAGTTTCCCACTTTCACGTACCTTAGGATTCATGGGTTTCAATCTGAACCCTACAGACTTCCTAGGTATCCGACCGACAGAATGATCTTGTTGGAAGTGGTGAGACAACTTCTAGAGTTCGATGCCATTCAGAGAGAGAAGCACAGGACAGACATGATATTCCCTATTTTAGTTGGGAAGACATCAGAGGTTTGCCAGTCTGCCATAGCCGCCAGCACTACAAGTGAGGAGCTTGCATTCTATCGATTTGCTACATACAAGAAAAGAGAAAGATTTGATCCAGACAAGATAGTAGGAAGGATTAGGGGAGAGAAGTTCATTCACAAAGTTGACATAGAAGATTATTGGGCCAACCCGATGGACGAGCAAGCAGTGAAGAGAAGAATGTTTTCCAGAATGTGGTCCAGAATGTCAGTGGATTTCATGAGGAAGTGTGGACTTTTCCTCATTCCTGATCAAGTGTTAGATAACAAAGATCATACGCATCCACAGTGTGAGAGTGAAATGAAGGAGGCAATCTTATTGCCAAATTGGTCAAAGTCAGAAGAGATTGACTTGAATGTATTGATGAGAGAGGTCTTGAGTTTCTCCCGTGCATGGGTAGATATACAGATGAACAAGTTAGTTGATATGGGTGTTCCCTTCACTTATGAAAGGATGAAGCCGAAAGAGTCTATTTCCGAGGATGATCAGAGGACTGTTAGTGATGTCAGGATTCATGCAGACGAAGAGAGTCAAGCTCCCAAGAGAAGGAAGAACATGCTAGGAGAAGTCAAGGCCAGAGGGAAGAAGATCGAGGAGGTGAAGAAGAAACAAAAGACTATCATTCTTCCACCTATCACTCCTTAACCCCCTCTCAGTGTCTCATCAATTGAAGTGATTGAAGTAACAGAGCAGAACAAGGAAACCCAACAGTGTTCCAACACAGTAATACTACCAGGGAATACTCAGGAATTTCATGCCACAATGACATCTGCACCTCCGAATGATAATGATGATTAGCCGGGATCCCCTACTGTCCTTTTGGAAGTTAGTTTGGGAAATGAGGTATATGATTGGACTAGGAATAATCATGACGATGATGAAGATGTTATCTCGGCATTGAGAGGGCTTGATCGAGAAATATGTCTCGATGATGGTATGGAGATGGTCGCTATTCCTGAATGGTTGATGAGAAGTATGGAGAAAAGTAAACAAATGATAGAGGTACAACGTATTGACGACATTGATGACTACCTAGCTAGGAGTGCTAAGGAGAAAGAGCCCAAGAGAGCGAAGATTTTGTCGCATATAGTTAGAGATGAGACAAGAATGCGGATTGCGCAGATTGCTATTCCTATTGCAGGCGTGACAACGGACATTGCTACTCCTATGCATTTCCAGGTCACTTAAGTTGCCCTTGGTCGTACATCCAGAAAGCAAGAATTTCAGGTTGTTGGTGAAAACCTCAAGGCAATCGATGCAAGGTTAGACAGAGAGATTGCGGAGAAAGAAAGGTACAAAGAAGAGAATATCAGACTTGGAGAGTATATTGAAGGCGTGAAAATCCCACCCTTATTTCCTCTATTGCAGTTGACCATGGAATACATTCACACTATGAGGAAGCGAGAGGTACACTCTCGGAGGTGGAAAAGTGGATTGAGAATACAAGAAAGCAGGTAAATGATTTCCTTACTCAGTTTGTCCATGCATATGATAGGACAACTGGGCTCGTATTCAGAATCCAGTATTTGGAGGGAGTTTGGGAAGAATTCCGGCCTATTCAAGAGAAGACTATTCCACGCCTCCAGGCTTTGAAGAAGATTCCTAATTCCACCTTGGTCAGCGAGAACATTGTGCACAGTGGAGACAAATATGATTTCCATGGCTGGTATTGTGCTTTGGCCGTGAAGAAATCAACTTATGAGAACGCCCAGTGGAGTTGTATGGAGATGGAGGGATTGATTCACGACATTCAGATGAAGATCCTTGCCTCGATTGAGGAATTATTGGGTATTGATGTTAGTGATGCTAGTGGTTTACACTTAGCCGAATCAAGAGACAAGATGAAATTTATGTATTTTTGCCAGTTGGACTTTTTGAAGAAGAGTCAGATAGACGACTTGGTCTCTTTGTTGATTCATGTTCATAGTTCGCAGAAGCTCATGCCAGAATGGGAGAACACTTTGGATGCTTGCTTGGATTCATTGGATGTGATTGATTTACAACAGGATACCTTGCCTAGCATTTCCATGGAGGAGTTAGATTCAGTATTGGCTAGATTCTTGGAGTATGCTAGGAGAGAGAGATGCAAGGATGATCTTCTAGAAGATTCCCTATTTGATGATTAGGTGTCTTTTCATTGGGCCATATGTTGGTGGCGCCATTTTTGATGTAAACCCTAATTAGGGCAATTCTAGGGTTTTGTTGGCATGATATTGGCCGTTGATCTTGTATCAATCTTGGTCCTCCATTTTGTAAGAGACTATATATGCCTCCTTGTCTCTCATTTGTAAGAGAGAATTTTTTGTAGAATTGTTGGTATATGCTGCAGCTATTTCATAATCATTGTTCAATTGTTGGTGATTTTGCTCTTCAAGTGTTGTATTTGCATTCATGGTTCTCAATTCCTCCAAGTTAGATTAGAATTTAGATTAGAATTTATTTTCATGTATGTTAGATTGAGTGGAAGATTTGTTGAATTTATTTGTGTGGAATCCTTAATCCGTACCACTAGCCTCTTGCCGTTGGTACGTGCGCCTTGTGTGGTCAACTGGAAATTTGAGTAAGCTTAACTTGAACTATTACGCGTCCGTTGACAAGCATCAACTTGGATGGTGTCTACGTTTGATGGTGATAGCCTGAAAATCTTTAAGTATACCTTATACGATTGCACTAAGCTTGTGTCAATACCTGTTTGTGAGACCTTGCCTAGTTTGATTCCACTAGGTCCATTCATCATTTCCTACATTCCTAGGCGTAGAATAGATTTCTTGAACCCTATTCCTTTTGCCCATTTTTTAGTAAGAAGTAAATCCAGAGCCATATTGATAAATCTTAAGTTGTCAGCACACCTATTCCGCATCATCCATGATAATCCAAACATTTGCGTAAGTCCCCAAGTGAACACAACAATTCACATCGACCATTGAGTTACCCACTCGTCAAGACCTGACATGTAGAAACCTTGGAATCATTTTAGTTGATCTCATTCTTAGCATCTGAGGTGATTTTGTTCAAGATAGGGTAAATTACCTTGGTATTTCATTCTGAAATGTTATGTGCATAAAAAACACATCAACAGGACCTTGCATTGCTTTTTTTTTTTCCATTCTAATTCAAGAATTCCTCATTTCAACATTGGATCTTATATTCTGATTTAGGAATTCCATATTTGACCTTTGAATTTCTACACTTCAAACATGGATTCCCATTTATCAACTTAGGAAGTTTCCATTAATCCTCATCCCGATTCCAGATTATAAAGGAGATCGTGACCTAGAGGTGAGTGAATTCACCTCAAACATGGATTTCACATTGTAAAATTCAATCCTTGGAAAATTTGTTCATTCCATTTTCAAACCTTGGAATTCTCATTCCATTCCCTATCTAACCTTAGCAATTCTTCCTTCATCCACATCTAAGTGTTGGAACTCTCATGACATTCGGTTTTTCCTTAAGGACTAATCGCTCATTCCTCATCTGAGACTTGGAATTCGTGACTTGAGTCACCTATTCCAGACTTGAACATACCTTTCCAAGGACGGACTCTTACACTTACTCCATAGATTGAACAATGCATTCCCATCTGGATGAACAAGACATCACCACCCACTTATAAGAGCTAGGAGATTGAGAAACCCAAAATGCTAGTAAGCTAAGCAAACTAAGTGAAACACCTAAGCTAAAAAGAAAAAGAAAAAGAGGCCCCCCTGCAATGGGGTGTGTGTGTTAACAACACAACAATACCCTTCGAGACATTTTAGTAGACGAACATATTGAAAAATTCATTGTCAGCATGTCATCTCTTGAGGAAGTTTGCAGGGGAACAAGAAATGAAGAATCTGATCTTGAAGGATTTGTTGCTTCCACAAAGGAGGATGAAGCTAGTTCTTCATGTGCTTCTATCAATGGAAGGGAGTGCATTGATACTCACGAGTGTTGAGATCAAAGAATCTATTGATTTGGAGTTCGCCGTTAAATCAACAACCAAGGAAGTATGGAAAAACAATAAAGAAGCTGAAACAATGGTTTTTAAGGGAAAAGACTTTTAGATAGGGATCATTTCTTCAAGATTGCTGGAGTGTAAGCTGATGCATTGAGAGTAAAAGAGGATGGAGTTAATAAGCTTAGTTTGGAGCTTAAGGATATTGAGGAGGCCTTGGAGAATATGCAAAGGGCTCTTCTAGAAGGAAAAAATCAGCTTGTTGTCATTGAGCAGTTCAAGGAATGGGATAACAGAGAAAGGTCAAGGAGATCAAGTAGGTAATCGAGAAACTTGATAACATATAGGAGGTTTATGATTTAGTCCATTGTTCTAAGAAATCAGAAAATGGAAGCTTGGTGTAGTAGGAGGATTGGTTTGAGTTTGGAGATGACAATAATTTTCATTTAGTTGATAACCCATTGTTTGAGATTGGTGTTGATATCTAATTTGACAATCAACTTGGTATCAGATTTGGGAGAAGTTTTAGAGTCAAGTTGGAGTGTGGGTTGTGTGGGTTTTTACGTGTTGTTGATCTAAGTTCACATTATGGGGTGATTGGTTAACCTCTTGGAAGACCATAGGAGATGAAATGTGAAAATGAGAAGAAAGAAGAAGATTGCATTTGGAGTGAGATGACACTAGGAGACATCATCATCCCTAACTACATGAGCAATTGGAAGGTAACTTGGGTATGCAATTTGATGATTTTAGTTTAGGATTATTTCATTGTTGGTACTCACTTTGAGTTGCATCGTTCTTGCATGAATTTTTGTCTTGAGTGTTGGAGTTGGCCAACAAGTGGGGCATTTCGTAAACTATTTGTGTAAGATTTGGCTACGAAGGTAGCCACCCAAGATCTAGAGGCCTAATGGAAAGCACAAGGACAAGAGAGAAACAATGTGACAAGAATAAATTGTATTGTCATCAATGATGCAATATAATATGATCAATTGGATTCAACTAGAATGAATGTACATAGGAGACCCCTTGGTTAAATAGGCCAAGGTGAGAACATAGGAGTGCATCCCTGCAACCTAGCCTAGTGCCCAACCTGCCTTGCCTTGGTCTTACTTACTGCCAATCGAGTGTGACAATCTTATGACATGAGACAAAAAGTGATAATCTATCATTCCATTAAAAGTAGAAAAGTGAGTGTGATAACACCACTAAAGGTGGATCACCCACCTAAGATGGAAAAGTGCAACCACAAAAGGTGGATGTGATAATTTGATAAAAGCATTAAAGGTGGAGATGCCATATAAGGTGGAAATGATAACATGATAACACCAACACCACCTAAAGTGGAGATGCTCCAACAAGCTCCTATGTGGTCCCTAAGTAAGGTTAAGTGATGTGTAATTAGGGCCTAGGTGAGAAAAACCAAGGTACAACACCTTAATTACACCAACACCCCACTTAAGTGCAACTTTAAGAGAATGTCCACAAAAGCTAACAATGCAAGATGGGTTCCGACTACTAGGCCATGTTAGGTACCCAAGTAAAAATGCAAGACAATCTCTCACAAATGGAAAAAATGAGAAAATCCAGTGGGAAAAAACTCCTCCCCAAAAGAGAGATGAAAATGCAAAATGTTCTCAAAGAAGAATGAGAAGAAAAAAACTTCATGTGAAGAAAAAGTTCCCCCCATAAGAGAGAAGAAGAGAGACCATGAAGGCCCCCCTCAACGCAAAATATGCACCAATGGTAGATGCTCCAAACTGGATGTAGAAAATGGTTTACAAGCGTTGAACAACGTTCCTCCCCTTAGGATGAAACAAAACCAAAGGTGTATGTATGGAGTTTCCCCAATCCTGAATGGAAGATGAAGGAAGAAATATCAAAATGTACCGAGTCTTTGAAAGCTACTCAAGTGTCCCCATGTTGATGCTAAAAGTTGCCCCTTCCAAATCAGGTGGAATAGGCCACACTGCTGAAAACGACAATACATGATCTAGTAAAGATGAATGTAGAATATGATCCAAAGACTCAAATGTCTACTCTAAAGATAAAGAGACCTTCTCCAAATGTTGTACATAAGCATCCACAATTACATCAAACTCAAAAAAATGTTCATGTAGAGAATGAACAGGAGGGTTAGAGTGGTCCCTCACAATAATTGAAGAAGGATCATCTCCATCAAAGAGAAGATGTATGTCATCAATGGTGTCTCCCAAATCTGCAAGACACGACTCCACAAACAAATTTGCAATGTTTGTCAAGTAGTCATCCCAAGGAACCATGTCTAGGAGACGGTGTTTGTTGTTGCACTGAATCACAAGGAGCCAAAACTGTAGCAACACAAGTATCATCAAATACAACAATCGATGAAGGAGATGGAATATCAACACATCTCAAGAACCTCAGTAGAGAGAACTCCAAGATTTAAACGACCATACTGAATCTCCTCAAATGTGTCCACGCTAGATGCCATAGTGTGTCCATCAACGAAATCAACAATAGGAGCAAATTGTGAGGTGTAGACTCGAGAATGATGATCAACCTCTCCAACCACAACAATATCTCTGCATAGCGAATCCCGAATGATGATAAAATCTAGTGTGAAGTCAACACTCTTTCCTGCTCCACCATGTGTGATTTGATAGATAGAAAGGATATTGGTTGACAATGAAGGCAAACATAGAACATCATTGAATACTCCATCATCCATGTCAATTGATCCCTTCCCACAAACTTACATATATGTGTTGTTAGCCATCAAGATTTGTGGTGATAAATGAGACTCAAATGAAGAGAGCATATTCTTTGAAGAAGCCATATGATGTGAAGCTCCTGAATCAAGTATCCACCTATCTAAATTAGAATCTGCAACTGCAACAAGTGCTTCCCCCTTATGTTTCTCTAGCTTAGATGATGATGAAGAAGAAGAATAGGATGAACTCCTTGACATTGTTGAAGGAAAATTGATTTGATTCTTCTTAAGAAGATGCTTCAACTCATCAATTTGTTTTAGATAACATTGGTGTTAATCATTGCCCAATTTCTTGCAATATGCACAAGTAGGCTTCTCCTTCTAGATGATTTCCCCTTAGGAGAGGATGTAGAATCCCTTTGTTGAGGAGAGGAAGATTGTGCTCTATCCTTTTGTGGCTTTGGCTTTGATTGCTTATGTTTCTTGTTGGAACCTTTTTCATGATTAGCCACCAAAGCATGTGGCTCAGATGGCTTGAGAACGCCCATTGTGCTTAGCTTTGCTTGTTCAAGAATCAACATCTTAGTGAATGAATCAAAGGATGGTGTAGCATAGGCACTTCCCATTGTCAATCAATGATGTGGAAACTAGAAACAAAAGCTTCTTACTCTAAAGGAAGCTTGTCCAACAAATTGAAGACCAATTGTGCATCCTTCTTATCAATATCACAATCCTTGAGTTGTGCTCTTAGCTCATTTGCTTTAGTTAAATAGTCTTAGATTTTATCAAAATTCTTAGGATCTAAATTTGTGAGATCATTGTCAAGCTTGTAACCCCCAATCTCATCAACTTTGCCATACAATTGAGCAAGTTTATCCCAAGATTCATTAACTATCTTACACTTGTCAATGTGAAAGATAAGATCAACTGATACATATTTTCTCAATGTTCCAAGAGCCATAGTACTTTTAATGAGCCAATCGATTTTCAAATTAGCATATGATGGTTCTTGAATAGTTCCATCAATGTAGTGAGTTAATCCCTTTTGCATTAGTTTACTCCTAAGATACCGGTTCTTTCCCTTTTGGCCTGGGTCTGGGTCCTGGTTCTTGCCTGGTCCTGGTTCTCCTTGGGTTCCTCTCGGGTCCTTCCCAGGTGGCCGGGTTCCCTATGGGTCCTGCGTCGTAGGACCCTTAGGGAACCCAGCCACCTGGGAAGGACCCAGGGGGACCTGCATGAACCCAGGCCCGTGGGTTCCCAATAACGGGGCCCACGGGTCAAAAAAACAATAAAAACAATAAAAAAAGACTTTTTAAAATAGTTTTTTTATAATAAAACTCTAATTCGCCCCTTTATGACTTTTTAAAAAAGACTTGGAAACTTGAATATTATCTTTTTTGCAAATTATGAAGATGATATTAGACTTTAGTTATTAGTTTACTGATTACATTTGCGATATATGAATATTTATTGGCTTTGGCAATTATGGATTTATGATTTATGATTTATCATTTATGTATGGAAAGTCACATTGTATATATTATTTTTGTATGGATTGTATATATTGAACATATATATAATAAATGTGTGTATATGTATATATATATACAGACGAACCCGTACCCGCACCCAAGTTTTTTTTTTTTTTTTTTTGCGAATCCGTACCCGAATCCGAACCCGAACCGGTAACTTAGGTTTATTCCATGCATTTATTTTCCATGTTGCATAATTATGTGGAGTTAAAAGTGGAAATTTAGGAGAACCCATAACTAAAAATCAAAAGAGCACAAGAGAGAGGAAAGCACAATCACACAAGACACCTCCCAATTCTCTCAATCAAGAACAAACCACCCCCCGCCCCCCCAAAAAAAAAAAAATTAAAAAAAAAATGATGATTTGGCACTTTATACTTGGTGCTTTTACAATAGCCACTTGCAAAACAATGGTCCAAAAAAGACCATATGCTGAAAGTACAATTTCTACTCATAATCACTACAAATTGATAGCACCAATGTGAAGTAGAAGAAAAATCATGCACTTTCAAAAGAAACGGCACATGAAAAGGAGTTCGTATAAGTTTGAATTGAGCCTTGGAAGTTGCAAAACGAGGATTAGACAACAACACCTGGCAAAAAACCAAATTCCTGGAAAATACATCATCATGAAAAACCACTTGCACCACTACGAAGGGCATGCAATTCTAGCTCAAATAAAAAAATAATAATTTGAAAAAGACCTCAAATGAGCAAGTTATGAGCCTTCAAAGTTAGATTGTGAAATCAAAAATTTAAACCATGAGGGGGGAACAAATTTCAAAAGGGTGTTACTGTAGTGGTAACGTCAGTACATAATGAGCTTAAATTTGACTATAAATGGTCGTCCTGAGAAAAACCCTTGTGTAGGCTGACGTGGCAGTATGGTTGTTGGTGATTGGGCTTACATGTGGATGATGACTATACCATCCGTACAACTGATTGTGTGTACTGAAGTAGTGATGTGGGCAAATCAAACGCTGCCATGTGCCGACTGAGTTGGATTGTTTATGTGGTGATCGTACTCACTGTATCATTTGACAACAAATAATAATGTGTTGTGTGGCCCTTGCATGGCTTAGAATCCTGCTGACGTGCCTGTAGATGTGTATTGCCATGCTAATAGACTGGATGACGTGTCTGTTGGCCAGCTAATGAATTAATGCTGCATGATGGCCATTTAAGAAGATTTGCCTGCTTGTCCGAATAAGCTAGCATCATGGATGTTAGAGATGTTAGAATGCTAGAGAGCAGTGATCAAAAGTTGGTGGGTCGAGAGATTGCCAATGGGTGGCCAGAGCTTAACGCGAGCCATGAGTTGTCGGAGAATGCCGTGCGCACGCAGGAAAAAGAATGGTTGGAAGTTTGAGCGGGTGGTTGTACATGATGTGACACCTTCACTTGGAGAGTACTGATGCTGGGAGAGTATTGTTGTAGACAAAGACAGGGTACGGGGGCACCCCGACCCAAAAAGATGTAGAGTATTCTTTATTTACAAAAAAATTATACAATGTTGAAAAAAATTCTGCGATTAAAAAAAATAAAATTTAAATAACTTTACAAATAATTACAAAAATTAATTTAAAAAAAATAAAATAAAATTGTACCAGTCTGTGCAGGTAGGATTGTATGGCCGACTTGCAATTTTTTTTGCCTTGGAATCAACTTTGTCCAAGTTGGACAAATTGACAGGCGATCTTAGCTGATTTGGCCCTCTCGATCACGATGGCGAGGTTGGTTTTGGCCCAAAGTGCTTATAAATTGTAGGTGTGTCCTAGATCTTGTAATGAACTCCAAACTTCAAACGACTGTAACTTTGGCCTTCAAAGTCCGATTTGAGCAAACGAAAAGGTGATTTTGACTAAAAACAGCCTTCTGGATCCAGTGGTGGCCTCAAATTTGGCCCAACAAGTTCCAATTTTTCACTGCAATATAAAGCCACAAAAACACTAACCCCAAAATGCACAAAAAAATCTTTCAAAAGACTATCCAATGGCACCCTATTGGCTCTGATACTATGTAAGATTTGTCTATGAAGGTATCCACCCAAGATCTAGAGGCCTAATGGAAATCACAAGAACAAGAGAGAAACAATTTGACAAGAAAAAACTGTATTCTCATCAATGATGCAATATAATATGTTCAACTAGATTCAGTTGGAATGAATGTACATAGGAGACTCCTTGGTTAAATAGACCAAGGTGAGAACATAGGAGTGCATAAGATTATGACAAGTGTTATAAGCTTATGACAGGAGACAAAAAGTGATATCGTATCATCCCACCTGAAGTGGAAAAGTGATAGTGTGATAACACCACTAAAGGTGGATCACCCACCTAAGGTGGAAAAGTGCAACCACACAAGGTGGATGTGATAATGTGATAAAATCACTAAAGGTGGAGACACCACATAAAGTGGAAATGATAACATGATAACACCACCTAAAATGGAGATGCTCCAACAAGCTCCTATGTGGTCCTAAGTAAGCTTAAGTGACGTGTAATTAGGACCTAGGTGAGAAAAACCAAGGTACAACACCTTAATTACACCAACAATCTGAGTTAATGAGCTGTAATGCATGCCCATTATATGTAGTTGGAGATCAAATTTTCTGCATAGGACATAACATTTCATGGTGACTTCAACATCTTTGACATTAAGAAGTTATCAAATTGTGATTTTTTAGTTGCTAAAAATTTCAGTACAGCAGCAATGAAAGGAGGTTTCAAGCTTGTTACTTATGTAGTTTTGCAGAAAGGACCTAAAACATGATATCTACATGTTTGACAATCTATTCCTTGGATTGAGTGATGTTTTATCTTGCACTAATCTTTCTTTGCGGTTGGTTTTGAAGACAACAATTGCTCCTTGCACCTTAGTTGTTGATGCTTTCATGGATGAGTTACAAGAGAGTACCAAAAAGGTCACAAACATCCATGATGAGCATGATATTATGGATGGCACTTGGAGTTATGATATGTGCCCTTCTAGGTATGTTGGTGATCATTCTTGGTTGGGTATCCATGCTTGGAGTCCTCAACAAGGATTTTTAGGGCTTATTGGGAATGGTAGGAATGATCTTTGGAGGGATAAGGATCAAAATTTCAGAATTAAAAGTGTTGTTTCTTTCCTTGCAAGCCATTTTGTGATTCTATTTGCTCTTCTTCAAATGGATTGGAGAGAGATTTCAAGTAGGGATTGAAGCAATGAACGAATGGTTACCCTTGGGAGTGTTCCTTGGCAAAAAATGGGTCAGATTTTTAGTCTTGAGCTTGCTGTTTGATTGCAGGTTAGTCACCTCACATTTTGGTTTTTTCTCATTCAAGAGAGTTGTCACATTATTCCTTGTCAAGGAAGTAAATCATTTCAGTTGGAGATTGCTTGGAAGTATTTTCCAGCCACTCTTGAGTTGTTTTTGTGCAAAATAATGCTCATCTCACATGCTTAAATTGGGAATTCCATTGGTACTGCTGTTGTCCCCTTGTGTAGAGCACTAAAATCAGATTGTACTTTGCTGATTTCAGTTTTGAACATAAGTGATTATTTGTTTCTTCAGACCTTCCAAACTCGAAGAGTTCATCTTATGAAGGTTTGTGATGTAAACTTTGATAGTTTACTCTTGATGTTGGTTATAGACAACGAACTTTCGCATGCTTTGGTTCACCATTCAAAGACCCTTGGAGTTGGAACAATAAGAGTTTTCACAAGTCTTCATGGTTGCATTAGCATAGTATAGAGGAGGCATGTTAGATCCATTTGGTGTTATGATGATGAGTTTGTTGAACTCATGCAATGGATTGCTTTCCTTTAAGCAAGAATATTGGAGGGAGTAGCATTTGCAATTGTGACTAGGAGATTTGCTGAGGATTATGGTTTTGGGTTGAGCAGACTTTTCTTCCTGTTGCCTAGGATCGTTTAGGTATAGGGATTGCAGTTACAAACCTTATTGGGATGCTTCAGTAGTAGATGTATCATGGTTTAGATTTCACCCCTAGCGGGTATTTTAGCTTGGATTTAAATGATGATTACTTTTTGGGTTCTAGGAGAGTAGAGTGTAGATTTGGCATGATGGATTCACAATTATGATTAGAGTGGCACAACGTCAGCATGGTGGTTCTTTTCTGAAATTGATATGGGACCCTAGGTTCACATTGGTTTGCGGTTGAGATCAATTTGGTGCTGTGTAGGCATTGCTTGAGGACAAGCAATCTTTTGGGAGTGAGGGCTTTAATGTCCCCAATTTAGGGTGTCTTTGCATTGCAATTGGCTCCGACCTAAGCGGTGGATGTTTGTCTTTCCTAAGGGGTTATTTGTCATTGCGAATGAGGTTAGTCAATCTTGAGGACACATGCCAATTTTTGGGGAAATTTTTGGCTTTTGATGTGTCTTCCAAGAGTCTTGGAGAGGACGTCCATATTTAGTAAGTTGCTATGTTTAGGTCAATTTGACTTCCTCCTCATTAGTAGCACCCCAGCACCTTCAGTTTGCAATTTGATGATCAATTGTCTTTTTTGCAACTTAATTGGGTCAATTTTTAATTAAATGCTAAAGTTTAATGCCATGCACTTTTTAGCATTTAATTTTTAATATTAAAAATATGACTTTAGTTTGAGTGCCCAAGTAATGGAAAATGAAATATTTCATTATTTAATAATGTGCATTCGAAAGTGGGTGTGGAGTTTTTAGGGAGACATAAGGGTATTAAATTATTTTGTAAGGAATAATGGCAAGGATGTTGAGAAGTGAGTGAAATTTATTGTAGAACAAACAGATATACTAAGAGGGGGTTGCTTGAATCAATATATTAACAGATTTTAACTTCAATTAATATACCAATTATCATCGAGGCATTTATTAAGAACATTTAGAAGCAACAATTCAAGCAACGCGCACATCCACACAAGATAGCACCAGATTTATGTGGAACCCTTAGAAGGGAAAAATCATATTGAGAAAGCTGCTTGGATCTATTGCCCAAACCCAGCCTCACAAAATGAATTTTGAAAGCTGCAAAGATCATTTGTAGGCACTATCCCACTAGAGACACCAATCCCCTACTCAATTTATAGACACTTAAGGAGACTCCAATCCACAATCTAAGCACCAACCTAGAAAGTAAGAGGCACAAACCTCACATGAATCAAGAGGCACCTACCTCAGATTGCACTGAAATGACTACAAAAAAAAAAGGTGACAACAAAAACATTGTTGAGAATAATCTTTGCACAAAAGTAGAATGATCATACTTAATTTTGCTTTGTCATTTTGACTTGATTTGATCCACAATTTTCTCTCCATATACTCCAACTTTGCTTGGAAGAAAAAAACATGAAGTGCTCAAATAGAGTTACAATCTGTTCACAGACATACACTTAGTGAACTTATGTGCACATCACCCGCACAAGAAATCAGATATTTAATTTAAATACCAGTCTGCATGAGCATACAACATTCCAATGTCTGCCATGAATCATCAAAACACACATTAACTTGATTGAAGGTTAGCCTGTGAAAATGCATGCTTATCACTACCTTGTTAACCTGAGAAATTTGAAGTTCTGAACTAGGGACTAGCTATTTAACAAGTTTAAATCTCTATCGTTGCCCTCACCATTTGCGGCAAAATTGAATGATCAAGATGCATTTACAAATTTTAAATAAATTGTCTTGCATGGATGTTCAATGTTGAAAGTCGTTGTCCAATAAGATTTAGAATATTCTTCATCCAATCAAGAATGGTTAACAATCCAAACCATAAAGTTACAATTCCACAAAGAAACCAAGGCTGAGACTGCCACATAGACACACATGGCATGTTAGTGCAATGCTTTGATTGAAAGAGGCTTTGACATAATTTAGAGTGCACTTGCACACTCATTGTTGATCCACTGAAACCAGTGCTGATATGTCTAGATATAACGCATGTGCTACCTCAAGACATAGGTCCCACCAAATTCTTGCAAACGCGTGCTAGCCGTTCGATCTCCATGATCATCCTTGCATCATAGATCTTGCATAGCTCAGATAACAAAATATTAGATTTCAAATATATTAAAGCATGGAAGTGGTTAGACAAATTGATAATTGCTAGGTAAAGGGGCCAGTGATTGCATGACTCCAAAGACTTAAGTTACAAGCAACTATCAATAGCAAGTCAACATAGAATTAAAAGAAAAGTGCACAATGCCAAATTGAAGAACTGGGGTTTAGGGTTTAGGGAAAAATAGGAACCCTATACAAATGAAAAAATGATTTTCAGGGCCATGTAAGATTATTTCAGCTGATTTGACCACACTATAATAACTGCAACAATCTACCCATCTGATCTATGCCATTTTTCTGCAACCATGACAACAGAAACAACTTCTGTAATGATCAGAAAGATCAGTGATATCTTTAGAACTTTTGCATGTCAACTTTTTGCAACGCTAGCTCTGCAACCTTGACATCAATGACATCAGCAAACTCAAAGACCTTGACATTAATGACAACAACACGCAACATGTATGACATCAAAGGAAACCCCAAAAGTCTGCAGCCTTGACAAAATATAGGAAACACTCAGAAAACACCCCATACTTGGCATATTTTTGGGTTTAATAACACACATAGGGGTTCATACTTAGGCAAAACACAGAAATGGAGGCCCATACAAACACTTCTCGGATTGGTTATAAACAGGGGTAGAAGGAACCTAAGTGTACAAACTAAGAGGGACTTGTTTTGAGACTAAATATTGAGTCCCAACATGGCCTAGCTTAAAATATCATATACTAATCAGTCCCCTCATTTTATTTATTAGCCTATGAGAAGTGAAGAAATAGGCTATGGGTTCTCCCGTGAGTTTAATTTTGGAAAGGGGACATGACAAACTCTTATCTTGGATTCCCACTTCAAAATGTCAATCCATGAATGAAGACCAAGCACCTAATTTGTTCGATTGTATTCTGCTATACTTTCCAGAACTAATTAAAAAAATCAATGATGCCTTGTTCTTCCTCTCAGTCTCTATTCCAAAGCTGCTCTCAGTTTGATAGATGGTAGGTCTCTTCATTAAATCTGGGATGAGGTTACAAAATTGCACGGAATTGCATGGTGATATTTAATTGGACAAATATAGGTCTGCGAACCCCATCTTTACCTTGCTGGAAGTCGCCATAGGCATTAGCTTTGATGAACTAATTCCATAGAAAATGTTTATGGTGAATTATATTCCCTAGACTTGGCATCAACTTCTGCACAGCTTCATGAGGCTTTATCTTTTCTCAGAATGGATTCCTTGTGTTTTCCCTAACATCCTAACCTGGTTTGTTGCATGTGTTACTTTGTTTCAATAGGAGTTCGTGAAGGAGCTAGATACCTTTTTATGGCTTTCCCCAATAAATTTCCAATACAAGAATCACGTTTCCTTTGCATCTTCACTGAACATATTTGAAGTATTTTACAATGAACTGCCCCCATAACTGGCGATTTTGGATAGTATTTTATTTTGTATATTTTTTAAAGAAATGAGACATCTAAGAAAAGGTAACAGTAGCAAGAAACATAGTACATAATATCAAGTATGCTTCAATGCTTATATTCTATGGATATTGTATTATAGAGAAGTAAATCATATTTATAGATATGCCATTATTTTTAGTGGGCTTTACACTTTTCAGATCTGAGGTTGTTTAATCTGTTGCTGACCATTTTTCCAATATATATTTCTTTTTTTCTCAGTGGGGCATTCTGATAATATGCGTGGCTTCCATTTGGGTTCAAAATCAACTAGTATCAGCTTGGATGTTGATGGGAGGAGTAGCTGCATCTCGTTTGGGATTATGGATGTTTGATCTTTCTGTGGTACAGATAATGCAGGTATATTTTGTGTTTGATTATGGAATAAATTTGTTATTTATAGGCACAGATATAATACATTGCCAATTCAATTAAGAAATGGTATTGATTAATTAAAATTATAGAACACAGTAATTATTCTAGTTTCGAATGTACTTGTATATGAAAATGATCTGAGTTAGAATGAAGGTCACAAAGAATAGTTTATTCTAAAGTTTTTGTTTTAAGAATATTTATTTTGAACCGTCTTTCTTCTTTTTTATGTTGACATTTTAATGAATGTTTGCATTAAAATTTTTATAGGCCATGTTGTCACAAAAGTTTGCATGCTTGCTGAGCTATCAACCCAACCACCTTGTGAAACATAGAAACAACCCTGAAGTGTGGGACCTTGCGCAAGGGGGTTGAATCTCCGGAGAAGGCCGGCTTCCTTCCTTATCCAGTTGCATGTGTTGAACCAACCCAACACTTCAAATTCTACTCCTAAACCTACTCTAACAGCTTGTAGGAGAAAAAAGGTGGGAAAATGCAGAAAGTAAAGAGGTGATGCAGCAAGATAAGAAATGTCTCTTTCCCTGCTCCAAAATGACACAAGGAATCAATCAAAATACCATGGAGATGCACAAACTTCAATTGTATAAATGACACCAAACGCATGCATGCAGGTTAGGGTTTGTTGAATGCCAAAATGGAAGAAGATTTTCCACAAATCACACTCAGAAACAAGTTAACATAGCATATGGGTGAGAGAAAGCCACAAAATACACACTTGACATGAAGGCAAGAAGATATACACAACATGCATAGTCGAAGGGAGGCAAGAATGATGATTTCAATTCATTCATAGGCCTATGGCCAGACTTAAAGTTGTAGAAATGCAGAAAAATATACAAATCCTCAAGAGAAGTGAAAGAGCATAAGATAGCTCAAGCTAGCAGGGAGAGAACCCTTTACAATGAGGCTTAACAACCTATTTATAGCAAACTGGGCGTAGAGAAGAAACCAACGGTCAAAGAGGGGAAA
Organism: Cryptomeria japonica; assembly: GCF_030272615.1. Taxonomy (NCBI): domain Eukaryota; kingdom Viridiplantae; phylum Streptophyta; class Pinopsida; order Cupressales; family Cupressaceae; genus Cryptomeria; species Cryptomeria japonica. The sequence continues at coordinate 828,851,192 of NC_081411.1, forward strand.
CCCTGACTCTGGTGTGTACAGGAGAATGTTAGTCTGGGAAGATGGGAAGTGGCTGAATCTGACATGAGTGTGCATGCAAGAAAATAGACCATCCCCTGACAAGGCAGTCCCAAGAAGAAAAGTACTTCTAGAAGGTGGAATGCCTAACAATCCAAGGTCAGAGCATGCAAACTTGACATGATGACCATTAAGAAACCATAAATAGGCATTGCCTTCGACTTAACTTGATGGCAACTTGCAAAATACATTAAATGTGCCCCTTTAGCTCCACAAATTGAAGTAGACAAATTGTAGGGGTTGGTGAAGCATTAAGAGCCTTGAATGTTGATCATGCCACTTGGAAGTGTGTAATGTCCCTTCCTTAGGCATCTTAGACTTGAGCGGACGTTGGCCTATTATTAGGGTCCTATAGGTCAGCAGTGTGGTTTGGGGACCCAATCGGGGGTTGTGGAACTCAACAGGGAGCTTTTCGGGCCTTTCAAATTGGAGTTCTGGGGTTGAATCCATGGTTAAAATTGAAATATTTAAGTTGGCTTTATGTGAATAGTAATAGAGAAACATAAGATGAATAGTAAAAAGTGCCCCCCATCCTAATAACTTAAGATGCTTTTAAAAGGGGGCCATATTCACAATGAGGAATTAGACCCTCAATGATATTTTATGATTTTTAAGGTCAAATAGTAACCCCAAAATAGATAAAAAGGCATTTTGTCTATCATTTGGATTCATACTTATGCTTCCAATTTTTCAAATCAGCAGCTTGCTTGAGGGTTTCAGCAGCTTGGAGCTTCCAGGAACGCAAACTTCTGGAAGAATTCGGAGATTTGGACGAAAATCCATCTCCCCTGGGGACAGGTTACATCAGTGTCCAGCTTCATTGTGCAGTTGGTAGCCTTCTTTGGGGTTTTGAGTGTAGAATTATTAGTGTGAGGGTAGATTTTCTTCAATTAATTGCAGGGGAGACCTTTTTGAGGTCAATATCACTCATATCTAGCTTATTCTTAGCCAACCGCTCCATTTTGGGAAGAAGGGCATCAAGTCCTAGGTTGTAATTGGAGTTTGAAGCTAATATTAGAGCTGATTTTTATATACTATCTGCTGGAAATTTGTATCAGACCTTTATACTCAGTTAAAGATATGTACATCGGTCTTTTTAAGTGAAAGAAAGTTATCTTAATTGCCCTCTTAATGTGTCATGCAATATTCTATCTTGTATCAGCTATTTCTTTCACTTAGCATTCAAAACATTATTCAAAAACTCTCAAAAACCCAAACAAAACAAAGAAATCAGTCAAACCCTTACTTAACATATGCTGGCCAAAGACCTTATCAGCAAAACAAACAGTTGGTTTGGATCAGATTTGGTTAGAATTGAGTTGGGGATCTTTCAAAGTGTTGTTGGTCATCAAAGATTGGGCATTGGGCCTTCAAGAAACAAATGCTAAGGATGAGGAGTTAGGAACCCCAGAGTCTGAAAGACTGAAGGAATGAGAGGGAGGTGAGAGAAGGACATTGGGTTTAGGGGTTCAGGGAGATATGCTAGCTCTTACCAAAAAGGTAAGGATTAGACTGGTTCCCCGAATCCCGAATTCCAACAGGGAAGGGAATTTTGGGTTTTGGGGAGATAGGCTAACTATTACCAAAAAGGTAAGGGTTAGACTAGTTCCCCAAATCCCAAATCCATCAAAAGAAGGGTTTTTCGTATTTTGGGGTTTGGGGAAATTGTTTAACACTTGCCATAAGAGTAAGAGTTAGACTAGTTCCCGAAATCCGATAAAGGAAGACATTTCATATTTCGGGGTTTGGGAAAACGGTCTAATGCTTACCAAAAGAGTAAGAGTTATACCAATTACTCGAATCTCGAAATCCGACAAAGGAAGGGATTTCATATTTCAGGGTTTGGAGAAATGATCTAACGCTTACCAAAAGGGTAAAGGTTAGACCGGTTCCCCTAATATTGAAATCCGACTAAAGAAGGGATTTCGGGGTTCAGGGAAACGATTCTTACTCTTACCAAAAGAGTAAGGGTTAGACCAGTTCCCTGAATCTCGAAATCTGACAAAGGGTTTTCGTATTTCAGGGTTCGGGGAAACGGTCTGTTGTGACTTAATCACACATCACCCCATCCCACATAGGGACCCCCTTAGCTTTTAGGCCCTTTTGGTCGTTTGGCTTTTGTTTTGGTGTGTGTTAGTGGCAATCTCTTCAATCTCTCCGCGATACGGGTGTTTGGGAGTCAGTTGGGGTTAATCTGCTTCTCTGTCAAGCAAATTCTGTGAGGTCTAGGGCCTGTTTTGTCCTTTTTCTAGGGTTTTGCCTTTTGTTCTAGATTTTAGGGGTTCCTGTTAGGGTTTCGAAAAAACTAAGCATACGACTGGAGTCGGGACCCTTCAAGGGACCTCCTAGTGAAATTAGGTTTCTATTTTTAGAAAGCCTCTACTTTTTAGGGATTTTTCCGAGTCCCAGAATGTCACCATTTTGCCAAAAATCAAACTTACTATTTTTAGTAATTTCTATTTTTAGTAAATTTCTATTTTTAGTAAGTCATCCTGCGTCTTGTCTTGGGCTCTAACTCTGACATTTTGGAAAGTTTCTATTTTGGGAAAGTCTATTTGTGGCAGGATCAAGCTAGCAGACAGCGGAGAGTCAACATGCACAATCATTTCTAAATTTGGAAAGTTGAAAGCAGACAGGCAGGGGTCTAAAATGGCTAAATCTGAAGAATCATCCCTGAAGTGGAAGGTCAAAATATTCTAAGTTGGGAAGTCATTCACAAGTGGAATTTTCCACCTCTCCATGGACATGTGCAAAATGTGCCCAGGTCAGGTCTGGGGCGTTGAAACCAAGGATGAATTCACAAGTGCAATATTCTGCCTCTCCATGGACAGAGCCAAATGCACCCTAGTTAGGGCTGGGGCGTTGAAACCAAGGATGAATTCGCAAGTACAATATTCCGCCTCTCCATTGACAGAGCCAAAATGCACCCAGGTCAGGTCTAGGGCGCTGAAATCAAGAAGACATTCACAAGTGGAATTTTCCACCTCTCCATGGACATGTGCAAAATGCGCCCAGGTCAGGTCTGGGGCGCTGAAATCAAGAAGACATTCACAAGTGGAATTTTCCACCTCTCCATGGACATGGCCAAAATGCGCCTAGGTCAGGGCTGGGGCGTTGAAACCAAGGATGAATTCACAAGTGCAATGTTCCGCCTTTCCATGGACAGAGCCAAAATGCGCCCAGGTCAGGTCTGGGGCGCTGAAATCAAGAAGACATTCACAAGTGGAATTTTCCACCTCTCCATGGACATGTGCAAAATGCGCCCAGGTCAGGTCTGGGGTGCTGAAATCAAGAAGACATTCACAAGTGGAATTTTCCACCTCTCCATGGACATGGCCAAAATGCGCCCAGGTCAGGGCTGGGGCGCTGAAACCAAGGATGAATTCACAAGTGCAATATTCCGCCTCTCCATGGACAAAGCCAAAATGCGCCCAGGTCTGGTCTAGGGCGCTGAATCCATGAAGGCATTCACAAGTGGAAAATTCATGAATCCTTGGCTTGGTAAAATTTCACCCAAGCAGAAAATTTGAAATTTTGCCTAAGGCATGGAATCCAAGAAGTCAAGGAGGAATAAAAAGCAGAAATTCCCCTCGGGCGAATTTTCAGTTATGCTATTTTTAGACATCAAATCTTGGCCAAATATAGAAATTTTTATAGATTCCGAATCAGGACGAAATTCCCCATCCAATGCACTTGACTCCTAAAATTTAGGAAGATCCCTAAAAAATAGGGATATGGAGAAAAGCCGGGAAAGTTCCTTCGACAGCACGAGATGACAAGTCGGAGTGGAATTGAGCAAACCCCGAGAAAGATCCTGCAATCTCTCTCCAAAATTGGAAAGTATGAAATCAATGAGTTGGCAGGAGGAATCTTCCAAGTATGACGCATGACTGGGAGCATTTAAGGAAGGTTCTAAATTTGAACTCACACGCATGGGAAACTGCCCTTGCATGTCGAAGTGATTAAGGAAAGTATGACGCGCCATAAATGCAATTACTAATTTGATACCTCTTGGGAATTCTATATAAGTTGGGAAAAACATTTCATTTTTCACATGCAAGATTCAGGAAAGGAAGAGTAAAGAAGTGAAAAGTTTTTATACTTAGTCTCTATTTCATCATTTCGAAGTATTCCCAAGATGGCGGAACCTAGCAGGACAACTACTATCTCCAGGCAGGCAATGATCAAAGCAGAGATGAAGGGTTTTCTTCCCCATTCTCGGTTGAATTCAAGATGGGAAGAGATCAGTGATACCAACTTCGGCACGTTCAACTGGGCTGCATTCAAGATAAGAATGTTCGGAACTGCAGGGCACAATCCATCTCCGACAGCTGTCAAAGTTGTGAGAAGCGGAATAGTTGCAGCAGCTGGCTTTCCTCCTGCCATTCAATGCCCAGATCTAGTCTTGGAATGTGCAGCACATTACAACCTGGAGCGGAAGACGATCTCAACACCAGACGGCAAGTTACTGGCAACATTGACTCCAGAGGCGATTGGTGAAGCCTTTGGAATCCCTTCACATTACTCCATGACGTACAGGACCAGTAGTGGAGCTCAAGCAGTCTATGAAGCAGGCCCCGTCAGATGTGCTGATTTGATCAACAAGCAATGGTTGCTGAAGCCTAGATTACACGTTTCCAAGATGCCCAAAACTCTCACAATCTTCGAGTTCAAGCAGGAATATGTGGACATGATAAAAATGCTGAGCAGAGTAATGGGATGCTCACACTCGGTGAACTTCGAGCCTTGGATGTTCTTCTACATTGGCGAGATCATGAATTCTAATACACTGATCGACTGGGCTAGATTGATCAGCCACTACTTGCACGAACAATTGAAGAACCTGCAGGAGAAAAGGTCTCAGTCCTTTTCCATGAGTTCCTACCTATTCTACATGCTTGCACGAAGGGGAGGATTCGATGGGCTGCCAGCAAGAGGAATCATGGGCTGCGGGCCAACTCAGCTGAAGGTGCATGAATGTTACCCTCAACTACATCTCCACAACGTGAGTTCTTACAAGTTGGCGAATGACACCTTCACCATGTACCTGACACGACTTATGCAAAATAAGTTGCACATGAGGTTGTCTCCGCAAGCGAGTGCTCTGGTCCAGAAGTATGGCGCCGCGTTCTTGTAGTTCCCCAAGTTCACCTACATCAGGACGCAGGTCTTCTCCTTCCAATCTTACAAATTGCCTAGATATCCGTCAGATAAGCTTATATTGCTCGAGCTCATGAGGCAATTGACTTCCTACGATCAGCTGCAAAAGAAGAAGAAGAAGCAATCTATTGAATTTCCAGTTGTCTTGGGGGATTTCATGGAGATATGCCCAAGATTGGAGGCCGCTGAAAGTGTAGCAAGCGAGTTGGCATTCTACCGCCTACCATTTTACACTTCCAGGGCCCAATATGATCCTTACAGCCAGATCAGGAGGGTTGCCGGTGTCAAATTCATACATAGATTTCACTTGGAGGATTACTGGGCAGGTGCCGAGGATGACTTTGAGGTTCGGAAAAGAATGCACTCCAGACTGCCCCTCGACACCATCAGAATAAGTAAGATACATCAGGTGCCAGACCAGGTGAAGGAAGACTCAGATTTGATGCAACCCGAATTCGAGGGGATAAAGGACCAACCTATCTTGTTGCCAGATTGGTCGGAGCCTGAGGTAGACGATTTGAACATCTTGGCTAGGCCAGTGCTAAAATTTACTAAGCACTGGATTGACAGGCAGACAAGAAAGTTGGTGGAAAACCATGTCCATCTGACATACCAGCTGATGGGGAATCTGGATTCTCACAGCGAGGTAACTGAAGATTCTTCACAGGGTCAGGTAGGAAGAGAGGCCCGGATGGACAAAGGAAAAAGTGCCCCAAAGAGGCCAAGGGTAACAAAGATAAAAGATGCCCAACAGGGAATCCTGCGCGAGATTCAACAGGAAGCCCAGCAGGAGGAGCCTCCACAAAAGAGAACGAGGACAGGAAGGGAACATTCACCAGTCAGCTCCGCAAGCGTGTACAAGAAGTAGAAATGTTCCCACATCCTGCAGGCCCACTTCCAGGGAACATTCCAGCACCTGATATACTTAGCATCAATGCTTCACAGGGCCGTCATCAGCCAAGAAGTCAGAGACAGGGAATTTCCCCGCACCTGGAAGAGGCTCGCCAGGATAATTTCATAGAGACTATCCTTGGCGAAATGGAAGAGGAATCTCAAGAACGGGAGCATGCAGAGGACTACAGCCATTCCATCCCCGTGCCAGATTGGTTGGTAGGCAGATGGGGAAATGAAGCAGGAGGGGAGCCCAATCCTGCTCAGGAATTAGAAGAATTATTGAAGAGGATGGATCAGCCACCGGAAAGAAAAGCCCCTCGGAAGTTTTCCAAGGTAGGCAGAGAAGAATCTAGAGCCCGGACCTTGCACATTGCTGAACTTGCGGTGGATAAGGATAGGAGTGAGATTAGGCAAGAAGATTACGTCATCAGACAGGTGGATCTTGGCCATGCTTCCATCGGTCAAGTAATGGGAGATTTCGACGATTCTTCCTCTGCCATGAAGGAGAAATTGCTGAAGTCAAAAGCAAAATGTAAGCGGCTGAAGGAGGAAAACGGACTTCTATGCGGGTATGTCAGGAGTTTCAAGAAACCCCTCAGGGAAGCAGGTTCTTCATCCACTCCCCCTCCCTTCCTTCCCAAGGAAGTAATTGATGATGCAGAACTTACAAAGGCAATGGCACAAAATTCCCGAGAATGGGTAGAAGATGTTTATGCTGAGGCAGGGAAATTTGTAGAAGATCTAGCTCAGCTCCATTCGAGATTCGTCCTAAGTAGGTTGGAAACGGCGGAAGGACTATAGGAAGATGTTGATGTCTACCAAGACTTAACCATTTCTCGACTCAGGGCTCTGATGAGGACCCCAAGGCAAACACTGGTAGACGGGAAAGTAATCCAGGAGAATGAAGCCTATGACTTTCCCCGATGGTTCTACGCCATCTGTTCAGGGAAGAACACCCTTGATAAATTCAGCATTGATTCCGTCACCTTGAAGGAATCTATCAGAGGGATACAGGAAGAAATCCTCAGTGCCATGGAAGCTTTATTTTCAAGGAAACTCGGCGATGGGGGAATAACAGTGAATTCCTTGAAATCCCAGTTGCATGATTTCTTCTTCGTCGGTTCGTTTCCTAAGGAACATTTTGCAAATGTTTCTTCATTCTCCGGTATGATGAAGGAAACACAGGAAGCCATGGCGGATTGGGAAAGTTTCTTTTCCAGAAGTGAAGAGGAGATTGCCTTGATGGAATTCAAATTCGAGAATGTGCCAAGTGTCTCCATCGAAGAATTGGAGGCCGTCGTTGGTAGGTTCATTGCATACGCCATTAATGAGCAAGATAATGGTCGTTTGTTTTTGGACGAAAGTCTTTTGACTGAACAATAATGGTGTATTTATGGCTGAAGGAAACATTGACTAGGCGTGGGACCGGTCAACGCGTGCCACCACAGGATAAGGGAATCTTCTTGCATGTATGACGGATTCTTCTTGCATGTCGCCGTCGCTTGGAGAGTGATGGGTATTTATGACGACGTCAGTTATGTTCCAGGCATGATCATCATCATGGGTGCTATTTTAGGCCCTTTTAAATTTATTGTAAGTGGGCACAATGGGTTATTTAATGCAGATTCCCACCTTGTTGCACCTTGAGTGGGGAATCTTTAGGGCAGACCCTAATTAGGGTTTTGCATGTAATCTGGGTTTGAGGCCTATATAAGGGGGTGACCCCCTCATTTGTAATCAGGAGAGATTATAGTCAGAGATTGTTGCTAAGAGTTTTTGAAGCAAACACTTAATACATTGTTCGATTGTTGGTGTGTTCTTGTGTTGTTTTGGAGCTCGCATGGTCTCACTCTCTTCATAGATTAGATTTGTTTTCATGCTATTAGGCGAACTGGATTTGATAGGATCGCTTGATGTCAAATCCGTGCTCATACTTTTGGTGTGCAGCTGATTGTTGCATACCGTGCAAAGTTAGTTTGAGCCTCCGTTATATGTGTATGTTCAACTTTGATTATCAGAAGAGATTGTTCGATTTGATGGTTTCTCTTGATGATTTGAAAATCTTTAACACACCCCCTGAGGATTGCACTGCCTTCGTGTAGTTGCGCGTTGCTGGCAAAGCGAAGCGTGGTTGGATTTTGCGCAAGTGACCCCGTCTCTTTGTTCCTAGGATTAGATTACTTTTAGTTTAGTCTTTCTCTACCCTATTCCTATTTACTTTTTGCATAATTCAAAACCCGAAGATCTAAAACTAAGAGCTTTATTGCAAATCATCCGTATAAAGAATTCTTGAGCTTGCATAAAATTTCTTCGACATACGTAAGGCCCTTTGGATTACCAGCAATCACATTAGTCAACTGAGTCACGTCTGTAGCATAAAGGAACCTTGGAGTCGATTGTCTGATCTTCCTGCAATATCAGCATGCAATCGTACTTCGATCAAGAGAGAGTGAAGTGACCGTTGGGCAACTTTATTCTGTGTTGGACGCTGTCATAAAAAACACGTCAACACGGTCTAACTTTGTCCAAAAGAGTAAGGGTTAGATTAGTTCCTTGAATTCTGAAATTTGACAAAGGAAGGGATTTCGTATTTCAGGATTTGGGGAAATAGTCTAATGCTTACCAAAAGAGTAAGGCGTAGACCAGTTCCCCAAATTCCAAAATCCAACATCCTTTAAGGGAAGGAGAGTTGGTTAGTGAACCCCAAGGTACTGAAGGCAAGATGTAAGGGGAGAAGGCTCGAAGTTTGACCCACGACAAAAGAACACCTAAGCATTTTCCTGATTCCCTGGCTTGGCGCTTGATTAACTGGTGCAAAACTGGTCCATGGAACATATCTCTGATCTGTTCTCACTAATGGACTAAGGGTGTCATAAAATGACAATAGGCCAATAGATAAAGTCATGAGATTATTGATATTATCTTTTGCATACTTGCAGATGAGCAAAAATAGCTTCTAATATTTAGTAATGGCTAAAACAAACAGGGTGAAAAATTAATATAATAGGGCTTATAACAGAATCTTGGGTTTCCTTATGCAAACCACTAATTTGGTTGAGGCATTGGGCATCAAATATGGCTTTCTCAAGGCTTAAAGATCTAGGCTTGAAGATGTTATATTGGAAATGAACTCACAATCCTTGTTTTCATGTTTTCAAACACAATACAAAAGGGCCTAGCAATTGGAGGATTGCCAATGTGGTTGAAGAGCTTAAACCAAAGAAACGGGACTCGGACTCGGCTCGGACTCGGCAAGGCCAACTCGGACTCGGACTCGGGACTCGGCGTCAGACTCGGCTCCAGACTTGTCTGGACTCGGGATAGTGAAAAACTCAAGAAATTTAGAGATTTTGAAATATTTAAAACTTGTTTCAGACACCCTTTATTGAATACACCTTAAAGACACAATAACATCATCAAACTCGGCTCATTTGATTACATACACAAGTATACATCAATCACATAAGCATAAACACAAATTGTAGCTGAAGAAAATAACAAACATAGATATATAAATATTGTCAAATGTATACAATATTACAAAACTCATGGAATAAAAAATCCATGTCATCATATGATCATCATCAAATGTTTCATACAAATACCAAAGGTAAATACAACTACAAGTCTATGGCTCAGAGGAGCCTGCACCCTCCGGCTCCAGCCCCCTACGAAGGTGTCTAAGGTAGGTCCTGGATGATTCGACTGCCATAGCCGCTCCCCGTGACACCATGCCATGCTCACCAACATCAGGAACACCCGTGTCACTATCTGCCTCTGAATCTCCTGTCTGTGCTTGTGCTCTCCGCTCCTCCTCTGCCATGGCTACAGTCTCAACCTCTATATCTACCTGGTCGATCCAATCAATGTCAGACTCGTAGGTTAAATTTTCTCTACTTCTATCGACGCAGTTTCCCCCATATTTTTCGACGGGGGTTTGGGGGCAGCGCCCCTTGCGCGCTCCCTGTCGCAATACAGGGCGAGGTCGAGGGGCAGCGCCCCGCGAGGCCAAAAAAACTTATTACAAGTCTGAATTAGGGTTTCTTTGAGAGTCTTCCTTAGGGCCTGGTTTTGCTCTTGTTGCTAATTGGGTCTTGCTTGGTGAGTGAGTATCATTCTTGAAGGTCCAAGCTAGGTCAAGTTGGTGAGTGATAAAGTCTGGAATGTCACTGATCTTCAAATGCCCTGAAATTTGGCTGAGTCTGGAATGTCCTGATCCTGAAATTTGACTAAGTCTGGAAAACTGAAGAATCCTCCAAAAACTAGATTTTGCAATATAACTCCTGGAGGCCCGAAACCACTCTCAAACATCCTGACAGTATATATGGAATATAACTTAAAGTATAAGTGAATGTTATATTCCATAAAATAATCCTGACGGAGAGACCAAAATGTCAAATTTCGCCCTTCCAAAAAAACTTATTACTTTTTAAAAAAACTTTTTAAAATGTTTTTTTTTTTGTCATTTTATTAACCCAGCCAGTAGCCGAGTCTGGGGCTCAGGACTCGCCGAGTTTGGCGATTTTGAGCCAAAATCGCCAACTCGGCGAGTCTGGCGAGTTTACTCTCTAGACTCGGCCGAGTCCGAGTCCGAGCCCCTGGGACTCGTTTGGCCTGACTCGGACTCGGACTCGCCGAGTTTGGGCGATTTCAGGCGAGTCTCGTTTCTCTGGCTTAAACTAATCATGGAACTAATAAAATATTTCAAATTCATATATGCCAGAATGAACAGAAGTAAAGTGTAGACTTACTTAGCCTTGTTAGTAGTACAAGTAAGAATAATCTTATCTTCTAGTACCCATGTTGGTGTCCCTTCCAAACTTTGTCTTAAGTCAAGTTTGTAGTCATAGATCATGTCATTCTTTGCATGTTATCAATATCAAAATAGTTGTCCTTGTTGTCTTCAAAGGTCCATGTTGTGACCCATAGTTGGCAAACTTTGACTCGGCAAAAACTTGACATACCCAAAATTTGTGATTTGGCAACAACCTGAGAAAAACCTGGCAACTTAAAAAATTGCTTAAATTTCTTTAAAAACATATTTTTTTCGCAAATTTCAATGACAAAATGTATTTATTGAGTGCATAAATGAGTAAAGAAGTGTTTTCTATTATATTTGATTAATTTTAATGCAAATTGAGAACGTAATCACATCATCATGTGGAATCTTGATACAATACTACAATAGTTAGCTAACAACTATTATGAATTTATAATGATTGCCTTTGAAAATCATCATCATAATTCATAAATTGCATATTACAACATTTTACACCTTCCTCTTGCCTAATCTAGTGAAAACTTGGGGAGAGGTTCTAATCCGCGCACTTTGTTGTGGCACCTCGCTTGACATAGAAGGTTGTGCTTGTGTCTTTGATTCAACCTCCATCTTGCTACTAGATGACAATGCCTCCTTTTCCTAATCAATGTCATTCAATGACAATCCAATAGCTCCTTCTTTTGCAGCCACATCCTCCATTGCCTACCTTGCAAAATCAAGAATCTCATTTGCAGTAAATAATGGGGCCTCCTCATATTGTCTTGTCCAATTGCTATAAGGATCAATATCATCCAAATGAATGACTTTGTCTGATTTGATCTCTACCTTTCTTGTGTGAAGCTAAAGGTTGTATTGTATAAAGCTAAGGTAATTGAGAAATTTTTGAGTTAATTTATTCCATTTCTTCGTGTGAATGGACTCAATCAAACTTGACACAAAATGTGGAGGGCTAATATTTGAAGATTTGTGGTATTTGCACTCCAACCTACCCACCAAGAACCTAGAAAATAAGATATTCAAGAGTCAGTAAGGAAACCATATTTTATCAATAATTGTACATTTGAAATTTGTAATTTGTAAGATGCTTGTAATGTAAAGACTCCAGTTTTTGGTACTTGATGATTGAGTGGTTCTTCCTCATATAGCAAGTGCCAAAGAAAAGAGCTTGCCCCTACTAGTCCTATAATTCTGCATTTTTTGAACAATGAGGTCTCTCACTTCAATCTCCTTGGTTGAGATATAGAAGATGGAGTTAAGTGTGTAGAAGCTGGTGGTATGACAATTTTTTTTCTTGGGTACGGGTATGGGTTTGGCTATATATATGCTCAAAGTAATAAATTATAAAATATAAAAGACAGCAATACTCATAATTGCAATAAATAGAATATTTAAATACCTCATATTCATAATTTGCAAAAATGAAAATACTCATAATTTCATAATTCAATCATTTGTCAAATCAAAATGTCATTACATAACAAAAATTTAAAATTACAATCAATATTCAATATTCAATAGTCTTCATATTGTTGTACGGGTATAGATTTGGTTATATATGTATGTTCAAAGTTCTAAATTATAAAGTATAAAAAGGGTGATACTCATAATTGCAATAAATAGAATATTTATATACTTCATAGTGTCATAATTTGCGAAAATGAAAATACTCATAAATTCATAATCAAATCAAAATGTCATTAAATAATAAAAATTCAAAATTATAGTCTATATTTAATAGTCCTCATATAGTTCTTCATCAAAAGCAAAATTTGGTTCAATTTCATTTGAGCCACAATCAATTGGAGTCCCACTCCCACCAGCTATGTCACATGTAGAAGTTGCCTCATCTATAGAGACTTGGAAAGCTATAAAACTGTAGGATCTAAATCAGTACACTTAGGACTTAGATCCCAATTCTTTGCCACACCCTCATTGTATTTAGGTGTCTTATGTGACAAGCGACGAAGGTTAGAGTGTACATAGACCAAATCATCCATTTTTTTTGCACTCAAACGATTGTGCTTAACCGAGTGGATGGAGGATTATGTACTCCAACTCCGCATAGCTGAAGAATTCACAATTTGTTGAATTTGCATGCAACATTTAGTAAAAAAAATAATGAATTCAAAGCATATAATTATATTATAATAAAATATAATATGTAACATAATGAAAAACGAGAAAAATAAAAATAAAAAGGTACATACTTGAGAGAGAATTTCAATTGCACGAGGTTGCACCAATCATGAGCATCTTTCATGTATTTTTCTCAAAGAGTATCAATATCATGATTCCTTGAAGATATGAAGTGGCCAAACTCAATCAAGACAACACTTTGGATATCTTCATCTAGAAATATCCTTCTAAATGTAGTCTTGTAGCCAATAGCAACCTCCTCATCCCTATATGGTGGAACCCTCCTTGGTAGGGGAAGTATCTCTTTGCTATAATACTTTGGCGACAAAACAAATGTTAAGAGATGTAGGAGAGTGGTCATTTTGTTCCAATAGTCAACGATGACTTTTTGCACACTTTTGAAAAATGTTTATGTTGGGTCATGTTCCTTGGCTTCTATGATATTTCTTATTTCTCAACAATGGAGTCCATGTCATCATATGAAAAGGGTAAGAAGAATATTGTGGCTGATGCACTTTCTAGGAGACCTACTATTTCTACACTTTGCTCTATTTTTGAGATTTCAGCTGATTGGAAGTATCAACTTCTAGTTGAGTATTCCAAGAATCTCTTTGTGTGTGAGCTTGTGGATGGCAAGATTCAAGATGATAGATACAAGGTGATTGATGATGTTATCTACTATAAGGACATGATATATTTGGTGCTTGAGTCTAAGCTAAAGGATAATATTTTGAGAGTTGTTCATGACACACCACTTGTAGGACATCTAGGGTATTTTAAGACCTACTAGCAGATTAGAGAGAGATTTTCATGGAGGGGTCTCAAGGATGATGTCCTTTGGCATGTGTGTGAGTGTTTGACTTGTTAGCAGAACAAGTTTGAACATACTTTCCCAGCAAGTTTATTGCAACCTTTACCAATTCTAGAGCAAAAGTGGGAGAGTGTTTCTATATTACAGGTCTTCCTAGAGTCCAGGGTAAGGATTGCATATTTGTAATGGTTGATCGGTTGACGAAATTTACACACTTATTTGCTATTGTAGTCGATTATACAACATCTTAGGTAGTAGAGTTATTCTTTCGAGAGGTGTTTAGACTACATGGACTCCCTAAGGCCATTGTCAATGATTAGGATACCGGGTTTCTTAGCATATTTTGTCAGGAGCTATTCAGATTAGCAGGTACAGAGTTGACCTCAAGCACTAGTTACCACACTCAGACAAATGGACAGACTGAGATCGTGAATAAGTGGGTGGAGGCCTATCTTCGTAATAATGTTGTAGGGCAGTGTTGACGTGTATTTTATACACAATCATACACAGAATAAAATACCAATAGGTATCTTATCCTCTCTTGAGAAAATAGTCTCTAACTGCTGAAGATCTGCAAAAAGGATCAGTTAGATGGACTCCAAGGTTCTTTTAGTGGGGTCTCCACGTGTGGACAAGCTTTTTAGTGGTATGATGTGATTTGCTGTTTCCTCCAAGGGGTCTTACGTATTCAAAGCTCGAAGATTTTACTAAACTAAAGGAACTTTCGAAAAAAAAGCAAAAGATAGGGTTTGAGAGGTCTAATCTAGCCTAACCCTATGAATGACTTAGCATGAATGAGATTTGGCAAGACTCAACCAACTTCAATTTTGCCATAAGATAACAACTCAATTGAAATTAGTGCGATCTTCTAAGGTAATAATGATGTTCAATGCATCAAAGACCAAGGACACCACTACGAAGGTACATATCCTAGATACGAAAATGCTTGAAGGTTAAGGACTCAAAATGTTCTCCAGTCGACCACGCAAGGCGTTCCTACAATCAGCAAGAAGCTAGTGGTTTGGATAGCGAATCCTACCAAATATCAAATCTCACACTTAGTCTTTCAAATTAACAAACTACCTTGATTGAGCGTGATTCAAGTACATCCAACAACCATGAAGATAACTCAAGAAATTTGCAACAAAACACCATAACTTCAATATTTTATTGATTTCCAAGTCATCATATACAACAATTGCTTGAATTTCTCTCTTCAAGACTCAATCTTGCTACAAAATAAAATTTGCTTCTAACTCTAATCTCTCTATTTCACTCTTATTTGACTATTCGACTATTAACTATTCACTATTATCAAATGAAATGAAAAATGGGGGTATAAATAGCATCCCCAGTTACAATGAAAGGTCCAGATTGAAAGTAAATCAATGGACAAGATTATGACACCTAAACCCTAATTAGGGTTTGTTACAAATGACCTCCTTTTTACTGAACAATATTAAATACATAGCCAAATATTAAATTCGGCACAAAAGTCTAGGAGGTATCAACCAATGAGAAATAAGATGTCATGTCATCTGTAACAACCTTTCATCTAGAATCTTATTCCCTTTCCAATTCTCTTTCTTAGCATATGCAATGAATTTTGTCACGATTCCTTCGATTTCTGTGATTGGAATCTCGGGAAGATTCTTGATACTCTCTTCTAAGTGGATGACCTGATCGAATGCATCTAGAAGAGCTGCGTCCCAAGTAGGTTCAAGTTCCTTTGTTCTATCAATCAGGAGCATGGTGGCATACATCTGATCATACTGCTCATCTGTAACATCTGCGTCCTTGCGAAAGATGATCTTGATTCTATCCTCAAATTCCTGGATATCCACATCTGTCTCGACCTCGATCCTTCTGCCAAGAATGGTACGAAGTACCTCAAATACTCTGTCCTGGATCGGATTGATCACCTCCTCAACTTGACCACATCTAACACTGATGTCCTCGAAGAGAACACTCTTTATATGGAGTGAGGTTGACCACTGAAACAAACTGTGAGAATCACCTTCTAAGATCCTCTCCTGCGTTAAAATTCTTCTGGATGTGTGTCTTATTACTTTCAAGACAGGGATGACAACGTCCTTGGTATGGGCAAATGCAGCTACTGTTGCCATCAATCTGTGGATTATCTCAAGAACTTGGATAGCCTGATGAATGATCTTTGACATCCTTGTAACAAATTCTATAGCCACTGTATGAGATCTATCCATCCAACTGCATGTACGCTGGACCAGGTTCCTGAATCTTTCTGCTTCATTGATCGATTGAAGGGGCAATGCCTGCACTGGTGATCTAACTGGATCCTGACGTCCCAAAGGTTCATTGATGTGACTGAAATATGTCCTCCATGCACCGACCTCTCTCTCAAGCTTTCTATTCTTTTCCACCTCTTCTCTAAACTTGTCCTTCAATGCCTCAAATGTGTCGGTGGCATCATCTAAAGTCTGCTCTGTTGTGGATGGTCCTAACTCAAAAGTCTGTATATCATAATCCTCTGCTAGGATCTCACCCTCATATTTATCTGCTGCCGGTGTAGCTATCTGTAGTTTTCGGGATCCAGTCTCATCTCGAATCATCTTGGACATCTTTGTAGCCTTCTTCTTCTCTGTTGTCATATGTGAACGTCCAAGAAGGCTCTCTAAATCAATTGCACTGTCCTCGTCCTCAATTACGATCACCCTAGTCAATCTTTCCTTCAACCAATCTGGGATATTCGATCTTGTCTCTTGAACTTGAATTTCTTTATGTACTATTTCTTCTTGTCTGGGAGGAGATGTTACTTCATTATCATTATCTAAATCATAGTCTTGGAGAGATCCATCTGACGAAACATGCTGTGCCTGTCCTTCCTCCTGCCTGTCATTTTGTACCATCGACTCCATGGACTCTTCCACTCGAACTGTTCTATTTTCCGGTCTGGAAGAAGTACCTGGTGTTTGATCTTTGTTAGCACCTTGCTTTTTCTTGGAAGACTCTTTCTTTTCTGATCTTTCCTTTCTCTTTGAACCTCTCGAATGGAGATTGCCCTCACTGGCACATCGAAGGTTACCTTCACCTGAATTCCTAGGATTAGGATTGCCTTCACTAACACTTGCTCCACCTTCGGCTGGTTTATCTTCCAAAGTGAAAGACATAGCTATGCCTTGTTCTCTCAACTTCTGATGCTGAACGTCTACCCATCTGCGAGTACAAGACAAGACTGGTGCCATCAAATCATCTAAATCCACGACCTCGGGCTCATTCCAATTCAAACTTATTGTTTTGCTTTCTCTATCATATGAAGACTGGATGTGCCTGCCATTGTCCTGAGCTTGGTCGGCCACTCTGTAAATCCTGCATTTCCTGATGAAATCCAAAGGCAATCTAGAATGTATCTTACGTTTCACTTCAAGATCATCTAGGAGGTTCATCATAAAATCTTCAATTTGGTGCTCATGTCTAAATCTTCTACCGACTGTCTCCTCTAAATGTCCATGGGGATCAAAACTATTCCTCCAAGCAAAAGATGAAAAAGAATACAAGGCTAACTCCTTCTCTGCGTCATCCATGGCTAAGACATTAGGACATACCTCAACTGAATTACCCAAAATAATAGGTACCTGAACTCCATTCTGATGTCTGTGTCTGAATGCCTTCACATATGCTGCCAACTGCCTTGTTACTTCAAGTAACACAATTCTGTCTGTCGGATATCTTGGCAACATGTATGGAGGTAAAGGACATCCATGCACTCTAATGTAAGTGAACTTGGGAAACTGAATGAACCAAGCACCGTACCTCTTGATGAACTCCTGGGCATCCTGAGATAATCTGTTGTGAATCCCTCCTTGCAACGTCCTTGTGATGTTCATCGTGAAAGTATCATTGACTAACTTGTAGTTCTTTCCTGGCGGATGATGCAAGTAGGTATAGGATTCACAAGCTCTGACCTCGCCGGGTCCTCTTCCAATCACTCCTCTGTGAGGTAGTCCTGCGTACTCAACGCTCCTAATTAAGGCATAGATGATGTACGAACTCATGTGGAAGGACTTAGTAGCCCCGAGTCTTCTCAACTGTACGTCTAAGCAATGACTAATTATTCTAGCCCAATGTATTGTACCCTTTCCTTGAACAATCACCTGGATGAAGTAAAACATCCACCTCTCAAAATAGAAGGCATGAGGTGCTCCTGTAACTCTGTTGAGCATGGTAATCAAATTTCTGTACTCCTCCTGGAAATCAATCCGATGCGGTGTGTTCGGTACCTTGCTTAGACGGGGACGACTCTTGAGTAGCCAGTTCTTGTTAATTATGCTTAGGCAAGCATCTGGATCATCATCGTACACTGATCTGGCTCCTTCAATGCTCTTGTATATCATGTCCCTGTGCTCTGGAAGATGGAAGGCTTCACTTATGGCTTCCTCTGAGAGGTACGCCAAAGTGTTTCCTTCATTGGACACAATTGTCCTGGACTGTGGATTGTAGTGACGGGCACACTCGATCATCAACTCGTGGCACTGAATAGCTGGAGGAAAACCGGCCGCCTTAATGATGCCACTCTCTATTATTCTCCGGGCGACAGGTGATGGCTTGCCAATGTAAGGGACCTCTCGAAACTTCTTCGTGCTAAAGTTCCCCAAGTTGGTATCTCCAATGTTGCTCCACTTCGACACGATCTTGGTCTCCACTTCTTCGGTCTTCTGATCTTCTTTCATGAGAGCCGAGCGACTGGTGGATGCTCCTGCCTTTGGGGTCGCCATACCTACACAACATTTCATTATAAGAAATAGATTTTGCAATAAATAACGTAAATAAGAGAGATAAATTTTTTAGGAAACATCATGATAAGTCTCTAGAGTTATCATTTCCTAAAAAAAAAAAAAAACAACGATTGAGCTAAGAGATTCAAAATTCAAAATTTCAAAACTTGAAATATGACGATGAATGAATAAAGCAATAATAATTAAAATCGCCATACCTCGATAGAGAGCTAACTCTAGAATGCAAAAAACAAAATTCGCCTAGGCAAAAATTGAAGTATAAAATAGTCTTCAATGTGGTCTCCTCAAGTTCGCATTTGGTGTGGTCTTCAAATTCGCACCACCCTTGATAACTAAGCGCCACCCTTGGTTTGAATTCGCACCACCCTTGGAGTGTCTACGCCACCTTCGATAATATTCGCACTATCTTCACTTCTCCTCAATTCGCATGAAAAAATGATTATGTAAAAATGAAATCTTTCACCCTTCATATATAGCGCGCTCATCCTTTCACCCCTTAGGCCGACTCGCTTAATAAAACCATTTTTTTAAAATGATTTGCAATAAAATAACAAGGCCGACTTGCTTAATTGAGCGCTCCAAATCGATTTTTATTAATTAATTAATTAATTATAAATGCCTTGCGTTTTTTAAATGTGAATTTCGATTTTTAAATAAAGGCAAAAAATAATTAATAAAAGATAACGCCATATTAAATGCTAAATAAAATGGATATTCAATTTTTTAAATTGATTTAGCATTTGAGGAAAATTCGAATTGCTCACTTGGCGCCAAAATTGGAGAAAAGGAAGGGACGTACCTCATCGCTCTGGTCCCTTGGAGAGGGACAGGAGCGATCCATGATTTTGGTCTTGATTTTGCATTTCTTACGTCCAACTCCTTCATCTTCGCGTTGAAAATCGATCATCATGATGAGTCCTTCGAATTTGATCATCTTGCATGCGTACTTAAATACCTTTTGAGTGTTCATCGCCCTTGTCCCTTGGAGAGGGATAGGAGCGATCTCCAAATTTCCACGTTCAATATGCATCTTTGTTCCTCAATCTTTCATTGTTAGCGAATAACATCTATGCTCATTCCTTTTGCGCTTATTCCATTTGTCTTCATTATGTGTTTGGACGTATTAAAGGGACCATCGCCCTTGTCCCTTGGAGAGGGACAGGAGCGATCCACGTTTTCTCCTTGACCTTGGCAACTTTACACTTTGATCTCCTTTGCAATGTCCTTCAAACGTCGTCCTTCACTCTTCCTAACCTCGCTTCGCTTTGATCTTGAAGGAACGTGAGTGTTTTTGATAGTATCGCCTTGGTCCTTGTCCAAAGGACAGGAGCGATGTGAGGCTTTTATATTATTTGGTGATGTTTGGACGTTCAACACTCTTGCGAATTATCTTCAAACGATGCCTTGGACCATATGCTATCTTATGACGTCTTGACTTAGCTCGAACTTGAAGCAAAACGAGGAATCCAAAGCAAATCGCCCTGGTCCCTTGGAGAGGGACAGGAGCGATATAGTCTCCATGCTCAAAATGATGATCATTTTACGTTCAAAACCCTTGTATATCATCTTTTTATCATACCATGGACCCTCTAAAACATTGCAACATCTTGTCCTTACGTAAATTTTGCATGAAATGACCAATGCATTCAACATCGCCCTGGTCCCTTCCTGAGGGACAGGAGCGATCTAGGCTATAGGGTGCGAATTTCATCATTGCGACGACCCTTGAATGTTTGTGCTTTCTAAAGACGTCTTGAAGTGTCCCTCGCCACCTTGTCTTGACTTGTATCGACCTTGAACTTGCATAAGAAGTAACATCACCATTGTATCGCCCTGGTCCCTTGGAGAGGGACAGGAGCGATCCTCCTTTTGTAGCCTTTACCTCACTTTGCCAGGTTCCAAGTTTATATTCAACGGACTCGTCCTTCTTCACTCCATTCGTCCATGCCTTGACATCATCTTGACCTTTATCTGGATTTTGCATAATGAAGGAAATCGCTCTGGTCCCTTGGAGAGGGACAGGAGCTATAAGGTATTTCGCCCTGGTCCCTTGGAGAGGGACAGGAGCGATTTGGTCAATATAGGTCATTTTCCTTCGTTTCAGCATCTCAAATTATATTCATTTGGCAAAGCATCTTCCTTTGGACGTCCTCAAATTGTTAAGTCATCAAAATCTTGCAAGAACAAGGCGAAATTTGATTTGTAGCTCCGGTCCTTCAGTGAGGGACAGGAGCGATTTTCCTCCTGGAGGCATTTCTGTGCTCATGAAAATCTTCAATTTATATTCAATGGAAAGATATCGCCGTTCTCCATCACTTCCAACTTGAAATTTGTCTGGACTCTGCAGGGATGATGAAATATTTGAAAATGAGCTCCCGTCCTTCACTGAGGGACAGGAGCGATTTTGCTCCTACAGGCCAAAATAACATGATTTTTCACATTTTAACACTTCACGAGGTGGAAACAAATCAATTCCAATGCCCAGGATCAAAATCAAAAAAAGTCAAAATTTGGTCAAAATATTCAATCAGACAAAAATTCACATTTCACTGTCAACACTTAGACAAATTTAAAGCTCTGCATCAACATTCCAATTGAAAATTAGACCATTTTGGTGAACTCATTGCATTCAAAATTGGCATCCTAGAAAAGGAAGCTCGAAAGCTCTCAAAAACGACTGGATTTTGGCCTGAAAAGACAAAATTTAAAACCCTAAGGCTTGACCCTAAATCCAGACGACCAACTAACTAACAAAATCCTAAAAACGAAAGCAAAAGCGAGCGAAAGACAAGCAAAAAGAGGGGGTCCCCATTTGCGATGGGGCGATGTGTGAAATGGTCACAACAGGCAGCAAAAGGATCAGGTGGTTGTATTTAGGAGAGCATTGCCACCCATCATATGTCTATTGGTATGTCGCCATTTCAGGCCTTGTATGGTTATGATTCTTTGTCTTTCGTAAGCTTAGCCTTTGATGAAAATAGAGCACCTCAAGCTAGAGATTGGTTGCAGGATAATCAAGATATCCTTAGAGCCCTCAAAGATAATATTTAGTAGGCTCAGAATCAACAGATGTTATATGTAGACCGACACATGACAAAGAGATCTTTTGGGGTTGGTGATATGGTTTTCTTGCGTCTTCAGCCATATAGACAAAGCACCTTGAAGAGGAGTGGTGTAGAAAAGCTTAGGCCAAGGTTTTACGGTCCATATAGGATTCTGATGAGGATTGGAGAGGTAGCATATGAGCTTGAGTTGCCACCAAACAACAGGATTCACATCGTTTTTCATGTATCTTGCCTCAAAAAGGCAATTGGGCAGCATGTTGTTCCTTCTCACGATTTACCACCTTTGGATGAGGAGGGAAAATTGGTGTTGGTTCCTGTAGAGATCTTGGAGGTGAGAGAGAGAGAGGAGTCTTGTGATCAGGGAGTATTTGGTACATTGGAGAGATTTGCCATTAGAGGATGCCACTTGGGAAGGTGAAGATATTTTGTAGCATCTAGCATTGCATTTGCTTGAGGAGAAGCAATCTTGGGAAGGGAGGACTGTAATGTCCCCTTCTCCTCAGTTATCACATGTGAGTTGATTAGCCTATTTCATGTCATCCCGATAGGCTAATTTGGAGGCATACGGGGTGATAAGCTGGACTTGTCATTAATTTTCATTGGTGGAGAAATAACAAGGCGAAATATTATTTTATTGGGTTTAATATTAATATGTGGAGGGGAAAAGTCACTTTATGTTATAAAAAATTGAAGTGATTTAAGTTATTAAAATAATAATAAAGTTATAAAGTGACTTTATGTTATCAAATGAAATTATAAAAATTAAAGTGACTTAAGATAAAATAATAATAAAGTCATAAAGAGGAAGTAAAAGAAAAGAGATTTTATTAAAATTATTTTTCCTCCTAGGCTAGGCAGACCCTTTTGGAGAGGGAAAAATTCAATAAAAATCTCACATTGAGATTTGAGGTCCAGGGCGGTTTGGGAAATTATTATAAAAGGGTCCTCTACCTCTTCCAATGGGAATTATGTGTGATTTTGTGCTATTTGATTATGATATTTCTCCATAGTTGCTGGTCTTGACAGGGACAACCATTTCTGAGGACGAAAACCCTTGGAAATTAGTGGATTGGAGGGAAACCCAACTCCACGTAGAGAGATGGATTCATCATTGGGCTTATTTGCAAGTTTTGGAATCAATTTGAGCTTCAATCAGCTAGGGTTTGAAGAAGAAATAAATTATCAGCCTAGTGGGTGGATTCACTTTCAAAATTCACATTATGCTTCATTGATCAGTTTTGGGAAAGTTATTTGAGCCTCAAGAAATATATTTCTGTTGTAACTAGTAATTTGCTACAGTAATCACTACAGTGTTTGCTACAGTACTGCTACAGTATTTGCCACCATTGTTAGTGTGAGCAAGAAAATACATGAAACCATGTAAAGTCAGGCACATTCACAACAAGATCATCAAACGAAGCATAAACGAAATAAACAAATGAACAATCAAACCATCAAAACTCCTTTGACGAAGGCCTCGCTGCTCCTCCTTTCTTCTCTAATTATGCTGGTATGTTGGCTCAATCCCTTACGCATTCAAACGAAGCAAGGGCGAATGATGATCGAGAATACTAGAAGCTATGAAAATGAAAGCAAGGGTATGAAAATGATCTCATATGTCAAGTGTTCGAAGTGTTTTTTGAATAAGAGGAAAATGATTCGAATTTATAGAGGAAGAAGATCGAAATGGATAGTTGCGATTGAAAAATGATCAATGGCTCATGTTAGTCAAGAGGAAGAGTTAAGTGGGGGTAAATGGGAAACCTTCATTTTTGAACAAAAAGTGAAAAGAGAAGCTTTCATTTTTGAACGAAAAGTGAAATGAGGTGCTTTTTGGAAGGTGGAAGAGTTAAGTGAAGAAAGGAAATGAGGTGGAAATTAATAATTGTAAATTATTAATTTTTCCTCATTTTCAAATTAGCCAATTAAATAAATAAATCATTTAATTGTGAACTTAGGATAAGAGGACTATTCATTTACCTAGGAAGAAATGTTAATAAAGATGACATGATTGAAATGAAGAAATTGATGGAATGATTACGGGAATCCAATCCTGTTGGTGTAATTAACTATTCATGTTGGATATCATTACACCTTACTTAAGTTTACTTAGGATAATGCATTTCATAGTAGTTTGGGTTTGAGACACTTTGGGATAGTGTGTGTAGGAGAATTTCCACCTTTTATGGTGTGATCTTGTTAGTACTCTATCATATCCACTTATTGTGAGTGATAATTCCACCTTCGGTGGGTGATCCACCTCATGTGGAATATTATATTGTTTCTCCTACCTACCAGACGTATTTCGTACTTACCCTTGTTTTTTTATTGAGCCACATGTCATGTTTGTGTGCTCACATATCCATATAGCCTTGCCTATATATGCAGGCGCATATTCATTGTATGAACAACTATTGATCATTTATCTATTGATGAGAATACAATTTATTCTTGTCCTATATCTTGTCTCCCTATTTTGTACTTTTCATTGAGCTCTTGATCTTGGCAAAATCTCACAAACCCCAATATCGAATTAGGCCCAAATTATGACTGAAATAAAATGACTGATTGGCACTACTGACAAAATTGATGACAATTAACAAGGAAAAATGATCAAAAAGACCATAATCCAAAGGTTTTTTGATAAGACCAAGAAATTGATAATGATGACAATGACAAGATGATTGAACGCCACAAAGGCAAATGAGATGTCAAAATGATTAATTTTGACATTGCAATTGATTTAAATTGATAATGTTGATTGACAGAAGACTGATGGAAATTGATTAAAGATAATCGAAAAGGATTTGATAAAAAGATTGACGAGCTTGATAATTAATGACTGATTAATTATCAATAAAGGTTGATTTAGGACCAAATGATCAAATGATAATACGGCCAATCATGATGATTTTGGGCCAAATGTGATTGAATAGGTTCGTTAGAGTTGGAAAGGAATTAGATAGAATAGGAAGAATGATCCAATGTCAACACACAATGAAAAATCAAATGTGACATGGAAGGCATGTTAAAAATTAAGGTTTTGTGACACAGGCATAAACCAATTTTTAGTGTCTACAGTTATTTTATTTGCAGACATTGGAAGAATCTGGGCAGCAATTTTTGGAATCATTTCTAGCCTATGCAAGGGACAATTCATTTCAGCATTTGAAGATCATACGACATCACCATCCTTGCGAATCTTAAGTCTCCTACATCACATAATATCGGGTATGACCATTTTATAAGTTGTAGTCTGAAATAATTTGCATCAGACCTGATATCTTTTGTATTCAGACCTGTTTTAGTAATAAAAAAAATCAGATTTGAGGTTGAATACTTAGTATTTGTTTATGCAAATCTGTTGCAAATCATTTCTATGTATTGGCAATTGTTTGTTTTGAAAATTGATCAATCAAAAACAAGGAAGCAAAAACATAAACACTCTGAAATCAGAACTCATTCACCTTGCATGCCAAGCGTTTGACAAAATGCCAAACTAGTAAAATCACACATTAAGGAGTAGATTGAATAGGGGTTATTAGATTTTGAGCATCTTTTGCATTGACTTGTTGTAGACACATTGAGATAAATGTGTTTGTAGACACATTTTGAGCATCTTTTGTTTGCACCTCTCTGGTTTTTGGGAGGTTTTGGACATTTTCTTGTGTCTTATTTTGTACATGCACTATATTATAAAGTGCCATGGGGGTGTTGTGTAGTGCTTCTTGTCCCATACGTGTGTGCATTGGTTGCATACCCTTTTTAAGTTGAAGGTACTTTCGCGTGCACATTTAGATTCTCCTTCATGCACTACTTGGTTAACAATTTTAGTGGACCTGTCAATATGTCTTCCTTGTCAGCATTATGGGGGGGTTTCTACTATTGGTTCTAATGCTTCCTTGGTTTTTCTTTGGAGTGAGCTACATATATAATATTTGTTCCTATGTACTAGCCGAATACAATGGTTGTATTTCGGTGAGATGGAGATTTTGCCATATAGACACTTGCATTCCAGTTTTGTGCAGGTGACTTATCCTCAGTTGATCCGTTCTTTAGACTATTGGCACCTATATTTTTGACTAGCGGTTTACTCTTGCATGGTTGAGTAATGTCATTGGGGTCACTCATGCAGATTCGTGTGCCATTTGCATCTTCAGTTAACAAATGTTTGCCTTTGTTTGCCATCTGATTGTTGGAGTAGTGTTGTTGGGCGCACTCATGCAGATTATTGTCTTTAGAGGAGGTTCTTCATTCAACAGAATCAACACTATAGCAATCTCTTTGTTTGACAGTTGCTTACAACTTCATTATGCTTCATAGGATGTTCATGTTTCTATTCTTTTGGGACATTGATTTGGTGGCTTCTTTGTCCTTCATTCTCTTTTTCTCTCTTTTGGAAAGGAGTTTTATCCCACTGGGTTTTTCTCCATTTCTACGTTTGCCAAAGATTTGCATTAGTTTGCACACGGGTACCTAATCGGGCCTTTTGTTGTCGGGGCCCATTCATGCATGCATTCATCTTAGATTTTTAGTTACTCACTGAGTTCATCTCAAGGGGGGGGGGGGTGTTGGAGTAATTAGGACATTATCTAATTATATAATTAAGTCCTTATTACTTTATTCACTTAGCTAAACTTAGGTTCTTTTTACCTTTATTAAATTAGGCTAATAATAGCTTAAGTTGTTTCATTCATTATCATTGTGACACTTGGCACTAGATAATTTAATCTTTCTTTAGGGTTTTTGCATCTAGGGTTACATCATTATGCTTTTATAAACATTTATCCATTTATTTGTCATTTATTCTATATCTTTTTACTTTTGAGGAATATATCATATCTTTCTTGCTGCTCTTGTTTGTGAAAGGTGTTCTTTGTTTGCTGTTTGATCTTGTAGGTGCTTGTGTTGCAAAATTCAATAAGGGGTCAAAGCAAAATTGAAGGAGACAATGAGGCAACACAAGAAATGTGTGATGAAAATATGCATGAACACAACACACAAAGTGAATGAAGGGAGAACAATGCTGAAACTAAAACTCATAATGAAAGAAAGAATCAACTTGCTCTTGAGTTTTCAAGGGATATGGAGAAAGTAACACCAACCAAGTTTGATGGGATAGTAAGCGGTGTAGATTTTATGGTGGTGCTCGTTAACTACAGGCAAACATCAGATCTGTTGCCTTCCCAACCATAGACGATAAGCTCTTATCGTCACCCCCGAGCAAACTACATGATCTTCAGGTTATTGAATTCATTGCTATTGATGCAATCATGACCTTGCATATATATGAATCAATACCTCCTAATAGATCTCAAGTTGGCCATATACTTTTGGTGCCAAGGATAGGGTCAGATCTATATATTACAAGTTACATATGAGTCTCCCTTAGTTGCAAGTTACATTTAACTTAATCACAAGTTACACACAAGTGGTTTGCCCAAATAGGGCCTGCCCCAAATTAGACTCATACAACTGAGATATCCAAATGCCAAGGCTGACAGGCCACTTGGCATTTTGTGCACTAGGTCGGCCCTAGAAGGGACCCGACCTAGCTACACAACAACACTCCCTCTTAGCTAGGGAGTATTCCTTCTGAATAACCAAGTCACATAGTGACTACCACCATGGCTACTCCCATGAATAATACGTTCACCATAGCTACTCGCAGAGGGTGGGCTCACCATGCCTACTCGCAGAGGGTGGAAAGAGGGCTTTCACCTCAACCTTCTCCCAAAGAAGGGTGCATTATCACCATGCCTACTCACAGAGGGTGGAACGAGGGCTCTAACCTTAGATTTCTCCCAGAGAAGAATGCATCTCCACCATGCTTACTTGCAGAGGGTGGATCCACCATACCTACTCGGAGAGGGTGGAATGAGGGATTTCACTTCAAACTTCTCAGAAGAATGCATTAACAAGGTATTGCACCTCGAACTTCTCCCTCACAGGGAAGAACTCATTAACAAGGGATTGCACCTCGAACTTATCCCTCACAGAGAAGAACTCATTAACCAAATCTTCATGATACCATGGCTCCCTCTGAAGCTGGAAGGTTAGGCTCCCTCTGAAGCTGAAATGTCAAGCTCCCATTGAAGCTGAAATGTTAGGCTTCCTCAAGCTCCCTCTCAAGGTGAAATGCCAGGTTTTCTCTAAAGCTAAAGCTTCAAGCTCCCTCTGAAGCTTAAATCAATCTTTTGACCTCTTCGTCCAAGGTTACTCTTCACGATATGTTAGACTCCCTCTGAATGTTGATTCTTCCTCTGCGAAGAAATGCAAGCAATCTTCCTTCCTTGAATGCAATCTCTGATTCGTCCATATTTAGCATGTCATAGATGCTTGCTGATATCATCCAAAACAAGACTACCATATTCCTTATGACCCGCAAGATTTCTCCAACAGCAGCCAATATTCCTTAGAAGCTTCTCCAGTCAGGTCCCGCAGGCTAGAAAAGTAGCATGAATCTCTAATGCATTCAATATGGATATATGTCGTTCAAGGATATAATATTTCCTTAACATCGCAGCTCATCCAACTGTTAGTCTACAATTCCCTTCAGATTTCACAGATCTGAAACATAGTCGAAAATCCACGACAATTGATGATCTCTATGTCTGAACTTCACGGGAACCACCATACACAATCTAGACTGGAACAAAAAGCTTCAAAGTATCTTTCCACAAGTGACTCAACGATGCCACAAATGAGTCTTGTGCCGAAAATAAATGGATGCTCCGGAAGCAACCAAATCGATATATTCTTGCTGCTTTGATTTCCATGGCTTGCACCACCTCACACTCTACCCGCACAGGTCCTCAAGTCTCACAAATCCTTGACCTTCAGTTGCTCCCGTGGAACGTTTGCAATGGAAGAATCAATGCAAACAATGGTCACGATCTCCTAGCCACCACTTCTATTTCAATGTCACTAAGTGCATGACTTTATCTTCAAGGACACAGTGACTGTTGCAGCCGATGACCATTTGGCATGGTCCTTGCCAATACCCTTCTTGGCTATGTTTAACTATGATTATGCCCCTCTGTTCGGTCAGGTCGTAGTCGCCGATAACACGGTTGGCGACATCAACGGGAACAACTTGTTGATCAGAGGACATGAGGTCTAAGCAGGTGACATCGAGGGTTCGGTGGCTATCGTATTTGGCGAGGAAAGTGAATTCAATAGAGCGATTATCGCACTGTGCGTTGCCATCGCACCAGTCGCAGTCACGGGAGAAGCTCATCTCCATTGCGTGCTTGGAGGTGAGCGGGATGAGGCCCACCCGGTGTGCAATGAATTCATCATTGAGCACTGACGAATTGTTCTTGATTTCCACCAGGTCTATGGTGATCGTCGGCACCTCTGCGATCATCACTCACCGCAGGGCATTTGCGATGCTCACGTCTATATTCTGCAACTCGAATTTCAAGTAATTGTCTTTTGCCTGCACTTAGATTTCTCAGTTTGCAAATTATTTGATTGAACTCTCTCAAAAGCACAAGATCTACCTTCAAGTGGTTAGGCTCTATAGAAGGAACCTGTAATAACCCATTAAATTTTTTTTTGTTTTCTTCAGGCCAATAGCAATTCATCCACAACAATTAACCCGTTAAGGTTAGAGTAATAAGCAAAACAATTGAAAGGGAACCCTTCCACCTTTTGTTCACCGAGAGCCCAGACTGGGAGAGTGAGAGCATACGGTGTTCCGGGGATCGTCAGCATCAATAAACAAACTGAAAATTACAATTGCATGGGCAGCAAGCCATCCCCTTCTGCTTATCCAGCAGGATAGAAACTAAACTTCTTGGTGGTGAACCGACCAAGGAAAAGATTACAAGAAACAAAAGTTCAATCACTCTACCGCATATTTCAGCGAGAGGACATTACATTAACAATCACTCTACTGCATATTTCAGCGGGAGGACCAAAAACATTGAACTTATCACTCGACCACTTATTCAGCGGGAGGACTGAAAATTACAAATTATTGCATATCAGGCGGCAAGCCAGCCTCTTCCACTTATTCAGCGGGATGAGAATTACAAAGAGAGAACTGGTTAGTAGTACTATTACCTAACCTTACAATAATAGAAAAGATAGGAGGAGAGTAATGCAGATTTCTATAGTAAAGATATAAATTTCTGTTACAACCAAATCTGCAGGCTGGAAACACAGACCAACAGCCCAGATAAATGCCAAAATATTCATATCTCCCTCATTTTACATCCGATTTAGCTCAAACCAGTCCCAAACCCACCGTTCAACATATGCAATGCTAACCAATCAAAACAACACCCCAAAAAGACCCTTATTTATTTTGCACGCATCCCAATGCAAGGCAGAAAACCCACGCTTAGACCAGGAATTTCGATATTGCATAATTAATTCAAAACTCAAACAAACGTGCTAAAAACTTACAAACTTATTCGCCAATGCTGGGAAGGAAGATAGGATTGATACCCATAACTGTCAGACGCTCCAACAGAGAGATGTGAGCAAAAATATGCTTCAGCCACAGGCAAAACCAGCAAGTACAGAATCGTTGCAACACCAAGATGTCAATGGCAAAACTCTGAAAACGGTAGAGGAATACAAGGCACAACTAGGTACTGTATTTCAAGTACGAAACCGGGTAGCACTAGGGAGACGCACTCCGAAGCCTCAAGTTCTGTCGCCAATCCGGCAGCATAACATTACAGATTTTCAAGATAATGCAAATGGGAACCCAAGCCTCATATTTATAACTTCATTCATTAAATTCAAATGACATCCCTCCAAATTCCACGCTTGCATTTGAATTTCATTTCCACTTACATGTGGACCCAAGTGTAGCGCCCATTCTCCTAAGTCAAAACTCACGCCCAAGAAGGGGGAGGACCCACGTTGGACACTTAGGCACATAATGGCGATGTAAAGTGAAATAATATCCCTTTTAAAAATATTTCACATTCCATAAAACAACTGAATTTCGCTCAAACTTAAGATTAAACAGGTATTAATCCCAAATTTAATAAACCAGTAGCCAATAAATAGATTAATTAAATATTAACCTTAGGATAAGGAAATAATATTTAATTATGTTGCAAATGTCTCCCGCACTGATTATTATCACCACCAAGATGAAATTGAGCCCAGACGACCACAGACTGTTGCAGAATTCAGACCCCTGTCTACTGCCAAAAATAGAAATGTGCCACCCAGCCACTTACTAAAAATAGTAAGTCAAGAATTAATGCTCAGAAAAATATGATCATCGCGTCTAGAGGCAAAGCAAGGAGTGCTCAGTAGGACAGTGGCACCAGAATGGTCATCCCCTGACTTACTAAAAATAGTAAGTCCTCGTTTCATCGATGCTAGACCCTGATTACTCATTCCACCTAGCCTACGGGTCTCAGGAATAGCTTAATGGACCACTGAAAGAACATCAATGAGAAGGGGACATTACAGAACCTTGCTTTGATACAATGTAGATTTTATGGTGGTGCTCGTTAACCACAGGCAAACATCAGATCTGTTGCCTTCTGTTGACGTGTATTTTGTACACTATCAAACACAGAATAAAATACCTAAAGGTACCTTATCCTCTCTTGAGTAAAGCCTCCAAATGTTGAAGATGTCGCGAAAAGGATCAATCGGGATGACTTCAAGGTTCTTGTATGTAGGGTCTCTACATGTGGATAAGCTCTCTGTGGTATGATGTGATTTGCTGGAATCACAAGGGGACTTACATTCGATGATTGAACGTCTGATCTGCTTTGAATATTGCTGGAACACAGGCTCTTACTAGCTTAGATTTGAAAAAAGGAAAAAAGATGAGGGCGAGGAAAGGATCTAATCCTAACATTAAGAACGTAAGAGCAATGATTGATCTTTGATGAAATTCTAACTAAGTCTTGTTTTGACATCTCAGGACCATCTCCACAAGGCTAGTGCGATCTTCGAAGGAAAGCTTTATGATGTTCAAATCATCACTGCAGGCATAGACACCATCAAGCTGATGCATATCAATGAAGAAGCGACAATTGAAGTTAAGCTTAAGCTAAATGATTCCAGTTGACTACGCAAGGCAAGTCTGCAATCAACAAACTGCTAGTAGTATGGATATACGAATTTCACCATCAATCAAGAACATTTCTTCCACTCATCTAATAGCATGAAATCAAACACGAGAAGTATAAAGACCATGCAAATTGTCGAATCGACCCATAAATTTCACCATTTCTTCAATGAAGTTACAAGTCTTTTACAACAACATCTTGGCAACAATCTTTGCCTTCTCTCTCTACTCTACTCTAATTGCTTCCAACTATTCTCTAACTATTCTAACTATTTTCAACCCTCTAACTATTGCTAAATTGCCTTTACAAAATGAAATGCCAGGGCTTGTATAGTGCCTTCAATACAATTCGATGGCTTAGATCAATTCGAGATCAATGGCCAAGATTCAACAATGAAAACCCTAATTAGGGTTTGTTACAACCATTACATAACATTTAATGCTTGACCAATGATAAAATTGTATTGCTTGGACACATGTCCTCTCTAGAAAATTCCACCAATGGATAGCTAGGGTAGGTACATCGGAGTTTGTGCCACCTTCCATGAGTTAGGTACATTGAATCTGGAAATGCTGAGGTGGACCACACTGACTGGAGAAGTGATGACTAGGATGCCACCTCGTCTGACACTTGTAACTTGGTAGATATTCAACTTGATGCTGTTGAGAAGCTAGCTTTAATTAATTCATCTGGAACTATCTGCTTCTTCAACGAACCCTTGTTCTAACTTCTTGTGTCCTTGATGTGCAGGATGATTGATGTACCTCGCCTTGGAATACTGGATTGGAGAAGTCGCCCTTGATGACGTTAGTCCAAAGAAGGCCGTCCTTGTCGATGCTAGGCTGGATCGAAGAAGGTCGTCCTTGTCCTTGCTTGATCGTCCTTGATCTGGCTTGATTTTCCTCGAGGAGAGTCTTCCGACTTGTAGATCTTTCGAGCTTGGAGTCACCATCTTGATACCTACACAACATTTCACAATTAATAATATATCTTGAAATCTAAAAATTAAACTTTAAAAAAAAAAGATTCAAGATTTTAATTAGGAAACTTCATGATAAATCTTGAGTTATCATTTCCTAATTTAGGATTTTCAAAGTAAAATTTAAATCTTCAAAAATGGTGCCAAGGTGATTACGCCATACCTCCACTTGGGAATTAATTCTAAAAAAATGATGCAAAAATAGGAGAATTCGCTAGGCAAAATGTAGATCAAGACTCCCTTTAGCAAAATGCGCCCCCTTTAGCTTGGAAAAGAACTCCACCTTCCTCTTCAAAAATCTGGAAATTCGCCTTCAAATGTCTTCACAACATCTGGAATTTATCCTCCAATCTAGCAAGAAATACGCCTCTCCAATAGCCTTCAAGATGAATTTCGCCTTCCTTAGCCTCCACACTTGGTAGAAATTCGCTCCACACAAGCTAGATTTCGCACCTCCTTCCTTTCTTCTCCAAATCGCACTTGAAACAATGAGTGAATGATTTGAATAATGAAAAAAAACACACCCCAAATATATAGAGCGCTCACCATTTCATTTCCCATGGGCCGACTTGGTGAAATAGGCCTCAAAATAGATAAAATTAATAAAAAGAAAGAGGCCGACTTTGCAAAAAATAATAGATAATACCCCAAGCGCCCTCTTTTTTGATTTTAAATTAATAATAATTAATTTCAAATGCCTTTATAATTAAAAATTTCGATTTTAAGGCTCAAAATTAATTATTAAATGCCATGCGCCATCATTAAATGTCAATTTAATTTCAAAATATTTCAAGGTTTTATTGAATTTGGCATTTAATGCAATTTGAAGGATATTGGCGCCCAAGCATGGGAAAATAATAGATATCAACAAGATCGCTCTGGTCCCTTGGAGAGGGACAGTGGCGCCTATACCTTTTGGACCTCACACTTCTTGTTTTTTACGTCCAAGACCTCATTTTTGACGTCCAAGATGGCATTTTTACTTAGAATTTCGAGTTCAATTTATTCGATCTTTGAAATGAGTGCACTTTAAAGCATTTTCGCCCTGGGCCCTTGGTGAGGGACAGGAGCGATTTCATCTTTTGTCCTTGGTCTTTGTCCTTTAGGTCGCCAAATCAAATTTGGAGGTAAGCAATGACCTTCGTTCATCTCTTCTATGCATGTTCAACCCGCTTCTTCAAGGCAAAAATGTGCTTTCCCAAGATTTTCGCCCTGGTCCTTGAGTGAAGGACAGGAGCGCC
Source organism: Cryptomeria japonica (assembly GCF_030272615.1). NCBI lineage: Eukaryota > Viridiplantae > Streptophyta > Pinopsida > Cupressales > Cupressaceae > Cryptomeria > Cryptomeria japonica. Next base: position 828,885,142 of record NC_081411.1, read on the forward strand.
ATTTAGTTGTTTGTGCAAATTCTTGATCTCATCGTCCTTGAATTACCTTTAAGGCACAAAACATGCTTTCTCCATTTTATCTTAAGACGTGAAAATGAGAAATGGTATTTCAATCGTTAGGCTATTAGGCATGTTGAAGTCCCTTGGAGAGGGACAGGAGCGCCCTAGCCATTTTTCATCAACTTGATGGCCTTTGTTACTTCATTCCTCCGTGAAACCTTTTAAACATCATTTTGACCTTGCGTCTTGACTTGGATTCGTCCGAATTTGGAGAGGAAGGTTAGCTAATGTGTTTTTCGCCCTGGTCCCTAGGAGAGGGATAGGAGCGATTTTGCATTTATAAGCTCACTTGTGTTTTGCTAGCTTCGAAAATTATCTTCAACGGATCGATTGCGTCTTCCTTCACCCACCTCAAACGCAAAACTTGCCTTCCTTCTGCCAAAAACTTGTCTTGAGGGAAAATCGCTTTGGTCCCTTGGAGAGGGACAGGAGCGCCCTGGCCTTTATGAGCTCATTTATGCCTTGTTAACTTTCAAAACTATCTTCAATGGGTTGATTACGTCCTCCTTCATGCCTTTGATGTCTCAATTTGTCCAAACAAGGTCAGGAATGACTCCACTAAGCTTTTTCGCTCTGGACCCTTGGTGAGGGACATGAGCGATTCGCCTTGGACCCTTGGAGAGGGACAGGAGCGCTTTTCGCTTTGGATCCTCAGTGAAGGATAGGAGCGAAATTTGACTTTTTGAACTCTCCATCAGGATAATTTTTATGGAATATAACATTTAAGTATAAGAGAGATCTCTCTTATACTTTAAGTTATATTCCATATATACTTTCAGGATGTTTGAGAGTGGTTTCAGACCTCCAGGAGTTATATTGCAAAATCTAGTTTTTTGAGGTTTTTCAGTTTCCAGACTTAGTCAAATTTCAGGATCAGGACATTCCAGACTTAGCCAAATTTCAGGATCAGGACATCACTCAAGCTGGACTTGCTTATCCATGTGATCACCTGGGCGACATTCAAAATGCAAAGGCTAGCTAACAAAACCCTAAAAGACCAAAAAAAAACCAAAAAAAAAACCCTAAAAAGCAAAAAAGCAAGGGTCCCCATTTGCAATGGGGCGATGTGTGAAAACGTCACAACACCTTCCCAACCATAGACGATAAGCTCTTATCGTCACTCCCTAGCACACTACATGATCTTCAGGTTATTGAATTCATTGCTATTGATGCAATCATGACCTTGCATATATATGAGTCAATACCTCCTAATAGATCTCAAGTCGGCCATATACTTTTGGCGCCCAGGATAGGGTCAGATCTATATATTACAATTTACATATGAGTCTCCCTTAGTTGCAAGTTACATTTAACTTAATCACAAGTTACACACAAGTGGCTCGCCCAAATAGGGCCTGCCCCAAATTAGACTCATACAACTGAGATATCCAAATGCCAAGGCCGACAGGCCACTTGGCATTTTGTGCACTAGGTCGGTCCTAGAAGGGATCCGACCTAGCTACACAACAACAAGCGGAGATGTTGTAGAAGTTTGGATGACAAAAATGGAGAAGTATTTTGAGATCAAAAACTATTCTAAGATAATTAAAGTAGTACAGAGTGCCTATCAGTTGGTGGGAGAAGCATCCACATGGTAAATGAATAAGAAATTGGAACTGGTGTTAAGATCTTTAAGTTTAACATGAGACTAGTTTGTGGTCATATTTAGACAAAGGTGGTTACCTCAATTCTGCTTTGACCAAAAGCTAGCAGGTTTCCAAAATTTGCATCAAGGAGGCATTCTTGTAATAGAATGTTGGGAGAAGTTTACTTGTCTTTTGAAGTATGTGCCCCAATACTAGAAATATGAAAGGTTTATCAGGAAATTCATCATGGGATTGAGTGCCCCGATAAGTGGAGAAGTGGATGTCCATGGTCCAACCACTATGGATCAAGTGTTTGAGAAGGCTATTAAGAAAGAACAAAAACTAAAGTCAATCTCCACTTGTCATGATAAGAATCAGAAAAAGTACAATTGGTCATAGTCTTCTCTATCATTTAAGAAAAGAAATGACAAGCAGGAAACGAGAAGGAAAAATGACAAAGGATTCATAGATAACCATAATGAGTCCAAGAATGAAAAGAAAAATAACACATTCCAAGAGGAATGGTGATAATTCTGGTAAACCTTCTGAAAAGCGAGGACCTATTTTAGGATGATTCTCTTATGGAGGTGATTACTATGCAAACCAATGCTCGAATAAGAACCAAGGAGTTAAACATCGAGGTAATCCATTACCAACCCAACAAGCATCTTTCAAACAAAGGATTCATGTAGCTTTGGACTCAACCAGAGTGCCGGATTACTCCCATAGAGATGACAGGTACTTTATTTGGACTTCCCATTTCTTTTCTAATTGATTTTGATGCAAAAAATGTTTTATTGCACCAATGGTATTGATTAAATATCCAAGAAGAGCTAGATTTATGGCTAGACCTTGATTAGTTGAATATGCAACTAGACAAAAGCTCAAGTAGAGCAATTCTTGTTTGAAGCTAGAGTTGATCTCCCAAGTTTCTTAGCCGAAGTGAATATGTACGTAGTCCCTCTAGGTTCCTATGATGTTGTCCTAGGGATAAATTGGTTATGGAGGCATAGGGACAAGGTGGACTGTTTTGCAAAAACAGTAGTGTGTCTAAACGACATAGGAAACAAGGTCTTCCTTTAAGGCACTCAAAGAGAAGTCAAGGATAGACAGATTTTTGCCATGCAACTTAAGAGGCCCAAGTAGAAAGGGTGTCAACTCTTTGTGGTTAAAATGGAAAACTAGAACTCAAAGAGCATACTATTCTAGATAATTTGATTTTTTGTGAATCACAGAAGTTCCATGGGGTTGCAGATCTTGATGATCAAATAAAAACCTTTGTAGAGAACCATCCCTTCAAGATTTTCAAGATGTCTTTCCAGATTAACTTAATGGGTTGCCCTTAAAAAGAGCTTTCCATTTCTCCATCGACATAATTCATGGTTTTGAATCAATATCGAAAGCACCATACCATATGACCACTACGGAGTTGATGGAACTGAAGGCTCAATTGCAAGACTATTGGTGAAAGGGTTAACTAGATCTAGTGTTTCACCTTGGGGAGTACTGGTAATCTTTGTTAAAATCGACAGTGCCTTGCATATATGCATAGATTATTGTATTCTTGACAAGGCAATGATAAAGAATAAGTATCCTTTACCATGCATTGATGATCTTTTTGATCAGATGTGTGACACAATAGTGTTCTCAAAGATCAATTTGTGATCTGGTTATCATTAATTAAGACTAAAAGACGAAGACATTTATAAAACAACTTTCAGAACAAGGTATGGACACTATGAATTCATAGTCTTGCCTTTTGGACTTACGAATGCCCCAACAACATTCATGAATTTGATGAATAGTGTCTTCAGCAATTGCTTGGATAGATTTGTTCTAGAGTTTTTAGATGACATTCTTATATACTCTAAGAATGAAGAAGAGCACTACCAGTATCTTCATTTTGTTCTCCAACGTTTGAGGGAACACAAACTCTATAGGAAGCTTTCTAAATCTACTTTCTTTCAAAAAGAAGTACAATATCTGAGTCATATAATCTCAGCAAAAGGAATTGCAGTAGATCTGTCAAAAATCTAACCCATTCTTGAATCGCCAATGCTGAAAAATGTACATCAAGTGCCCAGTTTTATGGGATTAGCAGTTTATTATAGAAAGTTTGTGTCAAAATTTTCTAAGATCACCAACCGGATCACTTCTCTTCAAAGAAAAGGGATGCACTTTGAATGGTTGCTAGGAGGCATTTGATTAGCTTAAAGAGAAGTTGACTATGACTCCAATATTGAAGGTTCTTGATCCAAAAGGTCAGTCTGTTGTAGTCACCAATGCCTCAAGAGAAGGTTTAGGTGGTGTGCTTATGCAACAAGGGCAAGTGATAGCCTCTGAGTCAAGAAAGCTAAAGTCATATGAGCAGAATTATGTCCCTCATGACATAGAATTAGCAGCAATAGTTCATGCTCTTGAAATGTGCTGACACTACTTGTTGGGGAATCCTTTTGAACTTGAGTCAGACCATCAAGGTCTCAAGTACATATTCTCCCAACCACATCTCAATTCTTGGCAAAGAAGATGGTTGGAATTGATATCCGACAATGACTTTGAAATAAATTTTATCAAAGGCAAAGAAAACCAAGTGGTAGATGTCTTGAGTTGGTAGAGACATATTTCCTCAGTAGTCTCCATTCATTTATATTTCAAGGACTAAGTTTTCCAAAAGTTAGTGGGAGACGAATATTATGAACAAGTTAAGTAGGCTCTCTCGGTCAATCCCCAAGATTCGTGATAGGTTGGGTTCTATTTTGAATCAAATGGAATTTCAAGGTATAGAGGAAGGATGTATGTTCCAAACACTGCAGAGTTAAGAAACCTTGTGTGGAAAGAGGTTCATTTTGCACCATGCTCAAGACACCCAGGAGTGACAATACTCCTAGCAAATGTGAAATCACTTTATTTTTGGAAAGGGATGAAGAGTAATGTTGCGAGATTTGTGGTAGGATGTCTAGAATGCAAAAGAGTAAAGGTTGAACATCAACATCCAAAAGGACTTTTGTACTCATGATATTCTAGAGTGGAAATGGCAAGTCACTAGTATGGACTTTGTGCAAGGTCTCCCTATGTCTCAAAATAGACATAATGCTATCTTAGTAGTGGTGGCAAACTCACCATTTTATATCTAGAAATTTAGCGGATGGAGCACTGATAATAGCTCACAAGTTTGTCGAAGAAGTTTCTAGATTGCGGTGAATTACTAAGAAGATTATCTTCGATAGAGATGAACACATGACATTGAGGTTTTCACAAACCTTGTTTTCAGCACATGGAACTCAGCTTAATATAAGCTCAGCCTATCACCCTGAGATAGATGGTCAGACAAAAAGGGTGAACCAAGTTCTTGTAGAATTTTCTTATAGGGATTAGTTTGTTGAATTCCCATGTAGGACTCCCATTCTCTTTGCAAATAGAATATCTTGAAACATTTAATGTTTGACAATAATGCCTTTTTAAAATAAATATAGCTATTTAATTTTTAAATATACTTGAGTAATAATAATATAAACCTTGATGATGAACATTTAAACAAGCATGCCGACCATGACATAATGATATCGCCTCTCGTCCATTGCTAGTGACTAAGCCATTGGACAAGTATAGTTTTGACATAGACTTATGACAAGACCACACAAGTCAAGTCACAAGGTAACTCTTTGACAACACTAGAAAACTTAAACAACATACCCAGATTTTTGACGCAACACCTACGTGTGTGTGTTTGACTTAAGATGGAAATCACTCATTTTTTCAAAATGTCTATACACCTCTCTCTAATGATGCTCTCCCTCTTCACCCAGGAGGGAAAAATTGTTCCTGCATTCAACTTAGAAAGTAATCACAATGTTTAGTATGTTAATAGCCATGATATCATAATCATTAATCAAAAGTAAATAATCATCACAATTTTCTAATCTTTTAATGAAATCATTCATATTGCATTATGCTTTTATCTAGACATCAGTTTGAAGTGAAATCATATTCATGCATAATTAAACACATATTTAACGTAAAAGTTAAAAGTAACTGCAAATCAAAATTTGGGGTGTGACATCTTGATTGAACTAAGGCTATAACAAGGAACTTCAAACACCAAGGAGGCATGAAAATTTTATTAAAGGGGAAAATTCATGATATTTTATATGAAAGACCGTATAAATATTGGGGAAGGCACAATAATTATTTCTCGGTTCAATCATCAATAGAAAGTAATTGACAAATAATAAATTTAGACCTCAAGAGTGGCAAGATAATGCATCAATAATCAATAGCAAGACAATTTGAAACCAGAAAATACTTCAAAGAAAGAGTATCCTTGATTTTCTTGGAAAAATTATGGCTTGTGCAGGCAAGAGCAAGACCCTCAATATTCTCTAAGATGTTACTTTCTATATTCGGTTCAAATTTTTCTATGTTTCCCAATAGGACAACCTACAAATGTCTTGACTAGGAACAAGCCAATACAACAATTTAATTTGTCATAATACAGTAATCAGCATGTATGTCTATATTTAACCAGCCAATATGGCTGTGAAAGATGGAATTCAAGTTCCATTTATTCCTTTCCAAAAATTGTAAACAACATTTACTTCTTGGTCAAAAACCCTGTCAATAGTAAAACAAGATCACAGATAATTTACCATCAAGATTCAAAACTAAGCCAAAATCTATATCTGTAGTAGGTTAACGGTCAAAGAGCAAGCTTTGTATTCATTTTAGCTAGCAATGATCAACAGCTCAATATGAAAATACAGGTTGATTGTGGCAGTTTTAAATGTCACCCTCAGCTATGCCAATAAAGCAGCACAACTACAAATTAGTTCCTAATTTCCTATTTTGACTGCTTTTCTTGTGTTTCAACAAAGATAAGTTCACTTGAATGAGCATTTAATAGGTTTCGTTTATTGAAATTTATATGCATTAATTTATTAAATGTGGTTTATCTGCTCTCAGTGGCATACATCAACCTATTTAAATGAGTTTTAATGCACTAATCAGAATGTATGACTATATTTAACCAACCAATATTGCTGTCAAAGATGGAATTCAACTATTTAGATAACTTGTCATACATGAATCAGCATGTATGACTATATTTAACCAGCCAATATGGCTGTCAAAGATGGCATTAAAGTTGTTTTTAGTCCTTTCCAAAAATTGTAAACAACATTTAATTCTTTATCAAAAACCCTGTCAATAGTTAAATAAGATCACAGGTAACTTACCTTAAAAAATGAGTCAAAAAATATATCTGTATTGTAGGTTAAGGGTCAAAGAGCAAGCTTTCTATTCATTTTAGCGAGCAATGATCAACAGCTCAATATAAAGGTACAGGTTGATTGTGGCAGTTTTAAATTATTATCATTTGCAGGGCAATTAAATACATTCCTTTGCATTATGTGAAATATTTATACAAGGAAGAATAGAAAACCTGTGTAACAAACACAACTCACGGGAAACAAATATAAAACCAACTAGAAACAAATATCCTAAAAACAATAACAAATTATAATAACTAAACAATCTATCTAAACAAACTATCTACGTGGAAATGATGAAATATCCAACATTCCCCTCTTATTACATCATTTCTTTAAAGTACTAATGAAAGAACCCTGAAAAATTTCAAACTTCACACGTGCAATGTTGAATTTTAGACTTTCAGATATAACCTATACTCAGAAAACTGAAGTTATTTACTAAATCAATATATTTGCTGTTTAGTTTAATTACTTTCAGACTTAGACATAAACATAAATTGAACAAAATGAACACAACACACAAATACCTGGGAAAACCTCATAGGAGGAAAAATCCAGCCAATAGATCTTTAGATCTGACTATGAATTATATCTAATTGTAACAGTACATTACTTAGCTGGTAGCTTTGATGTGAAACACCAATTTGTCTAAGCCTTTCACACAACAATACACCTCTTGAATCTGTTTTGCATATAACAGCAAGATGACCTTCAGATGAGCAGATCTGGAAATTGTCTTTGGCTTCACATATGTCTTGCAATTCGCATCTTCTATTGAAGTTCACCCTTGTATTAACAATCGCCTCAATGCACACTTCCTTCACTTCGCATTTAGAATTCTTTCTTTCTGATTTTCGCACTTGCAAAATGATTATTAATGTCATTGTGTTAATGAGGTCAAGTAGTTGTTTATTTATTGAGGCAAGAGGACCTATTTGAGGTCGGCTTGGTGCTGATCCCTTTTTATTTGTTTTATTACTTTATAGGGTCGGCCCTATTAGAGGGAACACATTTCCCTTTAGTGTGGCATGTGAGAAGGGCCCAACCCTTGGCGGATTCCAATGTTGCCTTAAGGCAATTGGAATCCACATTCTACCTATTTACAATCAACACTCCCTCTTAACTAGGGAGAAAGATAATCTTACAACCCGGTTACAAGATTAGATCCCAACCCTAAGTAATACATACAATGTTTAAATTGTAATTTGAACTTAGCTGTCAACTGCAAATACTCCTTAGAGAGGATCACAACAAGTAGCCACAAATAGTAGCCCATAGTATCCATCTTGTACTGCCTGTGGAGGGTGAATCCAAAACTTTAACATGCACACTTGCAAGTCATGAATACATACACAATTATTCATGCACATCATGGAGTCTTTCCATGCCATCCATCACGCATGTCCATCATTCATTGCCTTTACCTCAGTCTTCTCCCAAAGAAGAATGTAACATCATAATCTTCCATCTTGCACCCAAGCATAGAGTGGAGTTACATAACCATTGTCCTCCATCTTGCACACAAGCATAGAATGAAAACATAGTCCTCCATCTTGCACACAAGCATAGAATGGAATCTAATAAACATAATCCTCCATCTTGCACACAAGCAAAGAATGGAATAAACATAATCAGAATATTGTAGTCTTCCATCTTGCACGCAAGCATAGAATGGAACTACATAACATAGTCTTCCAGCTCGCACACAAGTATAGACTGGATCCACCTTACATTGCCCGCAGAGGGTGGAGACGATCTTTTCTACCATTTTACATTGCCCGCAGAGGATGGTAACAATTACTCTTTTCCCTGAGAAGATTACACTACCACCTTACATTGCTCGTAGAGGGTGGTTGATACAACACAATGTATCACTGAGGTTGAGACTCCCTCTCAACCAAGGCGGTGTTCTCCACAGCTCCAAGTCTATCTTTTGAAGTACTCAAGCTTCAAGAGACTTGGTGAGAACATCTGCAACACAGGATTGTCCTGCCATAAAACACTGAATTGTCAGGTATCTCTATACAACCCTGATAATAAATCAAAACAACATAACAAGAATTTTGAGAAACCACACTGTTTCTCTTGATGCAACACTTGCAACAATGTATTTAGCTTCAACAATACTCAATGCAACTAAGGACTGTTCCTGTAGGTCCAAGAGATCGCAGCGGGTGAATGTTTGAAGTGTTTTCCTTGTCCGTAACACTTCTTGACCAATTTGAACCTAAGTAGTCTTCTAATGATGGGAGCTTCAGCCCATAATCAATTGTGTCTTGCAAATATATCAAAATATGCTTGGCTGCAACAATATGCTTAGCTTTGATTAGCTGAAGCACTCACCAATCAACCTGCCTCTATTCAGATGAATCTGCAAGATCATAGTTGGCTGCAGACATACTCAACTTCTTCAAGTTAGTTTCCATATAAGTTTACAATCCATAATTCTAACATAACAATAGAAAACTTGACTTAGAATAATTTCATTAGATCCTTGCCACACTTCTAACCTAGAAGTAATGCATTTCAGATTTAGATCTTCCATCTCAATTCTGAGCTAATTCTTTCTTATATTAAATCATGAGACTATCTTTATCAGTCAGAGTTAGATCATCCACATAAGGAATCAAAATTAGCATTTCAAATACTTTAAGGAACAAGTTAGAATCTTTACAAAACCCTAGGCTTATCAAGTACTCTTTCATACCAAGAGTTTTATTGAAGATCATAGGGCTCCCTCTTAATCCTCAATATCAGACTGATAGCCAAGCATCATAGTATCATAAGTATTCATAAACAAGGATGAGAAATGCCAACTTCACCTTTTATGAATTGGACCCATGGCGCAATTATGATCATGACATATCTTCAACCTTCTTCTAATTGAGTGTGAAGATCCTTATGCCTTATTTCAAAGCTCCCTTTGAAGCCATATCAATCCAAGCTTATGGATTTCTGATGTCAGTATGGCCTTGGCCCTCGATATACATCACCTACTATATGAGGTTACGTAAAAATGACCTTGGGTGAGGATCACAACATTCATGATAAGTTAGATGCATCCCTTTAACAATATAACCAATGATACATAGAATGTTGAGACAATACTTATGTGACACAAATTTAAAAAAAAGCCAGCCAGTAACATACAACCTGAAACTTGTACATCACCATATAGGTTATAACAAAAATCTAATTTTTTTTTTCATGAAGGATGTACAAAGAAACTCATAAGGGTTAAGCTATGTTCATTTTCTGCCTCACCAGGGTTTCCACAGATTTGAGAGTACATGCATTCAACCATTAGTATGACCTAATAGAGTCTACAATTAGCTCACAAAAGTACGATAGTTATCAACTAGAACAATTCTAAGTTAGCAAATGAGGATATAGTGTAGATCATTAATTTCCATAATACTTCATACTTCATGATAACAAATACTCAACTGAAAATGTCAGTTTTATGTAACTAATATAGAATCATTCAATTGATAATCAAAACTCAATCAGATCATAGATGAGGAAGTACTAATACCTTTTAATAATGAAGTACCACATGATGGTGACATAGAATGTTTACAAGGAAAGTGAAGTATACTTACCAATGAAGATACTAACCAAGCAATGATAGTGAGAGCTTGATAGAGAACTATACTTCCATGAATCAATAGCAATTAGAAAGATGCAGTATATAATCAAAATAATTCTGATAAAGGATATAAAGGTATTTTAGATCAAACCTCTAGTCATCCAACAACAAATACATCGAAGGAATTAATCTTCGGATCAAGCATAAAACAACAGTCTAATATTATTTTCAGATTTGCCCTTTTCAGCACTCCATACTCCAACAATTGCTGGTGATATATATATATGTGTGTGTGTGTGTGTGTGTGTGAGTAATGTCCCCTAATGGGACCCTCTTAAATTAAGATCTGTGCATAGTGATTACAATATGGGAACATTATTGTCAACTAAGCTTGGTCTGGACCCTGCACAACAGATTAGTCAACATTTCCATTATGCCTTGATAGACTATATACATATCATAGTTATATGAAGGATTAGAAAAACCATTTCTCTCCCTACACCAGTTCCCATTATGGAGCTCAAGGAGAATCACCCAAGGTGCCTCGAGACTATCCCTCTCCAACAAACCCAAGAGCACCAAGGACCCATCAACTTGGCCTCTTGGCCCACACTTGGGGTTGGCGTACCTGCTGGAGCCTAGTACTCTTGCTTCCTTGTATTCTCGCTCCATAATTGGATGGTGAGATTGAAAGGTATTACAAACTCCATCACATAATTTACTTAATCGTCAAATGAACAGTTAGAAAAGCATTATTAAACTGTCATACATTTTACTATTAAATTCTGCATAAGAACATTATCAGGCTTCATATATTAAGCATACATATTCAACTCATCCCCATGCATACCACAAAGAACAAAGATGTTACTGCCTGTAACTTAATAATGGTTGTGATCTGATCCAATCCATGGTGATGTCACTGGATGCTTTTGATTCCTTTCCTTTATCTCTCAATGTGAGGGAGAGGACAGACCTCTTCATCATGTATGCCCTTTCCACAATTAGCACCCTTTGAGAGAGTGCAACTCTTCATTATATCTGCCCTTTGAAAGGGACACAACCTTTCATGATCAGATCTGCAATTCTTATTTAGATCAGATCTTAAACACTACATAAATATGCAACCCAAATGAAATGATAAGCCCTTAACAACAACCTTAATTAACCAAGAACCCTCTTATGATATTCGGTTTAACAAGTACTAAATAAAGATTCTTTAAAAAGTAGTAAATATAAGGATCTCTCAATAAGACGACTTTGATGACAATGAAAACATTAAATGTTAAATGAACGAATCTTTTATTTTAAATTATCGAGAGAATACACCTGAATGTGTCAGACTCACTATCAACCCGACGAAGACTTCCACACGAATTGCAAATACTACCACACAGGTTTCTCCATTGGTCGAAGGTGAATCATATCCTAATTGTTGCAACTGCGCCCTCATTTGCATTAGGTTTGCTGATCAATGAAACTTGTTTCCAGCCCAAGGAAGATGTTCACAGTTTGAAGACCTAATTCATTGATCAACACACCATAACCTAATTCTTTCTTTTGGTTTCATTGTTGCTTCAGATTTGATTTCTATTTGGACCTGTCACCAAAGAAGAAAGGAACAAGAGACTGAAATTACATGATTAAATCTGATCACTGGTTAGTATGAACCTGACTTTGATACCATGTTGAATTTTAGACTTTCAGATTCAACCTATACTCAGAAAACTGAAGTTAATTACTAAATCAATATATTTGCTGTTTAGTTTAATTACTTTCAGACTTGGACATAAACAAAAATTGAACAAAATGAACACAACACACAAATACCCTGGGAAAACCTCCTAGGAGGAAAAACCTAGCCAACAGATCTTCAGATCTGACTATGAATTATATCTAATTGTAACAGTACATTACTTAGCTGGTAGCTTTGATGTGACACACCAATTTGTCGAAGCCTTTCACACAACAATACACCTCTTGAATCTGTTTTGCATATAACAACAAGATGACCTTCAGATGAGCAGATCTGGAAATTGTCTGTGGCTTCACATATGTCTTGCAATTCGCATCTTCTATTGAAGTTCACCCTTGTATTAACAATCGCCTCAATGCACACTTCCTTCACTTCGCATTTAGAATTCTTTCTTTCTGATTTTCACACTTGCAGAATGATTATCGCATGTAATGTCATTGTGTTAATGAGGTCAAGTAGTTGTTTATTTATATGAGGCAAGAGGACCTATTTGAGGTCGGCTTGGTGCTGATCCCTTTTTATTTGTTTTATTACTTTATAGGGTCAGCCCTATTAGAGGGAACACGTTTCCCTTTTGAGTGGCATGTCTTTTAGTTATAGGGTCGACCCTATTAGAGGGAACACGTTTCCCTTTAGTGTGGTGTGTGAGAAGGGAGAGAAGGGCCCAGCCCTTGGCGGATTCCAATGTTGCCTTAAGGCAATTGGAATCTGCATTCTACCTAGTTACAATCAACATGCAAGAGGCTTGGTGAAGATATTGGCATGTTATTCCTGTGTTGAACAAAATTGGAGTTGAATGTTGTTTTGCTGAACATGTTCTCATATGAATTGACAGTCAACTTCAATATGCTTGGTTCGTTAATAAAACATTGGATTACGAACAAGCTTGAGAACACTCTGATTGTCACAATAGAGGACAGTAGGCTGATTTTGAGGTATCCCCAATCCTTCTAATATGCGACGCAACCAAATTGCTTCACAAACTGCTGCACAATACTCTGCTTCTGTTGAAGAACAAGTAGTTGTGGGTTGCTTCTTACTTCCCCATGAAATAGGACTTGATCCTAGAAAGAAAACAAATCCAAATGTGGATTTCCTATCATCAACTAACCTGCATAGTTTGCATCTGCATATCTTGTCAAGAAGAATTGATCACTAATTTTATATTCCAAATCATGATCCATTGTACCATGTATATACCTTAAGACCCTTTTTTGCTGCAGTCCAATGGGACATTTTTGGTTCTTGCATGAATCTTGATAGATAATTAACAACAAAAATAAAGTTTGATCTAGTATAAGTCAGGTAAATCAAACATCCAATCATCTGATGATAGAGAGTTGCATTCACTTGAGAAGATGTATCAAATGTAGATAACTGCAAACCTGATTGCATAGGTGTAGACATGGGCTTGGAATCCACCATTCTAAACTTCTCAAGTAGTGTCTTGGCATATTTTCTCTATGATACAAAGATACGGTGATTTGTTTGCCATACCTTTAAGCCTAGACAATAGTTGAATAGCCCGAGATCCGTCATATCAAAAGCCTTCTTGAGATCATTCTTGGTTGTTTCAACCATTTCTTCTGAGCTGCCTGTGATAACCAAGTCATCAACATATACATTAATGATCACAATATCCCCCCCTTGATCTTTGATGTAGAGATTAGGATCATATGGATGCCTAGTGAAACCATGTTTTAGCAAATGCTCATGAATTTTGATATACCAAGCTCTTGAAGCCTATTTGAGACCATATAGGGACTTAACAAGTTTGCATACCTTTTCTTCTTTTCTATGTGCAACATACCCCTCTGGTTGGGTCATATAGACCTCTCCCTTAAGGTCCCCATTAAGAAATGCACTTTTACATCCATTTGGTATAGTTTCCATCCATATTGTGTAGCTAAAGCAAGCATCATTCTAATGGTTTTTATCTTTGCAATGGGAGTAAATGTTTCCTCATAGTCTACCCCTTCTTTTTGGGCATAACCCTTGGCTACAATTCTAGCCTTATGTTTATCTATACTACCATCTACTTTATAGTTAGTTTTAAAAATCCATTTACAACCAATTACTTTCTTACAAGGTGGTAGATCAACAAGCTCCCAAGTGTTGTTTTTCATCAGAGATTGATACTCTGCATCCATAGCCTCTTTCCAAGGCTTTGATTCTAGTGCATCCTGAACATTTTTACCATCCAGGTTGAACATAGGAGCACTATCTGTAGCAGGTGATGAAGTGGGAGGAGAACTTGACTCACTTTTCTCATCAAAAATTACATCCCTACTAATGTAAATCTTCTTTGTGTTGGGATCCATGAGGTGATATGCCTTGGATTCATTACTATATCCAAGAATGCATTGCATTGAATTTTCATCAAGCTTCTTCCTTTTTTGTTTAGGAATATGCATATAGGCAGTGCATCCAAAAACACGAAGATGTGATATAGAAGGCTTTACCCCTATCCATGATTTTGGAGTAATGCCATCAAGGGCTTTGGTTGGTGCACAATTCAAAAGATAAACTACTGCGTGAACAACTTTAGCCCAATATGCATGCTCTAGTTGAGAATCTTTCAACATGCTTCAGACCATCTCCATGATGATGCGATTTCTCCGTTCTGCAACACCATTTTGTTGAGGTGTGTATGCTACAGTTAGTTGACATCAGATCCCATTTTCCTTTAGATATGTGGAGAATTCTGTGTTGGTGTATTCCCCCCTCGATTTGAGTGGAGGGCACGAATACATTGATTCGTATCTTTTGTTAGCCGCATTATTGTATACGGGAATACGAATAGTTAATTAAGTCGTAATTGGGTTTGTTAGTTGGCACCCGAGGGGTGGTAGTTGCGATGCGACGGTTGGCGCTCGCACCCCCTCGGTGTCTTTATATACTCTTCATTGTAACTTGTAAAGGAGACGAATTAGGAATGGAATAACATATCTAATACTTGTCTAATATCTATGGCATTGTTCTGCATTACGTACTTCATGCTTTAAGTATTCACCCGAGAGGGCAAACATTTGGCGCCGTTGCCTAGACGTACTCGGGAATGGAAGACACGGATGGCGCACAGACACAATGGGCCTACCAGTTGGTGAAATAAACCCAGAGGCGGACGACACGCAAACGGAACTTTACACAGGAGAAGACACGACAACGAGAGAATTTTTAATTCTACTCCAGGTAGCCATCCAGACCTACGTCCGACGAGAGGTGGCGGAGGCGGAAATCCCACCAAGTGCCGTGTGGACAGCTTTGGAGGTTAGCCCGGCAGTAAACTGGTTGATGAACCACCTCCCTCGGTTGCTTGCACAAGCATCACTGGCACAACAGGCTCACCTAGAGGAGATTGCCCAGGAAGAGTGACGCCAACAGATCCTTCGCAACTACGAAGAAAACAGCTAACGGGAAACGGAACGGGATGGCGCCAGGCCAGGAGGGAATTGAAAGTTGAACTTTCTATTTTTCAAATAAAAGTGTCATTGACACGAGTTGTACTTGAGCAGATGAATTAATAAAGACATGTTTTGATTTATGAATTGTGAGTTATGGAAATGTGCAACAATTAATGCCAAACCTATTGAATAAAGATAGAAATAAAAAAGCGGAAACAGACGAGTGGGAGGTTGCGCAGAGGGCCTTGATTCTGGAGCAGCAAGTAGAACGTAGACGGAGGCTGAGGCAACTTCTCGAAGGACGACTTGCCGAAGGGGGGCTCGAGGGGAACCAAGGAGGTGTCACAGAGGGTGCAGAGGCCGACGGAAATTTCTATGCGTTGCCAGATCATCGTAGGACGCAGAGCCACGAAGAGTTTCTGGAAGAAACAAGGTTACGGCGAAATCTAGTCGAGGAGACCCGGGATCAGTTTAGAAACTTATCCCTTACACCACAGATTGAAGATCACCAACGGGAACTAGGAGTAGGCGCGTGTGAGAGCGAAGGGGAGGGCAACCGTACGGGTGTAGGTGCCACACATGACAGGTAAAACACCGTACCTCCAGTCGCCCACGTAGGACACACCACCAATGCCACCGGAGGAAGCAGCACAGGGCCATAGACACAGACACAACCGCCCCCAGGAAGACGACCTGGGATGGCGAGTAAACAAAAATTACCAAAGTTCACAGGGGACGGCAAGGAAGACCCCTTATAGCACTGCTGTACATGTGAAACCATTTGGTCTGCCAACGGAGTGACAGACCAGAATGACTGGGTACAGCAGTTCCCAGCCACGTTACGTGGAGTTGCCATAGATTGGTACTCCGATGTAGATAAGCAAAAAGTGGCCACGTGGGCCAACCTACAGAAGGAATTCACGGAGGAGTTTCGGTTGCTCCGTGATGACAACGAAATTGTAACAGAGGTATACAGTACCAAACAAGGTACCAAGGAGACAGTACAGGCATACAGTCGAAGATTGAAGGAATTGTTGGGTAAAATGGAAAGCCAACCGGCTGAGGGCTTGAAAAAACGATGGTTCGTGGAAGGATTGAAATCCTCCCTACGGAAAAAAATGAAAATTGTACCCCCAATGTCATATGACGACGCCTATAATAGGGCGATGGACCTGGAGAGCGAATACAAAACATCAAGGAAGAAGAAAAGTAATAAATATTCATTTGACGATGATGAAGATTCTGACGGGGAAAGCAGTAGTGGTGGCGAATCGAGTAAAAACGTGCACGCTCTCTAAAAGGACATGGAACGAATGCTGAAAGAATTCAAAGCCATGAAAGGGAGTACAAGTAAAACGAAAGAAAATGACGTGTGGTGTACCGATTGTAGGAGTGACGGACAGACCAAGGGGTCATGTCCCAAGAAGGCTTTCTGCGACATTTGCTAGATTGCGGGACATTTGACAAAGGAATGTCCCTACAATATGAAAACCAGGAACCAACAAGTTCTCTTCACGCAAGAGCAGCCGGCCGCCGGAACTTCGCAAACCGCCAACAATAATGCATCACCTGGCGGATATTGGAACAATCGGCGAGGGGGGAGGACCAATAATAATAATAGGAGCCAAATCCAATATGATGCAAAGGGACGGCCAATGATCCAGTGCTGAGCCAGCAATCAATGGGGCCACTTTGCTAGAGAATGCACCTCAGAAGAAACTCCACAAAAATTATGCAAATGGTGTGGGCCTGGAGACCACGATGATGGAACGTGCCCAAAGTCTGGAGTGAACCTGCTCAACATCGACAGGACGGAGGAACGGGTACTGGCAATCACATGGTCGCAGGCAAAGAAGGCCACATACCCGGACCCTCGCACGGAGAAGCAGCGGGCGTTGGAGGCCAAGGCAGAAGTGGCGAAGGAAATGTTGGCACAAAGGAGCACCCAGGAAGCGGTAAGTTCTTCTCGATCTGAGGCGGAGGAAAATATCCTGAAGCAAATGCTGCAGATTGAAGTGCCGGTGAAAATGAAGGACCTCCTGGAAACGATGCCGCAATTACGTACGACACTCCTACGTACGGTCCAAGTAACCCCGCACAGTCAGGCAACTCGGAATACGGATGGTTCTGGTAGAACACCTACAGACCCATTGGTCCTGACACTATACAGTGGCTGGCACCCGGCGGTGGTAGAAATGGGAACACTGGGCACCATTTTGACTGACACTATTGTCGACGGCGGGTCCGGAGTGAATGTGCTTCTGGAAGAAACCTGGAAACAGCTTGGCAAACCAACACTATGGCCGTCAACCTTCAACTTACTAGGAGCGGATCAACATGGTATCAAACCCCTTGGAACGCTCATGGCGCAACAAGTGACCATCGGGACACAACCATTTGTCCTCAACTTCGTGGTGATTCCGCTAGCCAAGAAAGGATACGACGCCATTCTGGGCAGAGGGTGGTTGGTGGCAGCCAGAGTGAATCACAACTGGAAGCGTAACACGTTGTCAATGGAGAAAGCAGAGAGAAAATTTATTATCGACCTGAAAACACAACTTGTGAGCGAAGAACTTGTGCAGAGTCGGAATCAGACGGCGAAGGCGGAGTTGACGGAGGAAAGTACGGAAGGGAATTGAACGAGGAAGGCGTTCTCGGAATCCAAGGATGTTCTGAGGACGAGACTGATTCCCTTAATGGGCTTTTCCATTGGCAAATGGAGGACTACGAGTTGCTGTATGGGTGTAACATGTTGTAGGTAGACGAGGATCGGGACGAGAACGAATTTCCGCCAGCGTATGGGGAATACACCAAAGGGGATGCCTCGGTCAACAAAGTACCAGCACAGGTTTGACATGACAAAACCAATCCGGTACGAAGAATCCGTAAAACCTACAAACCTTGGCACGGAAGCAGAGCCAAGAAACATCCTGCTTGGCAACGATTGGAACCCAGTCCCGAAAGCCGCCGCGTTTAAAATATTCATGGAATACAAGGATGTATTCGCTTGGATGTATAAGGACCTCAAAGGGGTGCCGCCAGAACTGTGCGTACACAAAATTTCACTCGTACCTGGGGCCGTACCTGTACGGAAGAGGCCATACAGAATGAATAAAAACTATGCGGCAAGAGTGAATGGTGAAATTGAACTTATGCTCGAAGTCGGGATTATTTTTAAAGTACAGACGAGCGAGTGGGTATCGCCCATAGTGATATCCCTTAAAAAGGAGGCAAACCAGATACGAATCTGCGTGGATTTCAGATGCCTTAATGCGGTCACCATAAAAGACCCGTTTCCAATACCATTTACGGATAGCATCTTGGAAGAAGTGGCCGGTCATGAAATTTATTCATTCATGGATGGATTTTCTGGGTATAACTAGATATCCATCGCCGAAGAAGACAAATTAAAAACCACCTTCATAGTGGAGGATGGCATGTATGCATATAATTGAATGCCGTTCGGATTATGCAACGCACCAACGACCTTTCAACGGATAATCCTTCACATATTTGAAAAGATGTCAGTAGGGAACTATAGGGTGTTCTTGGACGACTAGTCCATCTACAGTAACCAAGATACACATTTGGCCGCACTGGGCGAATGCATGGAGAGATGCAGGCGAGCTCGCCTAGCACTCAACCCCCAAAAATGCAGATTCATGGTGCCTCAAGGGAAGCTGTTAGGACACATAGTAAGGCTGGACTCAAGACTGACCCAGACAAGATTCGGGTGATAGTGGAAATGGAGGCACCCACAGATGTCACGGGAGTCAAATCCTTCCTAGGACACATAGGGTATTACAGGGGATTTATCAAAAATTTTGCTCGAGTATCCTGCCCTTTGGACAAGCTGACAAGGAACGGTGAACGGTATATATGGGGGACGACTCAGGAGGAGGCCTTCCAAGAATTGAAGTCACGGTTGGTGGGTGCGCCAATCCTAACATATCCTGACTGGGACAAAGAGTTCCACGTACACGTCGACGCATCCAACTTTACCATAGGGGCCACACTAGCGCAGGTTGGCGACCATGAGCTAGATCACCCGGTCTACATTGCAAGCAGACTCCTGTCGAAGGCAAAGAAAAATTATAGCACCACAGAAAGGGAAGCCCTCGGGATGGTGTACTCCGTCCAGAAATTTCGACATTACTTGCTCGCCACCCCGTTCACATTTTATGTGGACCACCAGGCTTTAATGTATCTGGTAAACAAGCCAATTATCCAAGGACGAATCAGCCGATGGCTGCTATTGCTGCAGGAATTTACATTCAACATTATAGTAAGACCTGGGAAGAGCCATGTGATAGCTGACCAGCTGTCGAGAATCCAGTCAGGAGAACCAGCCGAAGGAGTGAACGAAGAATTTCCAGACGCTCACTTATTTCGCATCGCGGTTCTCCCCGCCTGGTACGCAAGCGTGGGGGAATATTTGTCGACATCACGATTCCCGAGAGAGATGCCACCAGGAGAAAGAAGGAAATTAGTATTGAGGAGCAGGACATTCCAACTCATTAATGGCCTATTGTATAAAATGGGACTCGATCAAATCCTACGGCGATGCGTCCTAGAAGAGGAAATTCCGGGCGTCTTAAGGGAAGCACATGAAGGGCCCGCAGGTGGACACATGGGGCCCGACACCACGGCGAGGAAAGTTCTGTTGGTAGGACTGTGGTGGCCGACACTACATAATGACGCCAGGGAGTGGGTAACAAGCTGTGATACATGCCAACGGGCCGGACGACCATTAAAGAGGGATTTTATTCCCCTCAACCCATCGAATGCCGAGGAACTGTTTGAGAGATGGGGATTGGATTTCGTCGGACCATTAAAACCAAGTAGAGCTCGACGATGCAGATACATTGTAGTGGCAACAAAATACTTGACCAAGTGGGTGGAGGCACAGGTCTTACCGACAATTTGGCGGTCAACACAGCAAAATTCATCTATGAACACATCATTACGCGGTATGGGATTCCAATCCAATTGACGAGTGACAGAGGAGGCCATTTTGTAAATCACATAATCCGACTGTTAACAACGGAGTTTAAAATCTTCCACTCCTTATCAAGCCCCTACTATCCACGGGTGAACGGGCAGGCCGAGGCGACCAATAAAATAATAATGTCGGTGATATAGAAGTCTTGCGGAGTGGAGAAGGATGACTGGGAGGAGCGCCTACCGGCAATACTTTGGGCATACCGAACAACTTACAAGGTAACTACTGGACAAACTCCCTTCCAGCTAATGTATGGACAAAAAGCCGTGGTGCCAGTTGAATTCATGGTGCCGAGCCTCTGGATTGCTATCGATAATCGACTTGGTGACATGGAAAGCCTGAGGGAGAGACTGTATGCTTTGAACAAATTGGACGAACGAAGGATGATGGCTCAATGGGCGACAGAGACAGCCCAACAAAGACGGAAGGTTTGGCATGACAAGGATCTCCAGCGAATGAAATTTACTCTTGGGCAGTTGGTATTGAAATTCAACGAAAGGAAAGAAATCAAACTTGGGAAATTCAAAGTGCGTTGGCTAGGACCATTCAAGGTACGGGAGGTCAATACCAACGGGGCAATTAAGTTGTGGACGCTGGACGGGCAAGAGATACCAGATGCCGTCAACGGGTCGAAATTAAAAATTTACCACGAATGGAGGGAGCCCGGACCATGACAAATGCTTAAAAGACTTTAAAAAAAAGGTGGTCCCACCGGACCACTGTACGGTGGGACCACCGACAGTGAGACCACCGACGGTGGAACCACCATGCGGTGGGGCCACTGGCGGTGGATGCCACCGTGCAGTGGTCACCGCACACCGCCAACCGCCAATCGCCAACCTCAATAAAACCCCGCGGCAATGGCAAACAAAAAAAATAAAACTCCCGTCCGCACACTCGCGCCGAACACTTCCGTAGCCCGCACAACTTCCGAAGCCGCACACTTCGGCAACCCGCGCAACTCCTGCAGCCAAACAGCGCGTAGCCCGCAGTTGCACAGCCGCGCAGCCGCACAACGCACAGCCCGTAGCAGCACAGCTGCGCAACCCCCGGTCGCACAGCTGTCGCACAGCGTGCAACTCGCACCCGCACAGCCGCAGCCGCACCCGCACAGCCGCAGCCGCACCCGCACAGCCGCACACGCGCAGCCGCACAGCGCGCACAACCCCACACGCGCAGCCGACACAAGCCCGCACGCACCAAGCTACACGAGTCTGTGCCGTTACGGGCAAACTGTTTTCATTTTGGGAAAAAAAAAAGGGTTATAAAAGCAGAATTGAAGAAGTAATCTGTACTAATGGACACAAACAGGAACAAGGCAGATTGGCGGAAGCGGTTGCAACCATTAGAAGACAAGTTGCAGGGAGGGAAAAAAGGAACCAGTGTAGACACAAGCAAACGGATTCTACCATCTGGGGTGCGCATTGCAAGTAGTCTCGGTATGAGCACCGGTCAAAAAAGCAAGAAGCATCATCCCAAACCCTTGGCGACAAAGGACAGAGATGAAATAACAGCAGATAATATTATGTTCGAGGGTTTGAATGGAATCGACTGTCGGAACTGGTGAGCAAAGACACCTCAGGATGATTTAATAAAGAAAAGCCTTCGCCAGGCACAGGTACATTGGGCCGTCCAGATGCCAGTTTTTTCGATAAAGTACTTTGAGGTGGTTTTGCGTGCCATGATTGGCAGCTATGACAGACATCGCCACCAGTCGGTATTTGATTATCAACATCAGAGGATAATAGTGTCATTCACGGTAGGCGAGTTCACTAGGGTATTTGGCATACCGGGGATAAAAGGAAAGAAAATAGACGCCTCCCAGAAAATATCCCCAGAGAATCGTGCCACACTGCTCCAGTTGATGTTGCGTGATAACCTTACCCAAGGCGAGAAAGATAGCCTCAAGAGTGCAGGCTAGAGTCGGGGAGTGAAGAAACAATTTTTTGCCAAGGGAGTATGGCGATGCCTGTTGTCAGAGGTGAAGAGTCGCCTCACAGGTGCCACCCGTGCGTTGGACATAGCCATTGCATAGATAGTACTGATGAACAGGCTGCACAATGGAGTGGTATACGATTGGGCGTCACTATTGGCGGATAGGATGGATGAGTTCATGACGCTGCAATACAAGAAGTTCTACATGCCGCATCACGCCATTGGATTGTTCCTGGACGCAGTCCACACACAGATCACCCCGGGCTCACAGCCATTGGAGCCATAGGGCCGTGTTGCACCAGACCAGCCGCCCATATTCTATTGGTAAAAAGACGTCTTGGCACATGGCACGTTTGGGCACAAAACGAAAGAAGGCTTCCATGTCCGATACGGAGTCCGACACGGAAGAGTCCGCGGCTGAGGATGCAGACAGTGGCAGGAGGAATCTGCAGACACCTCCCAGGTAAGCAGAGGGAGTTTCCGACTGACAGGGAGAAGGGGCGACCAGTTGCCTGAAGAGGGGGTAGTGGAGTCTGCAGGTACAGTAGGGTCTACTGTAGCATCACAGGTGCAGGTCCACTTTACACCAGCTCGCTTACCAGAGACTTGTCAGTTGGCGGTGCCGCGGTCCTTCGGGACAGTGAGTGTAGTCACCACGGTACCAGTTCCTAGTTTCGGGCAGCCTCGGGCGACGATAGCCATGACACCACTACGGGTGGAGACCTTGGCGAGTGCAGAGGCTTCCATGGTGCACGAGGTGCCGGATGTGACAGGACAGAATGTGCCAGGGTTACCCAGATATATGCAGGAGGCAATGACGACAACAGGCACTCTTCATGATGACCTCACTAGCTGGTTGAGCCATTACCAATGGCACCCGTGGCACCAGGAGAGGCCACTCTATCCCCAGGGCGGACCACGTATTCCTTAGATGTCATTGATCTCGAGGAAGGGAGTTCCCTGAGCAGCAGGGCAGTTCAGAGGGTTGCTTCACCCCCCTGCGGTGGTAGTAACCAGTTCGCACAGAGCAGAGGAGGTACCAGTGGGAAGTCAGCAGGGTGGAGAGTTGGATCAGTTTATTACTGAGATGACTCTGGGAGCACAGCGGCTTGTGTCATCTGCCACGCTCCAGGCCGATGCGACCATGGTTGAGCGGATGGAAGGGTTGTTGACCTTTGCTCGCATGGGATGTCGAGCTGAGTTTGAGAGGTGTTTTGAGTGTGCCGGGTGGCCGGACACGGAGAGCCTGGCGATGCTGGAGGCTTGGTGCCTCATTGAGGGGGTTGGCGAGACCCAGATGCAGTCGTTGGTGAGAGAGGTAGAGCAGGCCTTCCGTGAAGGTTATCTGGAGCTTCGGAGGTCACAACAGACGGCAACTGCAGTTGAGGCTTTGAGGGTGGCAGCAGTAACAGCTCGGGAGGAGCTGGCTACCAGGTTTCGCGAGCTAGAGGCTACCATGGCACAAAATCAGGCAGCGGTGGACATTTTAGTAGCAGAGAAGTCTGCCTTGCTGATACAGTTGGAGGAGGAGAGGGCCTCGAGGTAGCTGTTGGAGACTCGGTTGGTCAGTGCCTTGGAAAATGTGGACAAGAAGGATAAGGAGGTGCTCGAGGCAGCCTACATGGTAAAGACTGCTATGGAGCGGCAGATGGTCGCGGAACGGGATCTCAAGAGGAGGACGGAGCAGGTGTATGAGCTCCGTGGGCGCTTGGCGTCCACTGCTACACCACCACCGATGCCTTCTTCATCAGGGACGCCTTTTGCACTTCCTTAGTTTTTTTTCTTCTTCTGGATTTTGCGAGCTCCATGTATTCTCCATTTTGTTGTAAGTCGCCTGGAGACGACTTTTCTTTTTGGGGGGGATGATGTTAGCCGCATTATTGTATACGGGAATACAAATAGTTAATTAAGTCGTAATTGGGTTTGTTAGTTGGCACCCGAGGGGTGGCAGTTGTGATGCGACGGTTGGCGCTCGCACCCCCTCGGTGTCTTTATATACTCCTCATTGTAACTTGTAAAGGAGACGAATTAGGAATGGAATAACATATTTGATACTTGTCTAATATCTATGGCATTGTTCTGCATTACGTACTTCATGCTTTAAGTATTCACTCGAGAGGGCAAACATCTTTCTCCACTTGCGTGCAAAACTCTTTGAAATAGGAAAGAGCGTCATCTTTATGCGGCAAGCAATATACCCACATTTTCCTTGTATGATCATCAACAAAAAGCTGAAAGTACCTGTATCCATTGTGACTAGGTGGCAGGGGACCGCATAGATCGGCATGCACCAGCTGCAAAGGTTGGCTTGCACGATGCTCACAGGGATAGAAGGGTGCTCTATCTTGTTTTCCAGCAATACAGCTAGAACAGACAACACTCAACTTATCAAGTGATGGAAGCCCTTTGACCATGCTTTTTACATGGAGTTTTAACAAGTAACTTGTGCTTAAATGACCAAATCTATGATGTGAAAGTAGAGAAGAGATCATTTTACTTAGTCACTAAGGTTTGATTGTTAGCAGTTGTATCAAGCCTAAATATTTTGCCAATCTTAGTAGCACTGGCAACAATCTTGTCATTTTTAGACTTATCTTTGATTAGACAAATCTTTTTATCATGATTGCTATCAAACTTAATCCTAAGGTTGTGGTCAAGAAATTGATTAACAAAAAGGAGATTTTTGGTAAGTCCTGGCACGTATAAGACATTAGCAAGCCTACAACGATTGATGCCAAACTTCAAAGAGGTGTCACCAATACTTTTGATTTCATGGGTGGTATCGTCTCCAAGAGTGATATTACTATAATGGAGTTTCAATGTGAGAAACCACTCCTTCTATCCAGTCATGTGCTTTGTAGCACCTGAGTCCACATACCATATTGAGGTTGATTGTGAACCATCTTTTGAAGTGTGGGTTGACAACACGTATTCCTCATTTGGAGAATCTTTTGCTTCAGCAACATTGCTTTGTGGTTTCTGCTTGTTCTTTTGCTCCCATTGTGGTTTTTCACTTGGAAATGGTTTCTTTTGATGTGATTTGTTGGATGACCCTTTGTTGAAGGAGTTGTACCAACAATTTTTTACATCATGTCCTATTCGTTCACATATTGGACATTTCTTTTGAGGTCTGGATGAATTACCAGATTTGGGAAGCCCACTAGACTGCTTCATAGGCTTCTTGCCTTTATGTCGTGTGGTAATTGCATGATCATCTTGAGCATGTTCTTGGCTTATAGACTCTTCTTTCTGGAGAAGATTCACCAACTTGTCAAAAGTGGGTGTTGTCTTAGTGACATTCAAAGTCGTCACAAATACTTTATATTTGGGAGGCAGTGCCTATAAAACAATAGGTATAAAAAATGCATCCTTAATCTTTTCTTCCAATGCTTGTAAGGAAGCTCTCAACTCTGCAATCCTTTTGAGAAAGGATTCTAATTGTTCTCCATTCTTCATCTTCAGGTTATGTAGCCGACTCTGCAAATTCAGGATCTGATTCTGATTCTTCGCCTCATACACCGTCTTGAGTTTGTCCCACACATCTTTGGCTGAGGGTGAATCGCGAATAAAGGCCTGAACATCATCAGACACACTAAATAAAATGATCAATTTGCCCTTTCTGTCGGCCTAATCAAATTTTTTCTGTTCATCAGCATCAGTTTTATGGCGTGTTGTGGTTCCATTGACCACATCCCAAACTTCTTCAAATTCGGGCTGAGTTTTGAGTTTGATCTTCTAAGTGGAGTAATTATTTCCATGCAGTAGCTAAGAGTCTGGAAGAAGAAATTTAGGAGAACTGCTTGCCATTGGATTACAAAGGAAGAAAAACAACCCCCCCTTTTGAAGAATTGTAAATTACACAAGTTTGTTTAAAACATAGACGTACAATTTTTACTTTTGAACTCTCCTTGATAGTGAATCCTAAATTCAGACTTATGATTGTGTAATTATAAATTTATGCCAACAAATCTAGCTTGAGACCTTGTCCCATATCTCCTCGGTATATCTCATTTTGACAGCTATGATAAAATAAAATGGACAAAAAAAATAAAAATTACCAACCGAAAATTGTGGGACCCCTCCACATATTCTAATTATAATGGTACTTGACCTGCAATTGCACCTGAGGAAAGCTGCCTGTGGCACCGTTCTAAACAAAATGAGATATACCATCATTTTGAAGGTAACGACATGGTGAAGTCACGAATCCTCATGCAAAGACAGTCCAAAGGAGATAATGGAACAGTGGTAGCAATGTTCACCTGCGAATGCACCAATATGACCATGGATGAATAAGTCAACTATTATGCTGGTAAGAAGAAACAAACTGGCCAATACAAATTTTGCAGGGTAATGACCAAAGGTATTCACCGTAATGCCAAGTGAGCGTGGAAGACGCAACCTTCACTCCACTCCATTTGCTTGAGCTGGAAGCTGAGAATACAGATTGCCTTGGATGTCGTGAGCAGGCTCCATTACTTGCACAACTATGCCAATAATTGAAGGTTCACTGATATTGAACCCATAGATCACTCAAAACTTCTCGATATGAGGTGGTTTGCAAAAATAGATACGGCATGATCTAACAATGATGTGACCTCTTCCTAGAATGGTTGGCACTCATACCATGGCATCGAGTCCAAACGTTGATCCAAGAACCATAAACCGATTCCAATAAATGATAGATATGCTGAGAACAGTAAGATCAAGGCAAATAAGCACTTGATCCAATGAATATTGCAAAGATCAATTTGCCAAGTATGAAGGGGAGGCTGCGGCACAAACTAAGAAAAAACCAGTAATGTTGATCGATGCTAATTTGTTGATCACATCGACCTCAAACATGGGTCAAATTCCATACAAATTAGGCAAATCACAGAAATATGAAGAGTCTATCAATAATCACTGCCAACCTGATTGGTAGTTAGACACCCAATCTACACAGAGAAGCCGCCTCACACAATATGGAATGTACAGGTTGATTGTGACAAAAGAAACAGTGACCCAAGGTAGATACCGCCCAATCAATTGGCGAAACACAAGCTAAGCAGCTAATACATTGCTTGCAAACATTGCAAAGGGCCGACTATCACTATTCCGCATATGAATCGGAGATATCTCTTTCCTATGCCTAATTCCTAAAGCCACTCCAAAAAATCTGCAGACATATCTGGCTCTGATACCATATTATCATTTGCAGAGCAATCAAATACGTTCCTTTGCATTATGTGAAATATTTATACAAGGAAGAATAGAAAACCCGTGCCACGGGAAACAAATATAAAACCAACTAGAAACAAATATCCTAAAAACAATAACAAATTATAACAACTAAACAATCTATCTAAACAAACTATCTACGTGGAAATGATGAAATATCCAACATAAATGTCACCCTCAGCTATGCCAATAAAGCAGCACAACTACAGATTACTTCCTAATTTCCTATTCTGACTGTGCTTTCCTTGTGTTTCAAGTTCAACAATCCTAATTTCCTATTCTGACTCTGCTTTCCTTGTGTTTCAAGTTCACTTGAATGAGTATTTGATAGGGTTCATTTATTGAAATTTATATGCATTAATATATTGAATGTGATTTATCTGCTCTCATGTGGCATAGATCAACCTAGTGTGTTGTAAAGGATAATTAAAAATTGTTTAGATGACCATGTTAACTGGGAGAAGAGTACACAAGTTTATACTCAAAATACTAGAAATTTAATCTTAGATGGGTGGAGATGTGATAATGAGAGTATGAATGAGTTATCATGCAGTTATTGCTTCCTAAAGGATCTAAATTGGCTCTTTCTTGTGTATCTGATCTGAGAATTTCTTTGGTCAGTTTGAATGGCTTGTCTTGTGTTCAAGGTCTTCTTGGAGTCATAGAAATAACTGTGTTAAGTGATTTGTAGTTAGTTATAGCTCCAAAAAATCTAGTATAAAAGGAAAATGCTTATTTTTGTGGCAGGTTCCTCCAATAATATTGCGCATATTTTTGTCATGTCCCCTTCTTGCGCCTAGCTCAGCATTAGTTTTCCATTAGCTTATTCCAAGGTTCTTGTAGGCTAAGTGGATGTTGGTTAGGGGACTCACTGTCTTGATGTGAGCTCTTGTAGTGTTTTTCCAGAGTTTTTAACAAACTTTCTATTTTTGGCATATTTCTTTTTTTAGTAAGTGCTATTTTTAGCACTTGACTATGGTCTCAATTCCTCTCTTAGTTCAGCGCAATGGATTTCAGTTGATCTTGGTGAGTTATATTGCTTTCAGAAGAGATTTATTTAATTTAATTCAATAAGACTTTATAAAGTGCCCTTTTAAAAAATTTCCTCCCTTGTAACATGAAGTTGTTTTCAAAAGAGGGGCCATTTGACATCCAAAATGGATGCATAAGGAAGAGGAGAAATATGTATTTTATTGAGATAATATTATGCTTCCAAAGGGGATGTCTAGGAAGAAAATAAAACATTAAGTGAATTTTAAATGTTTTATTTGAGAACTCAAAAAAGTTTGGACTTTTCTCGGGATTTCAAGTTTTGGTTTTAGAGGGAAAAGGTTTCAAATTGAAGGATGGCTGCCCTAATCTCCGTTTTACTCTATATATTCATGTTTTGAGCTCTCATTTGACATGCTGGAATTGACAACTTATTGTTATGCTGCTGGAATGGTTCTAGAGTTCACCATTTGATGGGTTGAGGACAAAATCCCTCATCTAGATTACTAGTTTCAGTGGTGAAAGACCCACCCTAGCTGGTTGTTTCTCATAGTTGCAGGTTTTTCTGTGTTTTTGGAGCTTCTTGGTGGTTTTTGGCTTGGTGTGATGAAGAACTTTACAGTATTTTGATGTGGGTTTTGTTGGTTTTGGTGTGCCAAGTGGTTTACTGATGTTTGGATTTAGTTTTTGGTGAGTTTAGCTTCAATTTCTGAGTGCTGGTGATTTCTTGAATTCTAGAAGTGTTATTTTCTAAGTACCTGGGAACCAAAGAATTGTTCATGACTCTCTGTGATGGATAGATGTTGTTCTGGGTATTTTTGCTGAGTATTCCTCTTGGCTGGGTGTCCAAAACAGAGCATTCATATGGAAGCTTTGATGAAGTACTGATTTATTAATGCAAATCGCGCTATTCTAGAGGGCTGTACACTTGCATTTAGCACGTGTGGCAAAGTGAATGACAGACCTGCATCTTTGGCTGGCTGGAAATCACCCGACTTTGGATTTTCAGACTACTGTTGGAGTTTGTGTGAAGTTGGAAACAGTTTGGTAGTGTTTTGGAGACTTGGAGGAACTCATAAAAATTGCCTGTGTTCATTTTATGTCTTGCCATGGAGCTTGAAATATATTTGAACAATCCTTTCTTGTCTTTGGAGGCTATTTTCAGGTCTGATTATGCTTATAGCATATTTATAATGATTTGTAAGTGTATGTTGAAGTTTGAATGAAGGCTTGTTTTCAATCAGCAATTTAACTTCTATGTATTGTTGCAAAAATCTATGTTTATGTTCTTATACATCAATTTGCAAAACTGAAAGTAAAACATCAGCAAACCTCTTCATTGGAAATAAACACTTGCAAGAAAAACATTTCAAAAAAAAAAATATCAGGGTTGGGACATTACAATTTTTCATTATTTCTCTACACTTTCATAAATAACAATTATTTGTGTTTAATTGGTTATATTTCTTTGGATGAGCCCCAACATCTGCCCAAGTCCTGATAACTTGAAGAATAATAAATAGTCATGTTTTCTGCCTACATGCGTCATCAAATTGGACTAAATACCTGATGTCATTGCAGATAAAGCATGGTAATTTTACACTTTGCATTTTTTCCATACCAACTTGTGGAATTTGGATGCAGGACTCTGTTCCAGAATCAGATCGTGGGGTGGTGGGAGGTGTTCAAAACTCTGTTCAATCATTCATGGACTTGCTGACTTATATCATGGGAATCATTGTCTCAGATCCCAAGGTAAGATTCTTTGTAATGTACATTCCTCTAAGCGATCTAGCCATTAGAAGATCTATATTAGTAGATGATTAATGAAGGAGGACATAAATTGCACATTTTGCTCTGCTTTCTTAAAAAACTGTAGTTTTTCAAATTTGTCATAATCCTAATGATCTAATGGCCTTACTATCAAACCAAGGTTTTGTCATTTTGATATTATATTAATTAACTTGTATTTAACTATCATTTAATTTTTTAAGTGTAGTGCTCTTGGATTTTGATTCTTCCTACTTCATAGTATCATACCGATATGAAATATGTAACACAAGAAGTTAATGGACTAAATTGACAAAAATCCTAACATTGCTTACTAACCCATTGTTTAAAAAATACAACTGGCATAGGTCATCATTGTTTGTTATTATATTTTAGGATGTAGAGGGTTCACAACATGGTTGCTTTCACAAATGTCCATTTTACTTGATAGATGCAACTTCAAGACCAGTAAAACACATTTCCTTGTTAGCATCCTTGAGATGGCAATGGGGATGCTGAAGGACACAGAGCACATCTACATTGATTGTACAAAGTGTTTTCATGAAGCCTGATGTTTTTGGCTTCTGTGAAAAATGAAATATCCTATTTCCCCTTGCAAATGGATCAAATTCATTTGCTAAATAAATGGGTACAAAAAATGAACATTACAAACGAAGTGTGGATTATAAGCATTTCTTAATGATGACAAAAAATCATCTATCAATCCTTATCAAACTAATATAATTGGAAACAATTTTATATTCCTACAACTAGTAATCTTCTTGGAAAAAATTAACTTCCTGTGTTGTTTAATATTATGATTTTGCTGATGAGGCCATTTCCTTTTAAGCTTTAGATGCAACTGGTTTTGAAGATATATGCATGGTAGTATAATGAGGATCATATGCATAATAATCATTAAATCAAATCTATGGGAATACCCTTATTAGATGACAAGTATAAATTGCAACTGATTTTAGTACTCTTCCAGTTTTTGTTCTTGTAGTTTGCCTCTTTTTGACTATTATATTGAAAATATTGTTTTGAAGAAACTTTTGGAGAGATTGGAAAGATGACAAATTATATTATATTTTATCTTATCTTGTTGATTTAAATATGATGAAAATAG
Organism: Cryptomeria japonica; assembly: GCF_030272615.1. NCBI lineage: Eukaryota > Viridiplantae > Streptophyta > Pinopsida > Cupressales > Cupressaceae > Cryptomeria > Cryptomeria japonica. The sequence continues at coordinate 828,916,850 of NC_081411.1, forward strand.
ATTTCTATTTCCACATATTCATAGTGAATGTAATTTTCCCTGGTATTGTTGGCAGTAACATGTTGGCAGTAACATATATTAATATTTCTAATATATATCCTTCTACACATCTTTTGCAAATACTATTTACATAGATGATCTTAGCTCCTTGCAAGAGTAAATATGATGGATAACTTGTGCATATTTTTTTGGTTATATTTTTCTTGTGCAGGATTTCGGAGTGTTAGTATTGGCCTCTTTCCTGTCAGTGACATGTGCAGCAATACTTTATTCTATTCATACATATCAAGTCAGAAGACACCTTTTTCACTTTGATCGCCTTTGTGCAATGATAGGGATAAAAAATCTACGTAGTTAGAGCTTCAATGTGTGCGATATTGTGACTATGAAAACTTTTTTTCCCTATTTAAAATTTTATGTCATCATAATTTATGTTGTCATTTCAATATTTAGTTTAAACTTTTGAATTTATCCTATTGTTACAAATTTTCTCTATGCAATCGAAGAGATTTATGGTGTGTGGATGGACATTTTCTCGCTTATGTATGTTCTCAGTTACTGATTGAAATCCATAATTAAGCTGTCTCAATATAGACATTTAACTAAAACAACTGTTGTCTACAAGTCTCAGATAAAATGCATCATAAGTCTCACAAATGATTTAGTATTTGCACCTTTATCGGTGCCTTGGTTAAAAAGCATTAGCATTCATTTTTCTTTTTCCAAACTAATCTAGACGGTAATATTCATTGAGACAATGTATTTGGAATCTAAATCCATTGAAAGTTATATAGGTCATGCATGAAAGAGAATAGATTTTATGGTTCACATATGAAAACCCTCTGCTGCTTTACGTAATCAAATTATTATGTAACGTTTAACATATAGACTCCCATTTTGCAACTTATCTGTTGCATATCCAATCTCTGATTATAGATGTCAAGCATGAGTGTTGCTTGTGAGGTGTCCACATCCATAAGGAAATCAAATTTTGACTGGGTATGGCACACACTGAAAAGGCTCCTGTGCTGAGCTGCCACATAGATCAAGTCCTTGTTTGGTTTCTTGCTCTTTTGTTTGGAAATGGTGTCTTAATGTAGAAGCGTTTGTTTGTTGGGTTTGAACTTTTATGAACATGTGGTCATTTCACACTTGATTGTATCTTTATTGAACATTGAAAGTTTGTATAGTTTATGGCTGATGGCACGAAAGACTGGGTAGATATCTAGAAGTATTGGAGCAGATATCCCCAAGGCATATTTCATTCTCTTTATTATATGCAAGTTTGTTGAAGATCAACCCTATCTTAGAATCTAGTCTTGTGAATATCAAACTGGAAGGTGTATCCAAAGTTCCGGAAGGAAGGAAGTGAAAGACTGGCACATTTGTATGATGCTTGTGCTACCTTCATTCTTTATAATAAGGTTCCCTATATCTGGTTGACTTTCTCAATATGGTCACTATGATGTACACCTTTTGCTATTTTTTTATTTGGTATAATCAATAATGCTACTCATTTCCAAAGAATCCTTAGGATGAAATTCAGGGCATACCTTGAAGGAGACTTCTATGCAATACAAACGTACCATGTATCTATCTCTCAGTGGAATGTGTCCACGAGGTTTACATTGTTGATAATACGAGTCTCTCATAGATATCTGGATGTAGGAAGTCCAAAATGCAACATTGCGTGTTTGGCAATGTAATTTCTGCATGCTAGATAGTGATTTCTTTACGTAGATCAGGATCGTTGTCATGCTGGACCTATTGGTAGTCACCATTAAAAAAGTTACTTCCACTCCATGCCGAATTAATGTAAGAATTCTGTTACAGAGCACCCAAAAATTCTGAAATCAGTATGAGATTTAGTTCTTGATCACCCAAAATCTCCAAATTTCTGAAGGGGCAGGGCAGAAATAAATGAATAAGCAGTGTGTTTGCTTGAAAATAAAGTGCTCAACCTTGTTTAAATAGGCCTCCAAAATGTGTGGGATAGGTGGAATCATGTAAAGGGCCGACTTGTTTTTAAAAGTATAAAATCCCTTCAAAGTATGTGCAATGCAAGTATTGAAAATGTGAAGATGGGCCGACTTGAGTATGTAATAAAGTGCAAACGTGGGTTGAGAGCCGACCTAGATTAAGGTGAGTCAAGCGTGTGGAATCCATTCCAATTGTGAGGGGTGAATGCATTGCATCCCTACTAATCTTTTAATGGTACACAACCTTTTTCATGCCTTTTCATGTCCATTTATTACAGTGCCACAAATAGGTTGAGTGTCATGACATTAGTTGTAATGTCCCCTTCCTAGCCAACTTTAGTTATCAGGGTTATTCTATCATTGGGTTTCGACTTTCGTAGACTAATAGGGATGATTAGAGGACCCATGTTGGGTTGTTTGTCTCGAGGTTTAGGCAGCATGTTCAGAGTTGATTGGAGGACATTTAGGCATTATTTTGTAATATTGCAAAAGTTGCTAAGTTTAATTAATATAAAACTTAGATATATTTCCTAAAGTGACTTTAGATTATTAAGTCACTTAACCCTTATATGGGCACCTCCTTTTTGGTGAGATAAAGATATTAAAATGATAAATTTATGCCAACTTAAGTGGGAAACCCTAAAGTGGCATTGGAAAGGGGGGAAATCCTAATTAGGGTGTAGGAAATGAAAGTGATATTTAAAAGACTTTAGGAGTTCATTTTAGGCTATGCTGGTTATTATTTCTCTTCCTCCCGAGGATTTTGGTTGAGCCTTAGGGTTTATAGGACTTTGTGAAGATGAAATCCTTCATGAAGAAGTGCATCTGCGAGAGTGAAAGATCTCTCTAGGGTGTTGTGAAAATATCAACTCAGGGGTTCCATTTGAGCATATCAAGAAAATTCAGTTTTGAGGAGTTTTTTTGCTGTGATTTCTGAGTGAGCTGCCTCCTTGCCTAGCCACACCATTTGGGCATCATTTTGGAGTGTTCGAGGGGTCATCTCTACTTCTACCAGTGTGGGTTTGCACGATTTTTCTCTTGACAGCATTGAAGGCAATTGTTCTTATGATTTTCAACGATTTGTGAGATCATTATCAACAGTTTTCTGCCCATAACCAGGCCGTACAACTCCCTTCAAGGCATGGTATTACTAGGCCAAATCGCTTAGGGTTTGGATGGTTAATTTTGCCTTTTGGCAGTGCCCAATACAGATTTCCTTGTTAAGACAAGTGTTTTGGTGGAGACAGCAAGTTTGAGGCTACCACAACTTCTTTTTTGAGTCACCTAGTTAGCTGCTACCTCCATTTTGAGACCTACAGTTGGCTGTTTTAGACCTTCTTTAAGAAAACTATCGAAGGGCATTTTTTGGGTATGTTAAAATCTGATACGTAATACACTGTTCTGTATTGGGTTACTGTCATATACATCAAATCTTGTAATTTTAGACCTGCAATAAAATTTCGAAAAATATTGTTGAAAGTGGTATTTTGTTGTTTGCACTTATCCCTGACATTTCTAGCTAATAAGATTTTTCGGGTAACTAGTATATCTTTTCATGAATTTTAAATATATTTCATGTAAGCACATCATAAATCAGAAAACATAAAAAAAAAAAAACACAAAATTTGTAGATTATAGTGTTCCTGATTAGGGTGGGACATTCCAATGGTATTGGAGCTGGTTTTCCTGCCAGCTTTTTTTTTTCAAAAAAAAATCCAGACATTAGGTGTGGTTTTGGCTTATGAGCAAAAGAGAATGGAGTTACTTCACCAAGGACTTCAAGAAGCATTGACAACCCCCATAGATCCCAAAAGGTGAGATTGCATCAAGTATTCTTGGGATCCTTTTGAGTTCTCCGAGTGACAATACTGACCTAGTTGAGAATATGGAAGAAAAAGACAAGGGACGAACTAGTTCACTTAGCCTAATAGCAGAGAAGAGAGGAAGTTTGATACAATGTTGGATATGATGTCATAGTTGTTATCAAGAATGGACCAAAACATATCATAGCCATGGGGACAACCGATCAACCAAGGTGAGGCAAGTGAGTCTACTATCAGTAATGATAAGAATGATGGGCACAACGTTAGGAAGTCATCTAACCCCTTCAGCCTACCTTCACACGAAGGGAAGTCACTACACTACCACTTGCACAGGAGGTGCAGATATCCATGGTATAGGAGATCAAGTTACATTATACAGAGTACATGACTCTACCACTTGATTCTAGAGATATACAAACCTTGGAGTAACTCATGAACCAAAAGAGATAGAGACCTGGTGGAGTTGGGAGAACAAAGTACATGGCACTGCATGTGCATAGAGATTTATAGCAAGTTGTGGGAAAGGTCACCTTGACACACTTAGATGGTAGTGACAAGTGTACTCCATGTGCAAAAAATTGACAACTACCTATCTTTGAGACGTATGCTTGAGGAGGTGGTGATTAAATTTGCCACTGTGCACTTAGATGGATTGGCACACAAGTGGTGGTACTATGGCCCACTAATACTCGGGCACAACTCGATCACCACGTACGATGAGTTCACCAACAAACTCATCGAGCAT